>NW_021604773.1:1306866-1400063 GCF_004785775.1 Grammomys surdaster | reverse complement strand
ATTGGGTAATCTATTGGTGAAAATTGACACTATTTTTCTCTTGAAGTGGTTATAACATTTTCTACAAGATATAACATTATTTTACACTCTGTTCTGTCTTCATATTAATAAAGAGCAATAAACCTTCAGTTAATTTTGCCTTTTTCCTTTATAATTGCAAAGTAGATGTACATTTATTTACAAAAAGTAACTGCTTCTGTTCATCTCCAAATTTATTTTGACTTTATTGTTGCAAACTTACTTAAAATTATTTCCCATTAAATGAGGGATAAACTTTCTTCACAAGACCCACAAATAATATAAAATATTTTGAGGTAATTTTAATTGAACAGGTGAAAGATCTGTGTGACAATAACTTCAAGTCTCTCAAGGAGGAAATTGAAGACCATCTCAGAAAATGCAGAGATCTCCCACGCTCATGTAGCAGAATTGGTATAAATGACAATCCTACCAAAGGCAATCTCCAGATTTAACAAAATCCCCATCAAATCCCCAACACAATTCTTCAAAACATGAAAGGAGCATTTCTCAAATTCATCTGGAAAGGCAAAAAACACAGAATAGTGAAAACAATTCTTAACAAAAGAAGAACTTCTAGAGGAGTCATTACCCTGACCTCAAGCTATACTACAAAACAATACTGATAAAAACTGCATGTTATTGGTACAAAGATAGACACCTTGATGGTGTCTTCAATGGAAGAGGATTAAAGAACCATACATAAAACCAAACATATATGGACACTTAATCTTTGACAAAGAAGCCAAAATATAGGATTAAAAAAATAAAGCATCTTTAATAAATTATGGTGCCCAAGGGCCCTTGTAAGGATGCCTCAATTCTACTTGGGAGGGAGAAGAAAGCAATCACAGGAGGGGAAGGGAGAGAGTGTCCTAGATGAAGAAGGGGACAGGGAGGGATGAGGGGACTATGATCAGGTATTGGGGGCGGGGGACAGGACTAAACTCAGGAGAGGCATCAGAAAAGAAGAAATGAGAAACCCTAGGAGGTAGGAGGTTGGGGGAGGGGACACTCCAGAATGTACCAGAGGCCTGAGATGTGAGACATTCTCAGAACTCAAAGGGAGGGACCTTAAATGAAATTGTCCTACAGTGGAGTGAGGAAACCTGTAGAGCCCACCTCTAGCAGAAAGACAGGGCATCAAGTAAGGGATGGGGTTGTCATCCCACAGAAAACTCTAAACCCTAATTGTTCCTGTCTTAAAGAACTGAAAAGACAAAACTGAGAAAAGCCTGAGGAAAAGAAGGTCCAGAAACAGGCACAAAGTAGGACCCACCTAAAGGGGAGGCAACAAGACCTGAATATTACTGAGGCTATGGAGTGCACACAAAAAGGGGCCTATCATGACTGGCCTCTGAAAGACCCAATAAGCAGCTGAGTCAGATGCAAAATATTTACACACAATCAATGGACAGAAGCTGCTGTCCCCTGTGGTTGAATTAGGCAAAAGCTGGAAGAAGTCTAGGAGGAGGGAAACCATGTAGGAGGACCTACAGTCTCAATTAACCGTAACCCACAGAGAACTCACAGATGCTGGATCACCAAACAAGCAGAATAAAGCAACTGACATGTGGTCACCAAAACATACACAGTAGAGAACTGCCAGGTCAAGTTCAGTCAGAAAAGATGGACCTAATCCTCAAGAGGACCCCATGGAGTGGGGAGGTTTGGGGTTTGGGGATTGGAAAGGTTGAGGACATCCTCATGTAGACAGATGCGGGGTAGTCTGGGATATGAAACAGTCAGAGGATGGAAAGGGAGGGGGATAAAATCTGGAGAATAAAAAAAATCAAATAAAATTACAAAAAGAGTCAAGAGTTACAAAACAAGTATTTATTCAAAAGAAATAAATTTTTAAAACAGGCTTTTAAAAAAAGGTTAATATAAGCTGTGAAACAAATTAGCAAAAATGAAAATCAATAACAAGAATTATAATATCCCAATGGTGGTATGGCAATCACCTCATTCTCTCTCAAGGGGTTTTACAAGACAGAGAAAAAGACATTGAATCAGCCTGGCTGTCTCACTGGCTGCATAGTTTAGGGCCTTCCAAACTGTGGAAATGATCTATGAGGAAGGAGATTCATCCAAAGAAATGTGTGGCTGTTGAGGAGGGAGCTCAGCAGGGGGCTACTGAGGTGGCAACTCATTCTGCAGGAGGCTCTTTTGCTGGGATGTGGCCAATTCCAGCTCTCTTGCAGCTTCTGAGACCTGGGAGAGGAAGGCAGTTATTAAGACACAGGCTTGGTGGGGACATGCATGTCAGATGTCAGCTGCTGCCTCCCACCACCTCAACTAGACTTCAACATTGATCTTTTAACTGGAAACCCTTGCTGCTAAATCTGCAAGCAGGGCAAAATATCAAGCAAAGCTCACAAACACATGGGCTGACAAGCTGCCACTCAAGACTTCTATCAGTGCAAACCAAGACCTGGCCAATGGGAAGAGACCTCATTGGGCTGCAGGAGAAAGGAGAAGGCCACATGCCACCCAGACCACTGACAGAGAGAAGCACACATTTGACATTTGCATTAGGCTTTACTCCCTGCAAGGTGATGCCTAACTGGGAGGTCACATGACCCCTGCACAACTCTGGTCACAAGACATAGAACTTTCTCAAAGCTCAACTTAGCAACTCTCCTATCATGAGGACATGCAAGAGTGTGACCTGTCATTCATCTGTTACCCTCACTAGACTGCAGCTTCAAGCAGAGTTGCAAGGTACACTTGCCAATATTTCAGTGTCTCTCGAGAGGTGAAGTTCCCAGAATACTTGTGCATACACAGAGGAATGAACATCTACATTCCATGAAGTGGCTGGCTGTTTGAGAGTATAGATATAAAAGATGGTGGATGAATGCAAAGATGGATCCAATAGGCAAATGATAACAGACAGTGTTAGTCTGAATAAGCTGCTTGTCCCTACCTGATGTTGCTGTTTCTGGAGGTTGTTTGTCTTCTCCTGTTCATCTTCAACAGTCAGGTTCATCTCAGTCAAGTACTGTTGGAGGAGGTACCAATCAGCCTGCACTTCCTTGTAATCCTGCTTCACTTGGACCAATGTCTTCTTTACAACAGATGACTGCAACAGGAGCCGACTGTGCAGGTTTCTGGAAACACACTCTGAATATTAAGATCCTGCAGACTCCTCCTGCCATTCCTACTTATAGGTTCCATTACCCCACCAGGACCCAGGTTCCCATGAAGACCTAGTACAATACATTTCAATAGATCCATGAAAGCTGCACAAACAGCAAGCAGCCAATACAGGCAAGAATAAATCAAGCTTCACTCCAAACACTATTAAGGCTCCATGTCTTTCTAAAAGGAAAAGGTATCTCCATCTTTCTGTCCAAAACAAAGAGGTATCTCCATGAGAACCAAATGCATTGGGGCAACATCAAGTAGTAGGGGGCAAATACCCTAAAGGGTGGTCAGGAGAACTAAGGGAGGATATTTTATCCCTGGTTCCACCACATTCAACTCTATAAAAACCTGCCTGATCCCCAGAGGTTCAGTACACTGCATAATAACCCTCTCATGAGCTGAATCACTTTTCAATCTTGAGGCTCCTGAGGATGACTGGGTAACATTGGGAGGGGTAAACTTCTCTTCCAGACTTAGGAAAACTGAGTTTAAAAGGCCAAAGTTACATTGATGGCTAAAAAGCAGAAGGGATAGACATAGACCTTCAGACACTCTAATCCAGACACAAAGGAATGCAGAAATGGTGATTCCACAACTGGTAGCCTCCATGATCGGTTCTTACCTATAGAAGTTAATCTTCTTCTTGTGCCCCTGGAAGTTCTCACAGAAGTCAATGTTCTCCATCTCTAATTTGTGCAGAAATGACATGACCGTCTTCTCCTTTAACTTCAATTTTTCATACAGTGGATTTGGCCTGTGATAGGGTCTGGACCAGGAAGACAGAACTCCGTGAACATGGGCTTTTAGGAACAAATAAACTCAGGCTGGGTCCTGTCCTACCTCAATACCAGAAGGCCATCTTCTTCATTCGACATACTGGGATCTTTTCCAGCTTTGGAAACTTGTTATCCTGGCCCAGGACAGCAGAAGTTAGGCATCCAGATGGAGGTTGCCCTGGCTCCCTGTGTTCACTCAGCTAGCCTAAACTGGAGGTCTAGCAGCTTATGCTCTAAAGAGACTAGGCCACAGGTCCTTGACCACCAGAAACCTGTGATTATATATTTCCTACTTTCAAAACAAGGACTCTAAATCCTGGATAACTAATAGTGTAGAGACATTCATTACACATAATTCTGGAGATGAGCCCAGACATCAACACACTTTTCTAGTCTTCCAAAGAGATGCCAATGTACAGAAACATGGCACCACACAGGCAATGAACAGTGCTGTTTTCATGAGCGGATCCCAGACCTCAGGACTCACTTCACTTTTAAACTGTTATACAGGTAAATCCACAGGACAAAACACAGAACCCTAGTTCCCAAAGAGTGGAAGGAAATATATACCTACTGTATGTCAGCACATCCATATGCATGTGGACACACAAAAGCATGCAGACAAGGAAAAGGAAAAGGAAACAGAATCAGAGAATGAGAAAGAGAGAGATACAGCAATGGAGAGAGAACAATCAGAATAAGAAGAAATTCATTCAGCATTACTGACTCGGAGTATAAGGCACACAGACAAAGAGGAACAGGCATAAGCTTCAGACCTTCTATTCAAGCACTAAGATGAACAGTGTGGGACCAGCTGCTGCTAAGACCTTCCAGCCCTCAAGTAAGAGCCAGGTAAGTACAAAGCGTCACCACAAACTCACTGCATCTGTCAAGGACTTTCGAAATGCATGCTGGGCATTCATTCACTAGCCACTGCCTCCATCCAGAATTTTTTACTCAGACCACAAGTTCAGCATTTCAATTGGAGAAAGCAGAAGAGTCCGCTTCCCTTCTTGCTTCTGACCAAGCTTCAGGTTCAGCCTCTCCTCTAAGAAGCACTTAGGGACATATTGTTGGGCACAGGGACTCTGTGGGGGTCCTGCTTTCTAGAACTCACAACCTTAAAAGGATAAGATGAGGGTGACATTGCAGATGTCAGACTGACACCAAAGTGTTTGGAGCAATGAGTACCTCTTGTTCATGGATCCCTCTGTGACATAGATCAAGCGGTCTCTCAGCTCGTTTCTCTCCTGGGTACTGAGCTCCAGCTCTTTGGTCAGTCTCTTTTCCTCCTTCTTAGCGTGTTTCTTGCTTAGGACAGTTGTGGGGGATGATGACTGTCTGCCAGCCTCTGTAGGCAGAAGAACATAAGTAAATTGCCCCAAGAGAATGCAGAGAGTGTAGAGAGAACACCCTGTGCTTAAAGGGAAGGAGAGCAAGCCAGAAAACCAGTGATACCACAAACAGTTTGGTCCAGGCATTAGATGCCTCCTAAGTGAATCTCAGTTCTTCCATCATTCTATATAGACCAGGAGATGTAAGCAGCCAGATGTTTCCTCTGTCTCCCCACACATGCTCATGATGACACAGAGGTAGCTTCTCCACAAGTATTGTCACCTTTACAGGGTGCTATTTGGCATTAGATACCTCAGTCCTGAGGTTTCACAAGGCATATGATACACTAACTACACATTGAAACTTGAATGCTTGAAGACGCTCAGATCTCCTACCCTGTTACTCAAGGTCCAGTATTTGGATTAAAAAGTCATGCAGTGTGACACCATAGTCAACACACTGAGCAATTCTCTCTACTGAAACACCAAACATCACAGAAGTGGCAATAAGATTCATTGTCTGAGTGTATTAACACTGACAGGTTTTGGTTATACTATAGAAATGCCTGCCGCACACACTGGGTGATAAATAAAGCTACAGTGGATACTTTCAGGGTGAGGAGGTCAGAGGAGTTCTGAGAATGTAAGATCATGGTCAGAAGCACAATTTTTTCTCTGGTACAACTGTTAGATAGCCACTGGAAAAAAAAAGAAAAAAGCCATAGGAGTGAAGTGCAGTGATGCTGTTCCCTAAATTTGCATAGGTTAGACCCTCTGTAACTCTTTATGGTCTCATTTTGTCCCAATGGTACAACCATAATACTCAGTCAAAATAAAGACTTGGTGTTTGAAAATACCTGCTTTGGCCTTGCCATCACCTGCCTTTAGGGATGGAGAAACTAATGTTCTGAAATCCTTGATGTTCAAGTATTGTGATAATCATGAAAATTCTTTTGATTTCCGGTGACGCCAGTTTCTGTTCCCAAAGGTCTAGAAAGGGCAACTCAGACCACTCCTGACAGGAATCTCAACATCCCCTTCCCAGGACTTACTCCACATTCCCCAAGACCACTTCCTTCGTCCTTCATTATTCTCAGATGAAAGGCCAGCTTCTTTCTGCCTCTCTCTAGTTTCTGTCATATCCATCTCTCCTCGTCCAAAAAGTCTCCTCCATCAGGCAAACATGTCTATGAGCATATGCTGTAGACACTGACTGAGAGAGCTCAGTGCACTTGTTGTCACTACAACACTGGTGACATCACAAGGGATGCCAAGAACTCTCCAGGATACAATGGAATGTCAAAAGAAGGGGCTGCTGATGTCATGGGGAACACCCTTTGCCTCAGTGCTAATTTTCTCCCTGTACATCTAAGAAGCTGAGGCATCCTTTCAAGAGTGATTCCTGTGTCACTGACATTGGGCACCTCCACTTTCCAAACCTATAGATTGATCTAGATTTGATTGAAAACACCTAAGTCATTTCTCTGTATTTAACTGAGGCTTTTTTCAAACCCTGCCTAGAAACGTCTCATCCTACCTCATGTCTTCATAATTCAGCAATATAAGCCATTAAGAACTCCTGAGAAATCATATCAGGAAGAATTGGAAGAGGAAAGGTCTCCTGTCTCATCATGTATAGGTGCTTGAAATCACATCCAGGATGAGCCTGCAGGGCAGGTAGCAATGTTAGTATCATTAGGGGGTGCACTCATGAAGCCTTGTGCTTAGCATTATAAATGTTACTCCAGGGGCCCTAAGAGAGAGAATTGAAGTCATCAGGTCCTGACAACAGTCTGGAGATCTCTTGACAGAGAAAACTCAAATATTGTAGCCACCAATGAAAAAGCCCTCAGGTTGTGTGTGGGGTTCTCCTCTCAGTGCCAAAGTCACCAAAGCAGGATTCCTCACAGGCCTCTCTGAGCTATACCATGAGAACCTCTCTGAAAAAAAAATAGTCAGTAGTGGTGGGAGGCAGGCACCCTGTGTAGGACAATACTATAGACATAGCTGAGTTGACAAAGCAAGTCCCTTGCATCTTGTGTTCTGATTCCCTAGTCACCCCACAAACTGTACAAACACCAATCTCAGTCAAACCCTGTTGGTTTATTGAGTGCATACACTATTGATCAGAACCATAGCTCATATTTTTGTGGCTGAGCCATAGCCCCAAACACCTTTGTCAACTAATAAAGGAAAAAGAAAAAAAACAAAACAAAAAAAAAACAAAAGTAGGTCATAAGAAGGTTCAGGAAGTTACTGTCCACTGGTTAGTTCTGATCAGGCAACATTAGATATAACAGTATATATGGACCCTTTATTTGATGTGCCCTATGTAAGTCTTTGAGAAAAATTGAAGATTAACAAATGTCTTACAGAACATTACAGGATGTAATCACCCTGACCTACATTGCTCTGCTCAATTTATTTTTATGTGTCATTTAGTAGTCATTTTAAAGCAAAATCTGAAATAGGTGGCAGAGATGGAAAAAATGGCTATAGGCACACTGGGGGATACTCACCTCAACATTAGAAAACCGATCTCTATCAGTGAGTAGTGCTGTCCTCAAAGTCCTTGAAGGCACCACTTGTAAGCCTAGCTATTGGAAAGTGGAAGCAGGAGTCTCTGATCTGAAGGTTAACCTGGAATTCCAAGAGGAGGACAACATGGGGTACATGAGACCCTGTTTTTGAAACCGACTCTGAAACACACCATAAGTCCAAGGACACACCTACCAATCCTTCTGTATTATGAAGAACTTAACCATTCTCTCACTGCCAGTCTTTCATTCTGGGAAGATGGAAAAGAAGTAGAAATGATTTTTCTATTCTAAGGACTTTGTTTTATCTTTCCTTAGGTCTACATTAAGAACAATTGAAAATGGGAGACACTATCTGAATAATTGAGTAATATCGACTAATTCAAGCATAATACTGTTCCTAAGAAAATCTCTAGTTTCTCTGAGTGTGTTGCATTGGTGGAGAATCCAGCATCACTGAATAGTGGGAAACCGACACTGTTTCCCTGCATTTGTGGTCCTAGACCTGGCTCTGGGGCAGATGGGTGCACACCTAGGGATCCTCTGAAGGGATAGAGTGAGGTGAAACGGGCACTGAGCAGGATGCACACCATTGCTTAGCCCCTCATTTCAGGTAACAAACACAATCTCTGTTCCCCATTTTGGAGCATCAGTTGAGCCCATGGACTATGCCTGATCATGGTAATGTCATGCAGTCATCGTGAAAATAGAAAGCAGAAAAGGAAAAGCTAAAGGACTTCACTACAATTAGTTCAATATTGATTGTGATTATTTCTTATTGATATCTTTAACTTTATTTTATTAACTTAATGGCTTAATGTACCAGCTCATTTGAAAAGTGGATCCATAAGATAAACGCCTTTCAAGAATATTAGAGTGACACATAAAGAAGAATAAAGACAATAGTCAGGCACAGCCAGAAGAATGTTGACAAGGGCCTAACACACCATCCCATAAGGAACCTGAAAGTGGTGGACTCAAGATTGTTGGAAAAACCACCTTAGTTTATCCACTTGTGGCATAGCACCCTACAATGTACTTTCCAGGTTATGGAAACATTAAATGGAATCCTTTAATGAATGTTAGATTTTAGTAGACTGATATTGGATCTCACATTTATGATGCCAATTAGATAGGAGAAGTGATGTCTAAAAATCTGAAGGAAAATCAAACTGTCAGATGTTTTTATAATGATCAGCAAGGGCATTTGGATGAATATTTTACTATTGCTCTGTATTTTAATTCAAAACCATGTATAAGGATAACTCCACAAGTTTCTTTATTGCACCTGATTGTTTTAGCTCTCCTGAGGGAGGTCATTTGAATGTGTTTGGACCAAGGACTGGCACTATTAAGAGTTGAGGTCTTGTTGAAATAGATTGGCTT
Organism: Grammomys surdaster; assembly: GCF_004785775.1. Classification (NCBI taxonomy): domain Eukaryota; kingdom Metazoa; phylum Chordata; class Mammalia; order Rodentia; family Muridae; genus Grammomys; species Grammomys surdaster. The sequence continues at coordinate 1,390,862 of NW_021604773.1, read as the reverse complement.
TATTGGCTGAAGGGTGTCACCATGGGGTTAGGGACAGAGACCTCCCTCTGGCTACCCTTGAGACAGCCTTTTAGAATTCACAACAAGATGTAGAACTATCAACTCCTCCAAGGTCATTCTCATCTGGATAATGCCAGGCTTCATGCCATGATGATAATGGTTAGAAACTCTGATCCTGTAAGCCAGCCCAATACATGTTGTCCTGTTTAAAAGTAGGTTTGGTCATACTGTCTCTTCACCCTTATGGAAATCCTAAGAGAGATGTTGGTGTCATTAGTGGGGTATTGCTGTAATAGGCCTGATCCTGTGTTTGTTAGGTAGAATGTGGAGTTGGATATTTTGGATTTGGAGTGTGGTGCAATGCTTTCAGTTGTGCTTTTGGGCCATCCTAGTAGGAATATGGAAGACACCTATGCTGAGAGTGATTTAAATTGTAGCAGCCTTTCTCAAGGGATTTGAGAGGAGAAGGCCATTAGTATAAGGGCTGGAGTCAGTGTTTGTCATATTTTGGTGAACAATATGGCTGCTTTTTGCCCTTGACAGAGAGATTGAGGAGGCCAATGTTACTGTGATCAAAATCAGATTAATCATGTTAACAAAGAAGTCTAACATAAGACCTGCAAGTACTACATTCTCTGGGTTATTCTCATGAAGAGTGTCTTGATGAAGATTAGCAAGCTGTTAGTGGAAAAAGAAATGAAGTTCAAGTAATAAAGGAGCACTAGGAAGAGAAAAGGAGCTGACTGCCATGTTGAAAGGAATATCCAGATCAAGGGGGTGATGATCTCATGGAAAGATCCCATACAGCTAAGCTTGTTATTTGTATTTGCAGTTCAACACGGAATAGTTATGTTGTATTTGGTGCTTAAAGCCGATTACTTTTTTAATTTAGACTTTAATTGTAGAATGAAAACAGTCCAGCATGAGAGTGCACGCTAGTCATCCAGAAAGTGAGGCTAGAAGCACAGGCTTTTGATCCAGATCTTGAAGAATAGTGGCCATGGAAACCTTTTGTGTCAGGCCTGGTGGAACACACCAGGAGAAAGGCAATGAGATCTTTGAATTCAAGGCCAGGCTAGAACAGAGAGGGATTCAGGTGTACAAAATTTAGGTCCAGGTATATTTGACCATACCATTAATCCCAGCACTCAGGAGACAGAGTCATGCAGATCTCTGAGTTCAAGGTCAGTCTGCAAAGCCAATTTCAGGACAGCCATGTATAGACAGTGAATGAAATCACTTCAAACAGAAATCAGGTAATGATATAAAAGAACAAGGGGGCATGGTCTAGTTCTAGCAGGAAGAAGAACTCAGCAGCTTCAGCCACATGGCTCAGGTATTAGAGTGAAGACTAGAAGGGGTTACTAGAACAATTGATTCTATTTAGCAAGATAAATGAAATTACCAGTGATCACTAGGAGATGAGAACCATCGAGGGTAAAAGCTTCTAGGAGTGTTTGCCGAGAGAACAGAGAAACTGTGTTCCACAGATAGTAAAGGATGTACTTCCACTATAGCTAGACTCTGTATGTGTAAGAATGACCCAGTGGTAGTGGTGTTGAGGTGTGAAAGGGACATGGGAGGCAGCTGAGGACTGACATTGGTAGAAGCCTGAGAATGTTATGGTTGAAGGTGAAGTCTCAATTGCAGTTGCTGTCCTAGTGCAGAAGTGGTCATGCAATGAAATAGAGATTTTGCACAATGAGGAAAGCCTGTGGGAGGATATATGTTAAGCCTAGTTACAGCAGAAGACACCAGCATTTAAGAGAGGGCAGTTCTATGCAATGATTACCAAGGACATGAAGGTGTAGCCATTTTAATATCTAACCAAAGAAACTGGAAAATAGAACTAAATGTAAGAATTTGGGAAGATAATTATTTACTTATCGAAGAAAACATCAGTCAAGATGATATTTCAATTCTTAACATCTATGACACAAGCACAAGAACACACATTTCTGTAAAGGAAACAGTACTGCTGCTTAAATCACCTAGGGACACTCACACAGGACATTGGGATACTTCAATACTCCAATTTCCCAAATGGACATGTCATCTAGACAAGGACTAAACACAGAAATACTGGATCCAAGAAAGGTTATAAACCAAAGGCCTAACCAGATATTTATGAAACATTTTAACCAAACTAAAAAGAATATAACCTCTATTCACCTGGTGGAACTTTTGCAAAAATTGATCTCATAATCAGAGAAAAAAACCAAGTCACAACAGATACAAAAATTTATATCACTTCCTGAATTTTATAAGGTCGCCACTCTGTACAGCTCTATATGACAGACAACAGAAAGTCTATAAACTCATGGAAATTGAACAACTGTAGATTCAAGAATGAATGAATATTTTATCATTTGAAGATGATATGATAGTATTCATAAGTGACCCAATGAAAGTTCACCAGGGAACTCCTACGGCTTATAAACACTTGGACAATTCTAGGAAAATAAAAAATAATAATAATCACTAGATCTCTGATATTCAAATGGCAATTGAACCAAGAAATCAAGGAAACAATACCTTTTACAATAGCCTCAAATAATATAAAGTATCCTGGGAAAAATCAAACCAACCAGCAAAAGACTTGTATGATATAAAACCTCATCTTTGAACTAAGCAATTAACAAAGATATCAGAAGATGGAAAATCTCTGATGCTCATGGATCAAAGATTTCAACATAAAGACAGATGCACTGGATCTGCTAGATGAGTAGTTGGGGAATAGCCTTTAACTCATTGGAACAGGAGAATTTTTGAACAGAGCATGAAGAGCTCAGGCACTCAAAACTACAAGCAATAAATAGTACCTCATGAGAAAGGAAAGCTTCTATAAGGACACCATCAGTTGGATAAAGCAGCATCCTTCAAGATAGGACTTGATTTTTACCAACTCTGGAGAGAGAAAAAGAATGCTTGTATTCAAAATATATGGAGAAATCAGGAAAATTTTTATGTAAAGAGTAAGTGATTCTGTTGAAAATGGGGTAAACTTCTAAACAGGGAATTCTCAAGAGAAGATTCTCAAATGTCTAAAAATTTATTTGGGGGGATTCTTTTCTGCTGTGCCTTCAGATACTCTTTTCTATGCTCCAACATCTGGATGCAGACTTTATGTTTGATAAAAATTATTTTCCATCACACTTGATTGGTTAGGAAAACAATTGATCAGTCAATTTACTGGACAGAACAGAATAGAGTGGGAGCTCCAAATTCAGTCCTGGAGTGGATTGGATTTCCAGGGTTCCCAGAAGACATGGGGGTGTAAAAGAGAAGGACCTCTAGGAGGAGAATACTGTAGAGAAGTCACATGAAGAGAAAAGGGAGTATTTCCATGAGGTCAAGATGAGAGAGCAGCTATAGACCAGAGTGAGCATGTAATTGGCAACTTGACTATTAGCAGTTTGGTTGAGTGACAGTAAGACAGATGTTACGAAGGTGTTAGTCCTTGCAGCTTGTTAATAGAAAATACCAGATCTCCAAGTCTTTTTATTTTTCAGGTTTTTTAAAAATTATTTTATTTTTTATTGGATATTGCATTCTTGGCTATGGTCTGGCCTGACTGAATGTGTAAATGGTCAGAGTATGTGTTATCTATTGTAATACCAAGATGAACTAAGCAGTCAGTCTCTGGCCCTGTGTGATTACATAGTTGTACCATGGGGGAACCAAAGTTACTCACAGGTAACTGTGAGATTGACTGGAGCATATTGTTTTGCCTCCACTGGGTTCCACGTTCCACACTCATAGGGTTCTGAGTCAGTCCTCATGACACTGAGTAAGAGGTCTGTTGCCCAGTCTTTGTTTGTCACTTTCTGAGTTGCTCTGGATATTTATCCCCCACAGAGTAGGATATATCCTGAGTCTTGGGTTCATTTGTTAATGCTACCAAGTCCTAAGCCTGAGAAAATGTATAAGTAGATGAATGCAGGCAGATGCAAAGGTTTATGAATGCTCAGCAATGGGGTTGATATGATCTAAGACATGGACACCACAAAGTCACAGCATGCAACCGATCTCACGTGGGATGTTTATTGAGGAGAGGGGTATACAAAAGTTGTCTCTGGGTGAGAGTGGAAGAAAAAAGAGAACAGAGAGAAAAGACACTGGCTTTTCATAAGGGGATATAGTGCATTCCATAGGGAGGATATTCAACTCAGGAAGAACGGAAATGTTTCACACCTTGTCAATTACTGATGAAGTATAATGTTGCTAGGCCTCTGGGTCAAGTGGTGGAGATGTCTGGCTGCTAATGTTCCTCCCTTTTGTTTATTATAAAACATGAGGAACCCTTCTGGTCTGCACCTTCACCCAGGTAGACCAGCATGCTTGACCTTCTCCAAAAAACCACAGCCAACCTGTCTCCAGGAAGTCATCTGCAACCAGGGACACAGGTAGAATCCTTTGCCCAATATCCACACAACTGGGATCCTCAAAGAGCCCAGCAGATGTGGGATCTATCCTGCTCTGCTTGAGCCCATAGTCCTTCTGATCTGTACCTCCATTTGCACCTGGGGTAGATCCTGCCACAGAAACCCAAAGTCTGACTGTCTCCCAGGAAGTTAGCCCTAACTACGAACACAGGAGGACTGTTCTAACCAGGGACACAGGAGACCACACTAACCAGAGATAGCACTGCCTGCCTCCTGAGAGGTCTCCTCTAAACCAGGTCACAGAGCTCTACCTACCTCCAAGGAGACAGTCTCCAGTCAGAGACACCCAGGCCAGTTAACACCAGAGATAACCAGATGTTCAGTGGCAAGTGCAAGAACATAAGCAACAGAAGCCAGTGTAATTTGGCATCATCAGAACCCAGCTCTTGCACTACAGCAAGCCCTGGCTACCCTAACACACCTGAAAAGGAAGCTTCTGGCCTAAAATCTCATCTCGTGAAGATAGTAAAGGCCCTTAAGAGGGATATAAAAACATCCCTTAAAGAAACACAGAAAAACACAGGCAAACAGGTAGGTAGAAGCCCTTAAAGAGGAAACACATAAATCCTTTAAAGAAATACAGGAAAATGCAATCAAACAGGTGAAGGAATTGAACAAAAATGGACCACGGCTTAAAAATAGAAACAGAAATAATAAAGAAAACACAAAGGGAGGTAACCCTGGAGATGAAAAACCTAGGAAAGAGATCAGGAGCTACAGATGAAAGCAAAACCAATAGAACACAAGAGATAGAAGAGAGAATCTCAGGTGTAGAAGATACCATAAAAGATATTGACACAACAATCAAAGAAAATACAAAGTGTAAAAAACTCCTAAACCAAAACATTCAGGAAATTCAGGACACCATGAATAGACCAAACCTAAGTATAATAGGAATAGAAGAGAGTGAAGATTTCCAGTTCAAAGTACCAGAAAACATCTTCAACAAAATCATAGAAGAAAACTTCCCCAACCTAAAGAAATATGACCATAAATGTACAAGAAGCTTACAGAACACCAAATAGATTAGACCAGAAAAGAAAATCCTCTCATCACATAATAATCAAAACAATAAATGCCCAGAACAAAGAAAGAATATTAAAATCAGTAAGGGGAAAAGGCCAAGTGATGCATAAAGGCAGACCAATCAGAATTATACCAGACTTCTCAACAGAGACTCTAAAAGCCAGAAGATCATGGTCAGATATATTACAGACCCTAAGAGAACACAAATGCCAGCCCACACTACTATGCCCATCAAAATTCTCAATCAGATGTGGAAGCAAGTAGAACTCTGTGACTTGGGTTAGAATAAAATTCCTGGGAGGCAGGCAGTGCTGTCTCTGGTTAGGGGAGACCTTTTGTGTATCTGGTTAGAGTAGGTCTCCTGTGTCCTTCATTAGAGCAGGTCTCCTCTGTCCTTAGTTAGAGAAGTTTTCCTGTGTCCCTGGTTTGGGCAGTCCTTCTATGTCCCTAGTTAAGGAAAACCTCCAGATAAAGAGACAGGCTGTGAAAAGGGGCAGGCATGCCAATCTGCCCCAGATGGAGGTGCAGACCAGAAGCTGTTAAGTGTCTCTTTTAAAGTATAATTATATCCCTCCACAATTCTTTGCCCTATAGGATACCTACAATTGAACTGCTAACCATTGAACTGATCAAGGGGTTTCCAATGGAGAAGTTAGAGAGAAGGAGCTGAAAGGGTTTGTGGCCCCATGAGGAGAGCAACAATACCAACCAAACAGAGCCCCCAGGGTCTAAACCACCAGCCTGGGAGCATATAGTGAGGGACCCATGATTTTTCAAATCATAATATGTAAAATATCACTTTACCTTGTTAGAGACATATGCTGGAGCACCATCAGTCTTCATTTGTATGGGTATTCCTATAATGGCCATAACATCTAAAAAATGTGTAATTATAGAATCAGCCATTGCAGAAGCAAAGACAGATGCCCACTGAAATCCTAAATATGTGTCTATAGTATGGTATCAGAATTTAGTTTAGAAAATTCTATAAGTTGAAACATATACTTTTGCCAAATTTCATTTCTTTGGGTACATCTAGGGATAATTCCTACAGGAAAAAGAGATTGCTGTTATGGAGAAAAAGTAGAATGTTTTTTATTTTATTTTATTTTATTTTATATTTTATTTACATTTCAGATATTATCCACTTACCCCATTCCCCCCACCCAGTAGCCCCTATCCAATCACCCCTCCTCCTGCTTCCATGAGGATGCGCCCCCACCCTAGAATTCCCCCAAAATCAACGTACAACCTTCATGGGACCAAGGATCTCCTTTCCCATCTATGCCCAACAAGGTCATCCTCCCCTACATATACAGTTGGAGACATGGGTCCCTCCCTATGTGCTCCCAGGCTGTTGGTTTAGACCCTGGGGGCTCTGGTTGGTTGGCATTGTTGCTCTCCTCATGGGGCCACAAACCCTTTCAGCTTCTTCAGCTCATTCTCTCTAACTCCTCCATTGGGAACCCCTCGATCAGTTCATTGGTTAGCTGTGAGCATGCACCCCTGAATATGTCAGACGTTGGCAGACCTCTAAGGGGACAGCTACATCAGGCTCCTGTCAGTATGTACTTCCTGACATCCACATCAGTGTCTACCTTTGGTGACTGCACATGGGATGGGTACCCAGGTGGGATGGTCTCCAGATGACCCCTCCTTCAGGTTTTGTCCCACACTTTGTCTCCATATTTGCACCCATAAGTACTTTGTTACTCCTTCTAAGAAGGACCAAAGCACCCACACTTGGTCTTCCTTCTTCATGAGCAATATGTGGTCTGTGAGTAGAATCGTGCATATTGTGAGCTTCTGAGCTAATATCTAATTATAATTGAGTGAATACTATGTGTGTTCTTTTGTAATTTGGTTACCTTACTCAGGATGGTATTGTCTAGTTCCATCCATTTGCCCGAGAATTTTATAAATTCATTGTTTTTAATAGCTGAATAGTACTCCATTTTTAAATGTACCAGATTTTCTGTATGTATTATCTGTTGAAGGACATCTGGGTTCTTTCCAGCTTCTGGCTATTATACATGAGACTGCTATGAATATGGTGGACCATATGTTCCGTTATATGTTGGAGCATCTTCTGGGTATATGCCCAGGAGTGGTACAGCTGGGTTCTCAAGTAATGCTATGTCCAATTATCTGAGGAACCACCAGACTGATTTCCAGAGTGGTTGTACCAGCTTGCAATCCCACCGGCAATGGAGGATTGTTGCACAACCTCGCCAGCATCTATCACCTGAGTTTTTGGTCTTAGCCATTCTGAATGGTGTGAGATGGAATCTCAGGGTTGTTTTGATTTGCATTTCCCTGATGACTAAGGATGCTGAACATTTCTTTAGGTGCTTCTGAGCCATTCAAGTTTCCTCAGTTGAAAATTCTTTGTTTAGCTCTGTACCCCATTTTTAATAGGGTTATTTGGTTGTCTGGAGTCTAATTTCTTGAGTTCTTTGTATATATTGGATAATAGCCCTCTACCGGATGTGGGATTGGTAAAGATTTTTTCCCAATCTGTTGGTTGCCATTTTGTCCTATTGACAGTGTCCTTTGCCTTACAGAAACTTTGCAATTTTATGAAGTCCCATTTGTCAATTCTTGATCTTAGAGCATAAGCCACTAGTGTTCTCTTCAGAAAGTTTCCCCTATGCCCATGTGTTCAAGTTTCTTCCCCAACCTTCTCCTCTATTATTTTCAGTGCATATGGTTTTATGTAGAGGTCCTTTATCCACTTAGACTTGAGCATTGTACAAGGAGATAAGAATGGAACAATTTGCATTCTTCTACACGTTGTCCTCCAGTTGAACCAGCACCATTTGTTGAAAATGCTGTCCTTTTTCCACTGGACAGTTTTAGCTCCTTTGTCAGAGATCAAGTGACCATAGGTGTGTGGGTTCATTTCTGGGTCTTCAACTCTATTCCATCTATCTTCCTGCCTGTCACCAATGCCATGCAGTTTTTATCACTATTGCTCTGTAGTACAGCTTGAGGTCAGGGATGGTGATTCCTCCAGAAGTTCTTTTATTGTTGAGAATAGTTTTCACTCTCCTGGGTTTTTTGCTATTCCAAATGAATTTGAGAATTTCCTTTTCTAACTCTGTGAAGAATTGAGTTGGGATTTTAATGGGGATTGCATTGAATCTGTAGATTGCTTTTGGCAAGATGGCCATTTTTATTATATTAATCCTGCCAATCCATGAGCATGGGAGATCTTTCCATCTTCTGAGGTCTTCTTTAATTTCCTTCTTCAGAGACTTGAAGTTCTTGTCATACAGGTCTTTCACTTGCTTGGTTAGATTCACACCAGGGTATTTTAAATTATTTGTGACTATTGTGAAGGGTGTCATTTCCCTAATTTCTATTTCAGTCTGTTTATCTTCCATGTAGAGGAAGGCTACAGATTTGTTTGAGTTGATTTTATAACAGCCACTTTCCTGAAGTTGTTTATCAGGTTTAGCAGTTCTCTGGTGGAAATTTTGGAGTCACTTGAGTATATCATCATATCACCTGCAAATAGTGATATTATGACTTCTTACTTTCCTATTTCTATTCCTTTGACTTCTTTTTGTTGTCTAATTGCTCTGGCTAGGACTTCCAGTACTATATTGAATAGGTAGGGGGAGAGTGGGCAGCCTTGCCTAGTATCTGATCTGAGTGGGATTGTTTCAAGTTTCTCTCCATTTATTTTGATGTTGGCTACTGGTTTGGGGTATATTGCTTTTACTATGTTTAGTTATGGGCCTTGAATTCCTGATCTTTCCAAGACTTTTATCATGAAGGGGTGTTGAATTCTGTCAAATGCTTTCTCAGCATCTAGTGATATGATCATGGGGTTATTTTCTTTGACTTTGTTTATATAGTGGATTACATTGTTGGATTTCCGAATATTGAACTATCCCTGCATTCCTGGGATAAAACCTACTTGATCATGACGGATGATTGTTTTGATGTGTTCTTGGATTCGGTTTGCTAGAATTTTATTGAGTATTTTTGCATCGATATTCATAAGGGAGATTGATCTGATGTTCTCTTTCTTCGTTGGGTCTTTGTGAGGTTTGGGTATGAGTGTAACTGTAGCCTCATAGAATAAATTGGGTAGTGTTCCTTCTGTTTCTGTTTTGTGGAATAGGTTGAAGAGAATTGGTATTAGATCTTCCTTGAAGGTCTGATAGAATTCTGCACTAAAACCATCTGGTCCTGTGGGGTTTTTTTGGTGGGGATACTTTTAATGACTGCTGCTATTTCCTTAGGGGTTATGGGACTGTTTAGATGGTATATTTGCTCCTGATTTAACTTTGGTACCTGATAACTGTCTAGGAAGTTGTCCATTTCATCCAGGTTTTCCAGTTTTCTTGAGTATAGGCTTTTGTAGTAGGATCTGATGATTTTTTGAATTTCCACAGTTTGTGTTGTTGTCTCCCTTTTCAGTTCTGATTTTATTAATTTGGATATTCTCTCTGTGCCCTCAGGTTAATCTAACTAATGGATTATTTGTCTTGTTGACTTTTCTCACAGAACCAGCTCCTGGTTTTGTTGATATTTTGTATTGTTCTTTCTGTTTCTATTTGGTTGATTTCAGCCCTGAGTTTGATTCTATGCTGCCATCTACTCCTCTTGGGTGTAATTGCTTCTTTTTGTTTTAGAGCTTTTAGTTGTGTTGTCAAGTTGTAGGTGTATGCTCTATCCAGTTTCTTTTTCTAGGCACTTAGTGCTATGAGTTTTCCTCTTAGCACTGCCTTCATGGAGTCTCACAGGTTTTGGTATGTTGTGTCCTCATTTTCATTAAATTCTAAAAAGTCTTTAATTTCTTTCTTTATTTCTTCCTTAACCAAGTAATCATTGACTAGAGAGTTGTTCAGTTTCCATGTGCATGTGGGTTTTCCATTGGTTTTGTCATTACTAAAGACCAGCCTTCGTCCGAGTTGATCTGAGAGGATGCAGGAAATAATTTCAATCTTTTTGTATCTGTAGAGGCCTGTTTTGCGACCAATTATATGGTCTATTATGGAGAAGGTACCATGAAGTACTGAGAAAAAGGTATATTCTTTTGTTTTAGGATGAAATGTTCTACAGATACCTGTTAAATCCATTTGGTTCATAACTTCTGTTAATTTCAACGTGTCTCGGTTTAGTTTCTGTTTCCATGATCTGTTCATTGCTGAGAGAGGGATGTTGAAATACCCCACTATTATTGTGTGAGGTGTAATGTGTGTTTTGAGCTTTAGTAAAGTTTCCTTTATCTATGTTGGTGCCCTTGAATTTGGAGCATAGATGTTCAGAGTTGAGAGTTCACCTTGGTAGATTTTTCCTTTGATGAGTATAAAGTGTCCTTCCTTACCTTTTTTGATTGCTTTTAGTTGAAAGTCAATTTTATTTGATATTAGAATTGCTACTCCAGCTTGTTTCTTGGGACCATTTCCTTGGAAAACTGATTTTCATCCTTTTACTCTAAGATAGTGTCTGTCTTTGTCACGGAGGTGCGTTTCCTGTATGCAGCAAAATTCTGGGTTCTGTTTGTCTATCCAGTCTGATAATCTGCATCTTTTTATTGGAGAATTGAGTCCAATGATGTTAAGAGATATTAAGGAAAAATTATTGTGGCTTCCTTTTATTTTTGTTATTAGAGGCATTATGTTCATATAGCTATCTTCTTTTGGGGTTCTTGGAAGATTATGTCCTTGCTTTTTCTATGTTTTAGTTTCCCTCGTTGTGTTGGTGTTTTCCATCAATTATCCTTTGAAGTGCTGGGTTTGTGGGAAGATATTGTGCAAATTTGGTTTTGTCATGGAATATCTTGGTTTCACCATCTATAGTGATTGAGAGTTTTGCTGGGCATAGTAGTCTGGGATGGTATTTGTGTTCTCTTAGGATCTGTATGATGTCAGTTCACCCTCTTCTGACTTTTATAGTCTCTGGTGAGAAGTCTGGTATAATTCTTATAGATCTGCCTTTATATGTTACTTGACCTTGTTACCTTACTGCTTTTAATATTTTTTCTTTGTTTTGTGCATTTGATATTTTGATTATTATGTGATGGGAGGTATTTCTTTTCTGGTCAGTCTATTTGGTGTTCTGTAGGCTTCTTGTATATTTATGGGCATCTCATTCTTTAGGTTAGGGAAGTTTTCCTCAATAATTTTGTTGAAGATGTTTCCTGGCCCTTTAAGTTGGGAATCTTCACTCTCGTCTATACCTATTATCCTTAGGTTTGGTCTTCTCATTGTGTCCTGGATTTCCTGGATGTTTTGGGTTAGGAGCTTTTTGCAATTTGCATTTTATTTGACAGCTGTGTCAATGGTTTCCATGGTATCTTCTGCACATGAGATTCTCTCTTCTATCTCTTATATTCGGTTGGTGATGCTTGCATCTATGACTCCTGATCTCTTTCCTAGGTTTTCTATCTCCATGGTTGTCTCCCTTTCGGATATCTTTACGGTTTCTATTTCCATTTTCAGATCCTGAGTGGTTTTGTTTAATTCCTTCATTGTGTTTTCTTGCAGTTCTTTAAGGGATTTCTGTGTTTCCTCTTTAAGGGCTTCTACCTGTTTACTTGTGCTCTCTTTTACTTCTTTAAGGGAGTTACTTATGTCCTTCTTAAAATCCTCTATCATCATCATGAGAAGTTATTTTAATTCTGAATTCTGCCTTTCTGGTGTGATGGGGTGTTCAGGGCTTGCTATGGTGGGAGAACTGGGTACTGATGATGCCAAGTAACTTTGGTTTCTGTTGCTCATGTTCTTGTGCTTGCCTTTCACCATCTGGTTAACTCTAGAGTTACCTGCCCTCACTGTGTCTGACTGGAGTCTGTAATTACAGTTATGTTGCTTGTGTCAGAAATCCTCAGAGTTCAGATGTCTCTGTGGTCTTGTGATCCTAATCTCCCAGGTGGAAGAACTCCTGGGACTCAGGCCACCTCTGGGATCTGGAAATCCTGCTGCTCTGAGTGCAGTGGTTCCTCTAGGATGGCTCAGGATATGGTGTCTCCACAAGAGCAAACCAGCTAGGTGTCTGTTTCCCTTAGTGCAGTGGCTCCTATAGGATGCCAAGAGGACCAGGTGGGGGAAGAAGGGAAGTGGTCTTCTGGAGGGGCGGCAATTGGGTGGCTGGTGGGAACTGAGCATCCCTGGCTCCCAGTTGAAATTCTGAGGCATAGGGAGTCAGATGGGGTTCTTACCCGCTGCTCTAAGTGCAGTGTCTCCTCTAGGATGGCTCAGGATTCAGTATCTCCACTGGAGCAGACCAGCTATGTGTCTGCCCGAACCCAAAGGACCAGGCAGGGGCAAATAAATCCAATTTTAAAATGTGGTATATATCTAAAAGAAAATTTTCATTAGAAGAAACTCAATGTGGCTGAGAAACACTTTTAAACATGCTAAGTATTATTACCAATTTGGAAAATGCAAATTAAAACTACTTTGAGATTCTGTCATACACATGTCAGAATAACTAAAATCAATAATCCAGTTGAGAACTCATGCTGTTGAAGATGTGAAGAAAAGCTATTAGTCCTCCAAAATCCAATTGAAAGCTCATGCTGTTGAAGATGTGAAGAAAAGCTGTTAGTCCTCCATTGTTATTGGGAGCGCAGATTTATAGAGCAACTATGGAAATCAATATGACAGTTACTCAGAAAGTTGAGATGATCTACATCAAAATACATCTATGCCACTTATCTTAGTTAGGGTTTTACTGCTGTGAACAGACACCATGACCAAAGCAACTCTTATAAGGACAACATTTAACTGGGACTGGCTAACAGGTTCAGATGTTCAGTCTAGTATCATCAAGCCAGGAGCACAGCAGCGTCCAGGCAGATATAGGCCTGGAGAAGCTAAGAGTTACACCTCTTGTTCTAAAGCAGCTAGCAGAAGACTAGCTTCCAGGTAGCTAGGATGAGGATATTAAAGACCATGCTCACAGTGACACAGCTACTCCAACAAGGCCACACCTCCTAATGGTGCCACTTCCTGAGCCAAGCATATACAAACCATCATACCACTCATGGACATACAACCAAAGGATGTTAATGCTTACTATAAGGACATTTGCACAATCATGTTTATTGATGCTTTATTAATGATATCGAAAAATTAGAAACAAGCAAGATATCCCTCAACAGAAGAATAAAATTTTGAAATGTGATATATTTACACAGTGAAGTATTACCCAGCTTTTAGTATATGGCATCATAAAATTTCCAGACAAAACATGGATATAGAAAACCTATTTTGATTGAAGAAACACAGACCCAAATAAAAATGGTATATATTTGCTTATAAGTGGATATCAGCTATTAAGTAAATGATACCCAAGCTACAGTGCATAGACCCAGAGAGGATAGCTAAAAAGCCTAGAGGGGACACATAAATCTCTCTGATATGGGGAAGTAGAATAACTTTAAAGGCAGACTGGTGGGTGGATGGGTGGGTACAGGAATGGAAGGATCAGGTGGGAAGAGAGGAAGATATAGTGGAGGGGATTCAAGGAGAGACCTCTGGAATTGAGAGGCATTTGAGGGATGATATGGAAAATACAGAGAAGAACAAATATTTACATTTCAAATGTTATCCCCTTTCCATCTTTCTACCCGCCCCCCCCCCAAAAAAAAAACCCTATTCCATTCCCTCCCACCTGCTCCTGCCTCCCTGTGCTGGCATTCCCCTACACTGGGGCATCAAGACTTCACAAAACCAAGGGCCTCTTTTATATTGTTTGTGGCTATTGTGAAGGAAGTAACATCTTTTTCTATTACACCTTTAAGGTTTAATGATGTCAAGTATGATGAGGAGAAGGTAACCCTATTCTCAAATGATTTATTATTTACAGCAAGAAGTTAGGGATACTTTCACACACAAAAACAAATTACCAGATATGACAGGAATGGATGTTATAAAAAGCCTTATCAATAACATCATTTAATCCAGTGCATCATCTTAAGGAAACAGCCCAGTATACACTCTGTCCTGCAGTTTACTCTTATGAAGAATGTTTTGATGAAATGGAGCAGATTTAGCAAGGAAAAATACAAAATGTGTGGTTCAAGGATAAAACGTGCTCCAGGAAGTGGAATAGCACTAAATCCTGTGTTCAATGAGATAAACAAATTAAAGATATTAAATGGTATTAAGGGAGTGGTGACTTTGGGGCAAGATCCCACAAAACTAGTCTTTAATCTTGTAAAAGGAAATTAAAGAAAAACTTAGGTCCGGGTACAGCAGCACATACCTTAAATCCGAGCACTCAGGAGACACAACTATGCAGATCTCGGAGTTCAAGATCAGGCTAAAGAACAAGTTGCAGGATAGCCAAGCACAGGTAATGAAAGAAATCATCCCCCAAAAAGCTAGTGAAGAAGTGATTGAAAAGGAGAGCCATGTTCCAGTCCCAGCAAGCAGCAAACTTTGGCAGACTGATCATGTGGTTCTGGCTTTAGAATCAAGAATAAAAGGGTTATGAAATCTCCCTTTATGGCTAGGGAAAACCACAGAGGGCAGGCATATGGAAGGGGTGTCTGTGAATGGAGGCACAGAGAAGCTTTTTCGTGAATGTATGAAAGGCCGTTGTGTGGAGCTGTGAACACGAAACCTGGATTTCCTTGAAGACTCCAAAAGGTTAGAGATGTCACAGCTGTGAGATACTTGCCAAGGAAAACTGCTAACAGAGAATGAAAACAGTCCAACAGATAAAAAGTATTATAATCAACAAAGATGAAAGGAGTTGGAGATCTGAAGAGATGCAGAGTTTGGAGATTGCAGAGGAGGTTTTAGTCTTGTTTTGGTCCAGTATTTTCTCACTATGCTCCCTTCCACATGTTTTGAAATGCTACGTACATCCTGTACAATGATATTTTGGAAATATGTGATCTGTTTTTTATTTTACTATTACAGTTAATTACAGTATAAAGATTACATAACTATCAGAAGAGACTTTGAACTTTGAACTTCTAAATAGTCTTGAATCTGTGATTGACTATGGAGACTTTGAAGTTAGACTAAATGCATTTAGTATTATGTTATGGATACAAGCCTATGGGGTCTAGGGAATGGAATGTGGTGGCTTGAATAGGTATGGATCCCATAGAATTTTGTTTTAATGCTTAGCCCATAGGTAGTAGCACTATTAGGAGGTATGGACATATTGGACTAGGTGTGACCTTGTTGGAGGAAGTGTGTCACTGTTGAGGCAAGCTTTGAGGTCTTCTATGCTCAAGCTATGCCCAGTGTGACACACACAGACTCCTGCTGCCTGTGGATCAAGATGGAGAACTCTCAGCTCATACAGCACTATGTCTGTCTGAATGGTGCCATGATTCCTGACATGATAAAAATGGATCAAACCTCTGAAGATATAAACCAGCACCAATTAACTGTTTTCCTCTAAAAGAGTTGTCCTGATCATGGTGTCTCTTCACAACAATGAAACCCTAACTAAGACAGTTGCCTCACAGAATTTGTAGATATGTTTTTATTTATGAAGATACCATACAATTATAGGACTCAGTGCTTAGCAGAATCTGGCTAGATCTGACTTAGAAACCTCCTCAGTGATGACTAGACCTTATAGTACTTGTAGATTCTATGCAAGCTGACAACAGAGGAAAATAATCAGTCGTCCTACCCGGTTGTGATGCATACAAACCACAGTAAAGATCCGCATGGCAAGACATACCTAATGGTGCAAGAATGGCATTTATTAATTGGAAGTAACCAACAGCTGTTTAGTTTAGCAGATCTCAACCTTACTGATGCTGTGGACCTTTAGTACAGTTCCTCATGCTGTGGAGACCCCATCTATAAAACTAACTTTTACTACTTGAGAATGGTAATTTTTGGTACTGTTATGAATCATAATATAAATATTTGATATATAGGATAGTCTTAATAGACTCCTGTGAAAGGGTTGTTTGATCACCAAAGAACTTTGACCCACAGACTGAAAACTGATAGTCTCATTGGACAATAAGGCATGCTCCATAGGAAGAAAATCTTGCATAGGTGAGCAACAGAACTCTGCTGTTTTGTAACACCATCCATATGGACAAAATCTTTTTCCATCCTACCGATCTCAAGTGCTGAGGTGTTGTTCTTTGTGACCTCTGGGTTACTAGGTGAAGGTGTTCCCTCTTACCCATACTGGGCTAGATAATTTCTACTTATTGTCAGTACTTTGTGGTTTGAATATTTAGTGCAGGACACACATCCAGTATAAAGAAACTGCAACATCAGAAACTTTTATCTGAATTTACCTGGTTGAGAAGTGGATGTGTTCAAGTAACCCGGTCAATGGACCAGAATAAGCCCAGATGATGCAGCTTTCACCATAAATGTAGCCAAAGAGAGATCCCTGGGATACAGGCATGATCTAGCTGAGGGAACTGTGGAATCTAATGAGACAGACAACCAACAGATACTCCTGGATTCAGATTGTTGCCCCAGTCTCCTGATGACCTGGGAGAGCGTGGGCACTGTTAGAGTCTGACCTGTTTGAGCTAACAGAGCAGAATGATTTATTAGCTGTATGAATATCCTAGCTCATAAAATTGATCAGTGCACTGCCATGAGCAGTTAGGCTAGGTCACCTGAACATTTCCTTCTGAGTCTCAGCATGGACAGTACAGCTGCATAATTTCCCAGGACATCAGCCAACTGCTCTGATGGAGTTATGACACTTCACATTATTGTCAATGACCCCAAGAATGGGACAGAGGCATTATGTCTTCCTGATGACTCATATCCTTGGGGATTAAGTCTAGTTAATTCTCACCTGCAGGAAAAGAGTAACAGACACTGCTGATCTGGACAGCTGTCCTGTCCCAATGTCATATTCTTGTTCATATTTAAGACTACCTTATAGACACTGCAACATTTATTCCCCAAGTGTGCTATAACTGGTAAACTGAGACATAGAAAACACAGTGGCCACATCAGGCTCACACAGGACTAATGTGACAGTTGTGAAGCAGTAACTATTTGTCTCCAGACACGTATCCATTGTCTCCTGAAGCCTTCTCAGGTGTCTGTGAAGCAAGGAGGAGCTGATGTTAATCTTGGTCATAAGCAGCTTGAGGGGATATCTTGTGCAGGAAGTGAAAAAAAGATAATGAGATTTGACTCTAAAACTAATCCATCTGCCTATGAAGAATTTCTGTAAAACTCCAGAACTCCATAACCCATATAAAGGACAGGAAATCCTGTGTTTTCTGGTGTGATGCTGTCACTTCTTGTATAATTTCTGTAGTATTCCAGGACTCCATAACTCATATACTGGATAGGAAATCATGTGTTTTCTGGTGTGCTACTGTCACCCCTCCTAGGGCTTTTTTTCTTCACTACCCAACCCCAGTACATTTTACATCTAACAGAGGGCTTGGTCTCTCTGAGTCACTGAATTCAAACAACTTTAGCATCTGTCATTCATCTCACTCTGTAATACTTTTTAAAGAAATAATCTCTACAGGGATTGGCTTCAGAACCTGGATATTAATGGCAATGTTCTCATATGGAGAAAGTTAGCATCCCATATCCATAGCTAAAATCTGCCAAACACACCTGTTCCACTACCCTGGGTTCTAGCAAGTTCTTGCTCTCTACCTTCTACAAGTCAAATCTGCCTCTGAAACTATCCACTTAGGAGAACTGGAGAGATTGGCTCTGGTTAAAAGTACTAGATTCTTTTGTAGAGACCCAAGTTCTGTTCCCAGAACACACTTGGCAGCACATAACCACTCTTTAACTCCATTACCAGGGTATCTAATACCCCCTCCTGACTTCTATGGGCACTAGTCATTATTTCTAGTGCACAGATACACATACAGTTAAAATAACTCTAAACATGCAGATATTAACAGAAAGAAAACAGTCACCTGCATTTCATGAAATATTTCTTCATGGTCATGTACAAGACAGAGCATTAAAGGACAATACAAATAATGGTCCTGTTTAAAGCTTACCTGTATCCCATTCTCTTCCCTCTACTAGATCATTCTGAGACTCATCTCAATCACCATTAAACAACTGAAAGGATTGGCCCATCTTATGGTCCAGCCTTGGGAGTTAGCTGAATACCTTGCCTGCTCCTGGTTTTCTGTGTGAGTTTTTTGTACACATCAAGTCTTGAGGACAGGCTGTGGATAGTTCACAGAGAAGAACAAGTTTATTCTGTCCAATCTCAAGGATACCACTGAAAAACAATGCCTTGGGGGGTGCTGTGACACAGCACTCTGGGAGGGGGCAACAGGCAGTGGATCAGTGAGGACCAGGGGAGATAATGAGGCTCTGACCCCAGCTCCTATTACTGTGTCATCAATGTCAGCAACTCAGATCCTATATGAGAAAGACTTTCTACCACATAGCACATGAGTAATCAACTCTAAACATTCAGCTCCTCCTGCTTCTGCCTCTGAGTGTTCCTGCCTGATTCTCTAAGAGAATGGATTTGGCGGAGATATTAAAAATATCAAAACTGATTGAAAGACAACTTTGCAAGGATTAGACGTCCCACAGGGAGCCATCTTCTCTCTGTTGTATACACAACACTGCTACCCAAGGCCAACATCACTGGTAACAATTCTAACCCCATTGATGGTGAGCACAGTAGCCTTAAAGAAAGAACCTAGACTCAAAATACAGCCTACTCATGGAGAATAAATGGTCACAGCTTCTCAAAAGGTGCCACACTGAAGCCATAAGAAGGCAACTGGACACTGTTTCTAAGGGCTTATCAGAATGACCAAACAATCTAAGCCTATTTCCCTGTCCTAGCCCAAAGTCATTTTCATGTCTGAAGCCTACTTCCTTGTTCTAGCAGAAAATTTAGATTCCTATCTAAAATTACCTCTTTGTTCTAGCCTAATATTTAGATTCCTGCCAGAAATTACTTCTTCGTTCTAGCCTAATGTCAGATTCCTGCCTGAAGCCTACTTCCTTGACCTTGGCCAATGTCATATTCCTGCCAAACAGCCCATTTTCTTCTCCTTGGCCCATGTCAGATTCTTGTCAAGCGGCCCCATAGGCTCTCCGATTCCCCCCCCTTTTTTATGTCGTTAACAAGACTGAGCCTGTCTTAGGTCATTCTGTCAAGAATGCTTTCCTTACCCATCATGGAATATGCATTGTCCAAAGCAATGTACTTCTGTCTTAGGTTGGTAAGGCTCTGTGCAGAATCTTACCTGTCCTTGGCTTGGCAGCCTGTTAATTTAATAATTCTGTCTGGGAGTCCATTTTCAGGTTCAAGGCATGTACTTTGGCTGCCAACATGTTGATGTTGTTAAAGACAAGTTTTAACATGATGGGCAGGGTATTCCCAGGACAAAAAGGGCTATCATGATCAAGCTATATATGCCATTCTTGAACCTTAACCAAAATAGAAATACTGACCTCAGGCCATGGGTAATTTTATCTGCAGTATCTACAACATCAACGCTCAGAAGAGCAGCATTCTTCAAATTCATACGCTCACTATGTATTGTTAAAACAGCCAGAGAGGTGTTGGAATTATGCCAAACACACTGTCAATGTCTTTAAACTTCATTCTAATTATAATGACTACCACTGTAAATTGTAGAACTAACATGAATCCAGTGCGATTTGGCATAACACTCAAGATGGCCCCTTACCCTTAAATTCTGAATCTCCTTCCAATAATTTGAATAGGATAAAGAGCATCAGTCCATTCTTCCAAATGCCTATTTAAAGTCTCTTGAATAGTCAACACATTAGTAGCATTTTTTGTTAAATGATTAACAAAAGTAGCTGTCTTAACTACTTGTGTAATTAATGTAATTAAAATTGTTGTACCAGCAATAATCAAAACCGCCACCCTCTTGCTTCAGTATGTTTATTGTCTTGCTTATTTCTTGACTATTTGAATCTATTGTGTTGCTATTCCCTCAACCTAGAACTGGCCTAAATACTTGCATGTAATTACAATAGTATAAAAGCAAAAAGGAGGAGGAGGATCCAATAAGGGGTTCTAGGGAGGGGAAATGGGGAAAGGGGATGATGTCTGAAATGTAAATAAATAAAATATCCAATAAAAAAGAAAACAAGAAGGCAACTGGAATGTCAATTTACTCAATGTCTTGACCTACACAGGACCCTATGAGAGAGAAACCTGCAATTTAGTAAGTCCTATCAATGTAACCCATTCAAACTGATGCAAGGGGGGCTAAGCCACTGTGGGCAGCATCATCCCTAGGCTACAGTCCTTGGTTGTATAAAGAGCTAGTTATGTATGAGTCAGCTAGTGAACCAGCCAGTGGAGTAGCCAGCAAACAACATGTTTCTGCCTTGATTTTCTCTGTTTCTAAAAGGTTACTTAGAGACAGAAGGTTAATGAACCCTTAACTCTCTCCTAAGCTGCTTTTGCTCATGGTGTGGGTTTTTTTCAATCACAACAAGACAAAGTCTACAACAGTGTATAGGGAAAAGCAGAGGACATATTTGAATGAATGTTCTCTGTACTCAAGAGCAGACCCATGCAGAACCTTGCTGGCAAAGAGAAGAAAGGATTTAGACACAAGAGATGGGCCAGAAAGCACATGTGCATGCCCTTCATTGGTGTCTTATCCTTTCGGTATAAAGATACAAGTCCTAGGACCTTCCTCTGAAATTTTTTGAGCACAAGGCTATTCCCCAAAAACGATGATCCAGGTACTCACCTTCTGGATACATACTACTTCAACTTAGTACGGGAAATAGCTGGAATTCTGTCTAGACCTACCCTACAGTAGATGTCACTAGGAGTTCTGCAGAACACACTGAGTAGGATGACAGGCCCTGCATCCCATCTGTGCTGAGGGGATCAGGGATAGTCACATATGATTTGGCCAGTACTGCTGTTGCCTTAGACATGTGACTGTAGTTGTTGCAGAGATCACCAGGGAGCAATATCAAGATGCACATCCAGCACTCAGAAAATTGTTTTTCTGTGAACTGATCTTTTCTTGGAGACTGGTTTCTATGTCTGTCCCTACTAATTTGGAGCTCAGACCTAGATTTTTCTCTAGTCTACTGACAGCTTCCTGTGTCTGAGAATGTCTTTCCACCTGGGATGCCTGAAAAAGTTCTTTCTTCTGGCATCACTCATAGGAAAAGATGAGATTACCTAGACAAAGGGCAAAGGTTACCCAGGAAGACCAGAGAGGGCATGAACTCACACAACACACATATCAGCCCACACATAATGCTGGAAGATTGCTTTGAAACCCTATGTAAGAAAAGGAAACCACAGTTCTTTCCAGTACACATGAGTAACCTCTTCCAAACACTGAGGACATAAAACTCTCCACCCAACTGCTCCTGGACCTCTTTTCTGTATAAGGAATTTAACTTGTGACATTAGTGAAAAAAGATTGATCTTCATCACTAGTCATCAGTCAGCTGTTACTTTCTATCCCTCATACACATCTCTGTCACCTTTTTGCTGGGAATAAAGAAACACCACTTTGCCATAACAGAGGAATCACAGGACAGACAGGATGCTCACCTAGATCTTTGTGTCCCTGTAGCAGTCTGTCTTTGATGCTGACAGAACCAAAGGCCAGGACAACACAGATGTCTGCCCTGGGATGAGTCACTGTTCTCTAAGGCTATGGTGGTGCTTATCAGCCTTGTTGATCAAGGTGTTCCTTGGAGGAGAAATATAAAGGGAAGTTGAGAGGGATGCCAGGCAGGACTCAGAGTGCAAGGGTCAGAGCAGTGCCGTGGACATAGACACCACCACAAACAGCACATTATATTCTGGAAGGGCTCCTGCCTGAGAAGACACTCAGCAACAAGGAGAAAGGACAACAGAGGCTAGTGCTGTGTGGGTTAAGCTCTTATCCTCAGAGGCAAGACATCACAGTGAAAATAGAGATGCAAGTGTCCTCTGTACTTCTCTGCCAGGGCTGTGCCTCATGGCAGGGGTTTCTGCTCACAGGTAAGGGTGCCTGCTAACTTTGACTGTAGGGGTGGAGAAGAACTCAGAGATATGCTAGAGTCTAAGGAGGAAAGAAGCCCAAAATGAGACTCAAGGATGCTGTGTCCCTTCATGAGGCAGAAGGTACAGTGAGGGACATAGGCTCATCAGGTAGAAGCTCATCACAGACAGGAGGTGCTGAGAATAGGAGAAGAGCCTCAAATGTTCCATATTCACAGTCAATTACATTGGCTTTCAAAGTTTGGATTACTACTGTCCCAAATCATGTCAGGGTTACTCTCCAAATAGAAACCAAATTGGGGGAGGGAGTGGTGAGAAGGCTCAATGTGCAAAGATATCCAAGCTGAATTCAACCTTTAGCTGCCACATGGTAAATGAAGAGAAGACACTTCTGCTGCCTCTTTGCTCTCATCACAGATGTCATGGCATGCACAGGTACATGCTGACACTTGAGATATGTGCCTCCACACAGATTTTCAGCCTATACCTTCACACAGGCACACTGAGAAATCTGCCTTCAGAAATACACATATACAATACATAAGCAAATGTAAAAGCACTTAAGTTTCACTTGAGTATAGTTACTGTCATTAGCTCCAAACCTGGGAACTATGTAGATAAACAGGGAGCCACACTTAGTTCCTTCCTTGCTTGCTTGCTTGCTTGCTTGCTTGCTTGCTTACTTACTTGCTTGGTTGATTCCTTCCTTCCTTCCTTCCTTCCTTCCTTCCTTCCTTCCTTCCTTCCTCCCTTCCTTCCTTCCTCCCTTCCTTTGCCTTTCTTTACCGAATCCACTGGTGTTTGAGTCTTTTCCAGGAACTGAAGTTTCCAAATGATAGATTAATCCCTGTTCTCAGAAAACTCTAGTTTTAGTTGACCAAAAGTTAGAATGTCTGGAAGATGATGTAAGGGCTTTACTTGTTGCACAAAGGAAACAGAGAACAAAATTCAGAATGTTAGGACACTCTAGAAGAGGAAGTCAGAGAGGCATCCTCCATGAAATATGGGAATGCTACATAGGGAGTCAGGCAGACAACTGAGCAGAGAATTGCATAGAGAGTTGAAAACACAGTGAGAGACTCTGAGGGAATGGAGGTGATGTTGCTCACCTCCACTAAGAACGGTCTACACACCCCTTCCCAACACCTAAGCCAGGTGATGGTCACACCTGCTCAGCATTGATTGTTTCTCTCTCTTTCACCTTTAGCCTCCCTTTTAACCTGCTGGCACCTGTCTACCACTTCCCAAGTCACCATTGAATTAGTGCCACCCCAAGTGGTTGAAGGAGAAGATGTCCTATTCCTTGTCCACAAACTGCCAGAAAATCTTTCGGTCTTAGTCTGGTTCAAAGGGTTGACAGTTGCAAAACATGCAATTGCACTGTATGCAACAGACATAAGAGAAATTGTGAAGGGGCTCATGTACAGTGATAGAAAGACCTTGTACAGAAACGGGTCCCTGTTGATCCACAATGTCACCCAGAAGGACACAGGATACTACACCCTACAAACCTTAAATAGAAATGGAACTATTGTGTCAAAATCATTCTTTCTCCATGTGAACGGTAAGTGATTCTTTGTAAACTCTGGGTACTGGGTGGTAGTCATTCCACTAAACATTCAGAAAGTGTCTGGCCTGGCCTATATTTTCCTCTAGTCTACACTGTGCCCCATGTTGAGTTTTGAGTACTTAATTCGGGACACAACAACAATAGATCAGAATCTTTCATTTGATTTCAGCTTGTAGAAAATAAATACATGCTGTATAACTGAGCCAAAAATACCAGACTCTGTCTAGACTCTTGGAGTTCTTAAGAGGAACGTATCCTTGAGAAAGACCTTGAGGGAATCAGGGTTGGGAATGATTGAGGAAAAGTGCTATCCTCACAGAAGTGAGCACCAGGAAGCCCTAGCTCAAGACTCCTGTCCCAGATTCAATTTCTAATGGCCCTGAGAAGCATTTTACAAAGGTTGAGTTTTGACTTTCTGTTGGCAGGGAACAGTGCTTTTTAGTAGTCAAAGTCTTCGACTTTGTCATACACAAAGCTTGTACACTGCCATGAGAGCTACCATGTGGTTAGGTCCCCTGGACATTTTCTCCACTGACACAGCAGGGAGAGCAAAGCTGGATAGGTGCTATTAACTAACTATTAATTAACTGTCCTAATGGGCTTATAAGACTTGCATGCAAGTAATGGTCTCTAAAAATAGGGAGAGAAGACACAGTTCCTCCTGAGAAGGATTTTTCTCTGAGATCCAACTCAAGAAATTCTCTTCTGCAGGCAAATGTGAACAGTTCCTCAAATGTAAGCTGGAGTTTCCCGAGTTGTCAGCAGGGAATATCATCAGAACACACAGTCAACACTCAAAAAATTATTTGGCTGAACCAGGAATTCATCTAGCCACCAGGTTCCATCCATAGTTCTATCAACATGGAAACCACAAACATGGAGTTCTTAGACCTACCATCTGCTTAATTTGTCTGCTACACTGCCAAAGGATATTGTTCCATTATCCTTTGATGTATTTCTTTTGGAAAATACATGATAGGCAAGGAGAATCCATTAGACAGAGAGCCAAGGCATCTCAGAAACACCAGGGAGTTCATGGGCAGATCCATTATACAATTCAGCAAGTAGATGGATTGGAAGCATTTTCTTGAAATCTTGCACAGGATGAAGGAGCTCAGCCTTTTTCCAGGAATCAGGTCACCTCCACCTGCAGACCAAGGGTATGAGATTCTGATACATCCTGGGCCTTTGTCCTGGGATATAATCCTAACTGGTGACCCCTGTGAGAATACATGTGTCTCCTTTCCCACACATTCTTCACGAGGTCCATTTGGAACCTCACAGACATTCCTGTCAAATTCCACCTTTCCGGTATATTGATAACATGGGGAAGACTGAGTGCATAGCTAAGTTACTGTGTGACACACTTGTGCATAGTTTGCCTTCGTAACACTAACTGACTAAGGCCAAGACAGAGCAGAGATCAACCCTAGGGTCATTTTCTATTATCTCAGGTCAGAGGGATTGTCATCAGTCTGGGTGCTTGCTCTGTGTTCCAGAGAATGGAAACAAAAGGAAGGTAGAGAGACATGGCACTGCACTGAGAGTGGAAGGGACAGAACAGTGTTTTTATAGAGCAACACACTCAGGCTATGTGGTTCGTGGAGATGATCCTACTTGAGGGGAGGTTCAGCTCAGAGTGGAAGCACAAGAGAACTGGGGAATTGTGCTGGAGCAGACACGCCACAGAAGGATAGATCAGGTCTCAAAGACAAGGGCAGAATCTTTTGTACCCTCTGCAAAAGGTGAACACCTGTCAGGGGCTCATACATACAGCTGAGGACTCAACTCTTTATAAAGTGTGAGAGGAGAAGACTCACCTACTGTCTGGAGTCTCCTAAGAGGAACGTAAACCTGAAATGAGTCTCGGAGTTTATAGGGCATGACAGAGGCTCAGTGGCAGCAGGAGGCTCCTGATGAATAAAAAGTAAGTTGATGGGGAAAATGTTTTTGCCCAATGTTAGTCAGCATAACCACAGTATTGTGAAGACTGGTGTCCTCAGCTAGGACATCCCAAATAAGAAACCAAGGTGGTGTTGTTCAGTGACATGATTGAATGAATATATGCATTTGCTCCATATTTTGAAAAGCTGATACCAATGAACAGAAGTTTTCTGACATCCACATATTGTATCCTGCACTCACCCACCCACCTACACTTCACCTTATATATGTTCAAAGTCACAAACAAATATAATTTGTAAGTAAGTGTAAAGAAAAATCAAAGCAAGTGGAATGATCCATTATCGTGTCCCCAAACCTAGGATTTTCACAGGAAAATCCATTGACATACAAAGTTCTACAACATCATTCATTCATCCATTCATTCATTCTCCACATATTTCTGAGTTTTTTTTTAAATAGCATTTTTCAATATAAAAAAATCATGGTTCTTATGATGCCCAGTCCTAGTGAACTGAAACATAGATCAGTAAAGAAAGTAAAGGTGACATCAGGTGTTGGCTGGAACTACAAGAAAAACAGAACAACAAGTCAGAGAGTCAAGACACGTGGTCTATAGAGGAAGAGACTAGGAGGTATCACCCCAACACCAAACTACATTGATGGAGCAGAGATCTGAGGGCAGTGAGCCAGGGCCATGTTGACAGCTGAAGAGAGCGCAACAAACAATGAAAAATAAAAGTGCAGCCACACAGATTTGGATGGAAAGAGAGACAGATAGGGTGAGTAATGAACACAGCTATGCAGGACAGTGTCTCACTTGACCAAAATACAAAGGTCTCAAATAATTTGATCTCTCTCTTCACTTCTAGCCTTCCTTTGGAACTGTGGGCGCCTTGCTGCCTCTGCACAACCCAGTATTGAATCACTGCCACCGATTGTTCCTGATGGGAAAGATGTCATTCTACAAGTTCGCAATCTCCCAGAGAATCTTCTAGGCTTTGGATGGTTCAAAGGGATGACCCAGATCAGGAGTCATCTGATTGGCCGATACATAATAGATGAAAACCCAGGTTTTTCTTTTGGGCCTGCATACAGTGGTAAAGAGAAATTGTATACTGACGGATCCCTGCTGATCGAAAATGTCACTGAGAAGGATGCTGGACTGTACACCCTAGGAATTCTGAGTACAGATATGAAGAGTGAAGAAGCACATGTAGAAATCCAGGTGGAGAGTAAGTGATTTCCTGAAATCACTCTCCTGTAACCGTTTAGTACTGGGTGGGGCTTAGACACACAGGACTGTCATGCCTGGCCTTTGCCTCCCTCCTCTCTATACCATGTCCCCATGGGAAGATTAGAGCACTTAGTGCCAGACATACATGGAGAGACAAATGGCGATAGATTAGACTCCATCTTTTGACTCAACCTGCATGAAGAGACACCTTGATGGTAACTCAGCCTAAGATGTCAGGTTCTGCCCAGTCTCCTGGGGCTCTAAACCCGGGACCCCAAGCAATGCCATCTTTCAAAGGCTGGACTAAAGCAACCAAGGGAAACGTATTTCCAGTTCTCCACTCTTATTTCCTTTTAAAGTTGATAGGGAACAATGGTTTTTTGGTTGGTTGGTTGGTTGGTTGGTTGGTTGGTTGGTTGCTTTTGGTTTTTTGCTGTCCATGTCAAGTTGTGATATTTATTAACTCCAAATTGAGATTATCATAAATAAAATCCAGGAACTGGTGCAGAGACCATGGAAAATTTGGTTTACTGGCTTGCTTATCATGGCTTGCTCAACCTGCGCTCTTCTATCACCTAGAGACCCTAGTCGTGGGATGGAACTGTTTCCAGTGGTGTAGATCCTCCCATATCAATCTTCAATTTAAAAATTATACTACTGGCTTGTCAGTTGGCCAATGTGTTGGTAGTGTTTTCAAGCCTTGACTTTCAAAAGAACTTTGCATTGTGTCAAGTTGACATAAACCATCCAACCTAATACTACAGCCTCTTCCAAGATCCTTAGGCTAGCCTGATTGTTCCTGGACCTTAAACAACCCTACCCCTGTGAGCTACTAGGAAAAGCAGCAAGAACACCTAAAAGGTAAAGATAGGAATTAACTGGAGATACAAGAGAAACTAAGAAAACAAAACAAACAAACAAACAAACAAACAGAAAGTAAAACTCTGGGACCTGTAGAATTCAGAAGAGGCATCACCTCAAACCCCAGCATGTATGAGTGTGTGTAGTGCCTGACTGCAGAAAGGAAGCAGCCATACACACCCAAGGAGAACCTCCATGGAGAGGAAGCAATGTTCAGGAGCTAATGAGGGAATGTAGATCATGTTGCTAACCTTCTTTAAGTGGGATAAATACATTCTCACCTGCCTCTCTAACCTAAGTCAATAATTCATCTGCTCAGGATTAAGGTCACCATCTTTACATTAAGTGCTGTGACCTACATATGATTACTTTTTCTCTTTTCCCTTCCAGGTCTTGTTTTTCAGTGCTGTAACTCTCTGACTACTGCCAAATTCATGGTAGAACCTGTGCCACAGTATGCTTCTGAAGGAGAAAGTATTCTTCTTCTCGTTCATTATCTGCCAGAAGAGGTGATATCCTTCTCCTGGTACTACTCAACGTATACAGTCCCAACCTTTAAAATTGTAGACCACCATGTAATCTGGAATATCACCACCTGGAGTGATGCATACAGAGAAAGAGGGATGGTGTATGCCAGTGGATCCCTACTGCTCCTGGACGTCACTGAAGAAGATGCAAGAATGTACACACTAGAAACTTTAAACATAGATAACAAGGTTGAAAGAGCACATGTGCAGTTTTATGTAGACAGTAAGTGACTTTCAATGGCCTCTGGCTGCTGGGTATGACTTATTCTACTTCATACACTGGATAGGCAGGGTTGGATTATGCCTATTCTCTCTCCTACTGCATTGTGTCTCCATACTGGGGTTTGGGCACTTCCTGTAGGACACACACTGGGTAGACAAACTGCAGATTCAGAATCATAATACCTCACTAGTCTCTACCTCCACAGAGAAGAACATGTGTGGGATAATTCAGCATGAGGACATTAGCCTCAGTGCAGACTCTTGGGCTTCTCACCATGCACAAAGCCCCAAGAGAGACCTTGGGAGAATCAGCCAGGCACTGGATGGGAAGCACAGTGGATGAATCAGGATCATACAGGCCATTGGTGTCTGATCAAAAGCACAAGATATGTCTATAGTCACAGCTCTAACTTCTCCCCTTGGAGGCTTTTTAAAGTATGCACTAAAGAGGGAATGCTGGAGCTCTCCGAAGGACTATTGTCATCTTGTCCCCTTCTGTTTTTTTTCACAGAGCCTGTGACAGAGCCCTTCATTCGAATAACTGACACCACAGTCAAAGCAAACAGATCTGTGACATTCTCCTGTGTTTCACCGGACACCAGAATTTCCATCCGTTGGTTCTTCAATAACCACAATCTGCAGCTCACAGATAGGATAAAGCTGTCTCCATCAAAGTGTGGACTCAGAATAGATAATGTTAGAAGTGAGGATGCTGGAGAATACCGGTGTGTGGTCATCAACAGAGCTGGTAAAGGAGTGGGCAGTCAGCCAGTCAGGTGGCCATGATGAATGAGCAACCCCCCCTCTCATCCTATGTTTTATTGAAGGGATAAAACATAGAGCAAATTTATGTGGTGATAATGATCAGTTACTACTTAGGTTCAGCCATTATGGTGAGACATGCCTGTGATCCTGGGATACACGTGTGTATAAGAACAAGGCAGGAATTAAAGTGAGACTCTGTCTCTAAAGAAAACAAAGACATCAATATAATAAGCAGAAGCACAAAGGCATCAAAAGCTTAGGTCATGGATGAAATATATAGCCAACCCTCAGAATGCATCCTTTATATGCTACCTGGACTGCCTGTTTGGGCCTCAGTGGGAAAGAACGTGCCTAGTCCTGCTTGGACTAGATATCCCGGGGTGGAATGGTAGCCGGGGGGGGGGCTGCTCTTCTCTAAGGAGAAGAGCACGGGCAATGGAGGGAGGGGATTGTATGGGTAGCTCTGGGAGAAGAGGAGGGAAGAGGACTGTAATAGGGATGCAAAGTGAATTTTTAAAAAAGACTCTTACTGATCTCAAACAGGCTTGCGTTCAATACAGGCGAAATATCCCTTTCCCCTGTCTCTCCTTCTATTTCTTCAGATGGTTTTATTCTCTCTGACTGAAGGATCTTAGCAAAGGCTTTTCTTATGGTGGTGAATATTTACTCTAGAAGACTATTCAAAAAGATATCAACACTAACCTATTAGAAATCAACAAAAATTATTTAGACTAACTTTGTGATACAACAGATGAATAATTTGGTAGCAAAACCTAGTCAGATACATTATCATAAGTTAGCTATGGAGGACCACGAGACTCAAGATGAGGTTGTTACTTTATACAGGGTGTTTTCAAAACCCATCTCCACCCCACCTAAAAGGGGGGACTTCTGCCCCTAGACCAAGCAGAGAAGGGCCACCCAGAACCCCCTCTGTCAGGTGATCTGAATTCTTGCTTAAGCTGCAAGGCTAAGCACTGCAAGGGAATATCAATAAAAGATAAAAATATCTATCTGGGTTCCCTGAGGGACAAGCCTGACTGCATAGGGGTTGATGTCAAAAGTATCCCCTCTCCAGGAAAAAGACATCGGGACAGATATGGCCCTCATGCCTCACTGGACAACAACAGAGGGACTAGAGCCATTACAAGGTCCCCTTCAAATACTGGAGGTCAGGCCTCTATCCCCGCCTTCGCAAGTTTAGAATTGCCACAGCCCTTCTATACTTAGAGAAGGGAGAAGATGTCAGGGGCAGCCTTGCTTAAACACTGAAGGCCTAAAATCAGCCTTAGGCCTAAAATCAGGAACAGGCCTGTCATACATGTATACTAACACCAAGTCTTGGGTCTCAGTGGAAAAACATTGAAACAGATGGCTATAAGCTAATGTAAACAGGCAGCTTTTATGGAAATTTACAAGCCTGAGTAGCCATAGACCTTGTAAATAGGTAGCCTTGGCAGACAATACCAACTTAGATAAGGACAAGCGAGTCATAGGCAGAGTCATAGTGAATTGTCCCCTGAACATTCACCCAGCCAATACCCAGTTCTGAAGATATCTGTATTCCCCCTGAACACCCACACTCCAGTGTCATTCCCTTCCCCACATCCTGCCTTTCTGTGTTTATAACCGCTGTGTGAATGAAGTACGATTTGAGAAAAAATAAATTTAAAAAAAAGAAATCAACAAAAAAATGTGCCCATAAGTTTTGAAATGCTAGAATGTCCTTATCAATAAGTAGTGTCTTGATTACAATGAATTTTTGTCATCTGCCTTGACCTGGTGTTTGAGTTTTTTAGATCTAAGTGGACCCCATAATGATAGGACTTAAAATTTTTTTAATAAAATATAAAAGCACACCTTCATATATTCATATACAAGAACATACCTTGCAAGAAATCAAGCATGGCAACATAAGAGTTACCCAGGGAATATTGGTTTTAAAGACACGAAGAGGTCATGGAGCAGGCTGAAGTCTAAAAGGCAAACTATGTATGCTGCCAAGGGTGGAGACAGAGGATTAACCTGAACCACAAAAGTTTATAAATGAATCCCAGATATGAAGCATTATATTGTTTACACTGCTGGAGCTTGGTTTTATCTTGAGTAGATTATGGTTGTGCCCTGTCTGTTCCCTCTTGAAATAAAAAATAGGTACTTTATTTTTAATATTGCTGGAGCTCATAGTTGGGAGCTTTTTAACCTCTTTAAGAGGAAATCATGTGGGTTTTTTTTTTCAAAAAAAACTTTAAATAAAAATACTGGGTAATTTTAACAATCCACATTTAAAAATATTTAAATTTATGACACTATGGGATATTTTAAATTTATGTTAGATATTTATTATAATGGCTTTATTGCTGTGTAACCTTAAAATTAAATAGAAAATTTAAAAAATTTAAAACAAAAAACAAAAACAAAAAAAATTTTAAAAAAGAAAAAGAAAATTAAAAAGCGGGGCAAAACCTATGCAGAGAAAACATTAAACAGTAGAAACTGTGATATTCCTTTTTAATTAATTATTTATTTATTCACGTTACATTCCAATATCAGACTCACTCTCCTTCCAGTGCCCCCATCACACCTCTAGCCTCTAAGGCTCCAGTTTCTTCTCATCTGAGAAGCAGAAACCCCATCTGGATATCAATACCCATTCACTGCACATCAGTCACTGCAGGACTAGGCACATTCTCTCTCACTGAGGCCAGGCAAAGTGGCCCAGTTGAGGAACAGGATCCACAGGCAGGCATTATACTCAGGGACAGCCCCTACTCAAGTTGTAGGGGAAACCACATGAAGACCAAGCTGCACATCTGCTACATATGTGTGAGAGCCTATGTCCAATCCATGCTGGCATTTGGTTGGTGGCTCAGTTCCTGGGCCAGTTGACCTGTTGGTCTTCCTCTGGAGTCTCTGTCAACTTTGGGTCTCTCAAACCTTCCCCTGATTCTGCCACACGACTCTCTCTGCTCCATCTAATGTTTGGCTTTATGTCTCTACATCTTTTTTCCATTGGTTGCTTGGTGGAGCATCTCAGAAGACAGTTATGCTAGGATCCTTTCTGCAAGCACAACAGAATATCATTAATAGTTCTTGCCCATGGAATGGGTCTCAATTATGGAAGTCATTGGTTGGTCATTCTCTCTGTCTCTACTCTATCTTTGTCTCTCCACATCTTGTATGCAAGGCACATTTTAGGTCCAAGATATGGAGGCCGGGTTGTTGTCCTTCTCCCTCTACTGGGACTCCTGCATAGCTACAGGAAATGGCCACTTTAGGATCATATCCCCCACTGCTTGGAGTCTCCTCTAAACTCACCCCACAGCCACCTTGGGGAATCTCCTGTCCTAGGTAGCTGCCACATCCTAGAGAAACCTCCCACTTAGGCCACCACCAATTTCTCTCTCACCCCTCTGCTCTTCATACACTTGATCTACCCTGCCACACTCCATTCTCCCTCCCCTCTCCTACCCAGTTCACTCTGTCAATCTACCTCCAATATCTATTTTATTTCTCCTGAGAAAGACTAAACCAGTCTCCCTTGGGACCTCCTTCGCATTAGGGTTCTTAGAGACACTAGATGCTTATCCAGTACTCTATGACTAATATCCACTTATAAATGCATACAATGCATGTCTTTTGAGGTCTGTATTACCTCATTCAAGATGATATTTTCTTGTTAAATCCATTTGCCTACAAAATTGATGGTGTCCTTGTGTTTAATACCTGAGTAGTATTCCATTGTGTAAATGAACCACAATTTCTTTATTCTTCAGTTGAAAGACTTCTAAGTTGTTTCTAGTTTTGGGATAAACTAGAATAAAATGAATAAAATAAAATAGAATAAATGAATAAAGCTGCTGTGAGGATAGTTGATACAGGAGAAAAACCAAGAGGGCCAGGAGAATGAATGGAATTATGAAGTTCCGAAGGATTAGGGTGGGGGATACTCTAGAAAGTCCTAGAAGTTTGGGATGTGATAGGCTCCCATAACTCAGTGTGAGTAACCTTAACTGAAATGACCAAGAGTGAGGAGATGGAACCTGGAGATACCACCTCGGGTAGGCAGATAGGGCCCTCAGTGGAGGAATGAGGACACCAACCCACCTTAAAATTTTTGACCTAGAATTGTTCCTCTCCAAAAGAAATACAGGGACAAAACTGGAACAGAGACTGAAGGAATTGCCACCCAGGGATCTGCCCAACTTGGGATCAATCCCATGGGCAGGTACCAAACCCTTGACACTATTACTGATTCAATGTTGTACTTGAAGACAGGAGACTAGTATGCCTGTCCTCTGAGAGACACCTGACTGAGACAGATGCAGATACTTACAGTCAACCATTGGACTGAAGTTGGGGACCCCTATGGAAGAGTTGGAGGAAAGATTGTAGGAACTCATGGGAATAACAATAGTGTCAACTAACCTGAACCCCTGGGAGCTTCCAGAGACTAAGCCACCAACCAGAGAGCATATATGAGATCCAGGCCCTCGGCACATATGTAACAGAGGACTGCCTTGTCTGGACTCAGTGGGAGAGGATACACCTAATCCTATAGAGCCTTGATGCCCTAGAGATGAGGGTTCCCAGGGGGTCCAGCCTCTCAGAGGAAAAGGGGAAAAGGAATGGGGAGAAGTGTGGGACTATAAAATCCTGGGTGTTCGGTCACGCCCCCAAAACCCAGAGACCTAACATAGAGCCCTCCCTAGGTCATGAGGCTAACAGGTCTCTGCCTTAAAATTTACATATTACCCAAAGCCCCGCCTGCTTCCAATATAAAAACAAACACCTTCCAACATGTTTCGGGGAGAGCTCTTTACCATTCACCATCCAACACCCCCCCCACCCCATCTGTTAATAAATCTGGATGTGTTTATCTCCACATGTCTCTTGTGATCCGGACTCCTCATGTAAGTCAAGATTCCCACCCGCGCCCCTGTCAACTCGGGGCGGGGAGGGACTCTATAGAGCCGCAGGTCCTGAGACAGCCTTGGAGCCGGCGCCCAGGACATCCCCGCCCGCTCTTGCTGCGCTGTCTGGGCGTCCGTGTCAGAGGACTTTGCAGCCACTTGTAGCAGAGAGTGCCGCCGCCCACCGCTCCCCCGGGACGTCTCCTCCCACGCTCCAGCACGGCCGCCTGCGACCCCTAGGCGCGAGCAGTGCCACCCAGAGAACTCTGAGAGGGAGGACAGGAAAAGGGCAATATTTGGGGTTTACACAAAATAAGATAATTTTTAAAAGACAGAGCTCCTAACAGTAACCTGATGGTCTCCAAGAAGATGATGGGCATGACAATGATTTCACATGAAATTCATTGTGATACTGTTAACAACTGAGAAGGAATACCTCCGCGACTCCTGCTGCCATAACCTGGCCCAAATAGTGCAAAAACTGGACACTGGAGAATTGATTTCCTACTTTGCCTAGACAATTAAGGTTCCTCTTGTACAGAAAAATCTCAGAAAAAACTCTCTCAGACCTAGACCTGGAACTGACGCCTAAACAAAGACTGATGCTTCCCTGGTACCGCTGCCTCCAGTGAAGCCATGGAAACAACATTAGCGTGGGATTACCACCTAATTTTTCCTTCGCAGATCTCTGAAGGCATCAATGGCTAGACTAACTGTAGCTTTGTCAGCTTGGTGCCAGGAGGCAAACAACTCCTTTCCCCAAGACTCCAGTCACCTTGTTATTTCATTTCATATGTAAAATGTTCATCTGGATTATTTTACACAGATCTACGAGAGCTCTTGTTAAGAAAAGGCAGACAGGTTTGCATTGGTAACAGGCTCCATGTTAAAGGACAAACAGGTCTCAGATGTGACCTTTTACTGAAGGTATATGCATGGTAACAACTATCCTCATACCTCTGATAAATGATCAGATGGAAAGAAAATTAACACCTATGCAAGTAATGAGCGTTTAAGGAAATGTTCTAAGATATATAACGTTCTGATGAGATAAAAAAAAAAGTCAGTAAAGTCTGAGGGTCTGGAAATAATCTAAGGTATGTAAATGCAAGTTGCAAAGGTATAAAAATGATTTAAGATACATGAAAATTGAAAATATTTCAGACTTTTCCTTCCTCTATGCTATTGTTTTACTGAGATTCCTTATAGATACATTTTAGCTGCTTTTCTACAATGTAGATATTAGTACAGATAACAATTATTGGTAATGCTAATATATCTAAAACTTTTATCTTTTTTTGAAAACAAACATAATGTGAGTTTCAGATAATTGACAGAATCATAAGACATGAATCTACCACTCAGATATTAAACAGACAACTGTTTGCTGAGGATTAGGGCATGCCCACTGCATAAAGATTGTCACTTGGGCAAGACTGAGACTAAAAAGCCCTGCAAGGTTTCTGGTTCAATCTCTCTGCTTTGTGCTTGTAGTTCAAGATGTAAGTTATTAATCTTTATACTCCTGCCACAATAATTTTCTGTCATGCTTCATGCCATGATGGACCATAAACAAGAATAAGTTATCTTCTCTATAAGTTGCCTTGGTCATGTCTTATTGCAGCAATATAAAGGAACTAATACATGCCTGAGTGACAATTGGGGATGGGTTTCTAGAGTAGTAAGCAGGGCAAATCCAAACGTGACTCTGAAAGAATATATATATATATATATATATATATATATGTGTGTGTGTGTGTTTATGTGTATATGATGTATATGTACAATGTATTTGATGTGTGTGTGTGTGTGTGTGTGTGTGTGTGTGTGTGTGAAGTAGGAGGGTACTTTAGTGTCAAGCACAACAGCGCAGACTCTAACACCAGAGCATCATACATAATAGAAACCCAACTACACTTGAATGTGTTAACTGATGCTGAGTCTGAGATGTCACATTTCTTCATCATAGGTGGTAACTCTCACAAGAAATCCTTTCATGTCTTTCTTGACTATGGTCTGGCCTGACTGAATGTGTATGAGTAAGAACAGCATGCTATGGTCAGCGTAGGTGTTATCTATTGTAATACCAAAATGAACTAAGCAGCCAGTCTCTGGCCCTGTGTGATTACATAGTTCTACGAGGGTGGAACCAAAGTTACTCACAGGTAACTATGAGATTGACTGGAGCAGATTGTTTTGCCTCCACTGGGTTCCACGTTCCACACTCATAGGGTTCTGAGTCAGTCCTCATGACACTGAGTAAGAGGTCTGTTGCTCAGTCTTTGTTTGTCACTTTCTGAGTTGCTCTGGATATTTATCCCCCACAGAGTAGGATATATCCTGAGTCTTGGGTTCATTTGTTAATGCTACCAAGTCCTAAGCCTGAGAAAATGTATAAGTAGATGAATGCAGGCAGATGCAAAGGTTTATGAATGCTCAGCATTGGGGTTGATATGATCTAAGACATGGACACCACAAAGTCACAGCATGCAACCGATCTCACGTGGGATGTTTATTGAGGAGGGGGGTATACAAAGGTTGTCTCTGGGTGAGGGTGGAAGAAAAAAGAGAACAGAGAGAAAAGACACTGGCTTTTCATAAGGGGATATAGTGCATTCCATAGGGAGGATATTCAACTCAGGAAGAACGGAAATGTTTCACACCTTGTCAACTACTGATGAAGTATAATGTTGCTAGGCCTCTGGGTCAAGTGGTGGAGATGCCTGGTTGTTAATGTTCCTCCCTTTTGTTTATTATAAAACATGAGGAACCCTTCTGGTCTGCACCTTCGCCCTGGCAGACCAGCATGCTTGACCATCTCCCACAACCCACAGCCAGCCTGTCTCCAGGAAGTCATCTGTAACCAGGGACACAGGTGGCATCCCTGGCCCAATATCCACACAACTGGGATCCTCAAAGAGCCCAGCAGATGTGGGATCTATCCTGCTCTGCTTGAGCCCATAGTCCTTCTGATCTGTACCTTCATTTGCACCTGGGGCAGATCCTGCCACAGGACCCCAAAGCCTGACTGTCTCCCAGGAGGTTAGCCCTAACTAGGTACACAGGAGGACTGTTCTAACCAGGGACACAGGAGACCACACTAACCAGAGACAGAACTGCCTGCCTCCTGGGATGTCTGCTCTAAACCAGGTCACAGAGCTCTACCTACCTCCAAGGAGACAGTTTCCAGTCAGAGACACCCAGGCCAGTTAACACTAGAGATAACCAGATGCTCAGTGGCAAGTGCAAGAACATAAGCAACAGAAGCCAATGTAATTTGGCACCATCAGAACCCAATTGTCCCACCAAAGCAAGCCCTGGCTACCCCACCACACCTGAAAAGCAAGCTTCTGACATAAAATCCCATCTCATGAAGATGAAAGAGGCCTTTAAGAAGGATATAAAGAACTCCCTTAAAGAAATACAGAAAAACACAGGCAAACAGATAGAAGCCCTTAAAGAGAAAACACATAAATCCCTTAAAGAAATACAGGAAAACACAATCAAACAGGTGAAGGAATTGAACAAAAATGAACCAAGACTTAAAAATAGAAACAGAAACAATAAAGAAAACACAAAGAGAGGCAACCCTGTAGATGGAAACCCTAGGAAAGAGATCAGGAGCTACAGATGAAAGCAACACCAATAGAATACAAGAGATAGAAGAGAGAATCTCAGGTGTAGAAGATACCATACAAGATATTGACATAACAATCAAAGAAAATACAAGGTGTAAAAAGCTCCTAACCCAAAACATCCAGGAAATTCAGGCCACGATGAATAGACCAAAGCTAAGAATAATAGGAATAGAAGAGAGTGAAGATTCCCAGTTCAAAGTACCAGAAAACATCTTCAATAAAATCATCACAGAAGAAAACTTCCCCAATCTAAAGAAATATGGCCATAAATGTACAAGAAGCTTACAGAACACCAAGTAGATTAGACCAGAAAAGAAAATCCTTGTTGGGAGCCGACTCTTAGCCGAAAGTGGGTATCATCTTTACAGCCATCTCGAGCCATATACCCTGACAAGAGACTTGTTTTCAACAGCCTGCAATAGCTGAGCACACTCTGATAAACATCTTGTTACACTGTTTAGTGCCCCCAGCTGCAAGGTGCTCCTGGTATCCATGGCTACAAGGCATGTGATGTAGTGGCTTCAGTTGAGCTTGTCCATGAGGGCAAGTCACGTGGTAAAGGGTATAAATACCAAAGATTTCCCTTCTATTGAAAAGGTAGAAGGTGGAAGGAGTAAAAAGGTGTGAGGAGACTGAAGGAGTGAGGAGAATATAGAAGGAGTGAGGAGAATATAGAAGAGAGGAGAATAAAGAAGAGACTTGAAGAGACTCCACCGGACTCTGTCTTGTATCTATCTTTTGCGTCTCTCGCCCCTTTTTCCCCCTTCCTCCATCCCCACTCTCTCTCTTGCTAGACCCTGACCTGCAGACCAGAGCAGCAGAACTGGCCGTTACAAAAGAAACGGCCATTACAAATCCTCTCATCACATAATAATCAAAAACACTAAACACTCAGAACAAAGAAAGAATATTAAAATCAGTAAGGGGAAAAGACCAAGTGATGCATAAAGGCAGACCAATCAGAATTGTACTAGACTTCTCAACAGAGACTCTAAAAGCCAGAAGATCATGGTCAGATATGTTACAGACCCTAAGAGAACACAAATTCCAGCCCATTCTACTATGCCCAGGAAAATTCTCAATCAGATATGGAAGCAAGTAGAACTCTGTGACCTGGGTTAGAGTAGGCGTCCTAGGAGGCAAGTAGTGCTGTACCTGGTTAGGGGAGATCTCTTGTGTCTCTGGTTAGATTAGGCCTCCTGTGTCCCTAATTAGAGCAGGCCTCCTCTGTCCCTAGTTAGAGAAGTTTTACTGTGTCCCTGGTTAGAGCAGTCCTTCTGTGTCCCTAGTTAAGGAAGACCTCCTGATAGAGAGGCAGGCTGTGGGAGAGGGGCAGGCATGCCAATCTTCCCCAGGAGGAGGTGCAGACCAGAAGCTGTTAAGGGTCTCTATTAAAGTATGATTATATCCCTCCACAATTGTTTGCCCTATAGGATTGTGTGGTATACCTACAATATGTTTCATATCATAATACGTAAAATATCACTTTACCTTGTTAGAGACATATGCTGGAGCACCATCAGTCTTCATTTGTATGGGTATTCCTATAATGGCCATAACATCTAATGAATAGAATCAGCCTTTACAGAAGCTAACACAGTTGCCCACTAAAATCATAAATATGCGTCTATAGTATGGTATACAGAATTTAGTTTAGAAAATTCTGTAAGTGGAAACATATACTTTTGCCAAATTTCATTGCTTTGGGTACTCCTAGAGTTAATTCCTGCAAGTAAAAGAGTTTGCTGTTATGGAGAACAAGTACAACATTTGTTTTGTTTTTTATTTTATTTTATTTTATTTTATTTTATTTTATTTTATTTTTATTGGATATTTTATTTACATTTCAGATGTTATCCCCTTAACCCATTCCCTCCCCAGCCAAGACCCCCCATCTAATCTCCCCTCCTCCTGCTTCTATGAGGATGTGTCCCCACCCTAGAATTCCCCAAACTCGGTGTCCAACCTTCATGAGACCAAGGATCTCCTTTCCCACCTATGCCCAACAAGGTCATCCTCACCTACATATATAGCTGGAGACACGGGTCCCTCCCTATGTGCTCCCAGGCTGCTGTTTTAGACCCTGGGGCTCTGGTTGGTTGGTTTTGTTGCTCTCCTAATGGGGTCTCAAACCCTTTCAGTTCCTTCAGCTCCTTCTCTCTAACTTCTCCACTGGGAACCCCTTGATCAATTCAATGGTTAGATGTAAGCACTCACCTCTGAATATGTCAGACTCTGGCAGACCTCTAAGGAGACAGCTATATCAGGCTCCTGTCAGCATGTACTTCCTGACATCCACATCAGCATCTACCTTTGGTGACTGCACATGGGATGGATACCTAGGTGGGATGGTCTCCAGATGACCCCTCCTTCAGGTTTGGTCCCATACTTTGTCTCCATATTTGCTCCCATGAGTATTTTGTTACTCCTTCTAAGAAGGACCAAAGCAACTACACTTGGCCTACCTTCTTCAAGAGCTACATGTGGTCTGGGAATTGAATCTTGGGTATTGTGAGCTTCGGGCTAATATCTAATTATCAGTGAGTGAACACTATGTGTGCTCTTTTGTGATTTGGTTACCTTACTCGGAATGGTATTTTCTAGCTCCATCCATTTGCCTGAGAATTTTATGAATTCATTGTTTTTAATAGCTGAGTAGTACTCCATTGTATAAATGTTCCATATTTTCTGTATCCATTCCTCTGCTAAAGGACATCTGGGTTCTTTCCAGCTTCTGGCTATTATAAATGAGGTTGCTATGAACATGGTGGAACATATATCCCATTATATGTTGGAGCATCTTCTGGGTATATACCCAGGAGTAGCATAGCTGGGTCCTCAGGTAATGCTATGTCCAATTTTCTGAGGAACCACTAGACTGATTTCCAGAGTGGTTCTACCAGCTTGCAATCCCACCAGCAATGGAAAAGTGTTCTTCTTTCTCCACATCCTCGCCAGCATCTGCTATCACCTGAGT
Source organism: Grammomys surdaster (assembly GCF_004785775.1). Taxonomy (NCBI): domain Eukaryota; kingdom Metazoa; phylum Chordata; class Mammalia; order Rodentia; family Muridae; genus Grammomys; species Grammomys surdaster. The sequence goes on along the minus strand of NW_021604773.1, from coordinate 1,349,856 downwards.
TTTTGATCTTAGCCTTTCTGACTGATATGAGATGGAATCTCAGGGTTGTTTTGATTTGCATGTCCCTGATGACTAAGGATGCTAAACATTTCTTTAGGTGCTTCTGAGTCATTTGAGATTCCTCAGTTGAGAATACTTTGTTTAGCTCTGTACCCCATTTTTAATAGGGTTATTTGGCTGTCTGGAGTCTAATTTGAGTTCTTTGTATATATTGCATATTAACCCTCTAACACATCTAGGAATGGTGAAGATCTTTCTCCAATCTGTTGGTTACTGTTTTGTCCTATTGACAGCAGCCTTTGCCTTACTGAAGTTTTGCAATTTTATAAGGTCCCATTTGTCAGTTCTTGATCTTAGAGAATAAGCCATTGGTGTTCTGTTCAGGAACTTTCCCCCTGTGTCCAAGTATTCAAAGTGCTTCTCCAGTTCCTCTTGTATTAGTTTCAGTGTATCTGGTTTTTTGTGAAGGTCCTGGATCCACTTGGACTTGATCTTTGTACAAGGGGATAAGAATGGATGGATTTGCATTCTTCTACAGTTGAACCAGCACCATTTCTTGAAAATGCTGTCCTTTTTCCACTGGATGGTTTTAGCTCCTTTGTCAAAGATCAAGTGACCATAGGTGTATGGATTTGTGTCTGGTTTTTCAATTCTATTCCATTGATCTTCCTGCCTGTCTCTGTTCCAATACCATGCAGTTTTTATCACTACTGCTCTGTAGTACAGCTTGAGGTCAGGGATGGTGATTCCTCCAGAAGTTCTTTTATTGTTGAGAATAATTTATGCTCTCCTGGGTTTGTTGTTATTCCAAATGAATTTGAGAATTTCTCTTTCTATCTCTATGAAGAATTGAGTGGGAATTTTGATGGTGATTACATTAAATCTGTAGATGGCTTTTGGCAAAATAGCCATTTTTATTATATTAATCCTTCCAATCCATGAGCATGGGAGGTCTTTCCATCTTCTGAGACCTGCTTTGATTTCTTTCTTCATAGGCTTGAAGTTCTTGTCATGCAGATCTTTCACTTGCTTGGTTAGATTCACACCAAGGTATTTTATATTATTTGCTACTATTGTGAAAGGTGTTATCACCCTAATTTCTTTCTTAGCCTGTTTATCTTTGGATTACAGGAAGGCTACTGATTTGTTTGAGTTGATATTATCTCCAGCCACTTTGCTAAAGTTGTTTATCAGGTTTAAAAGTTATGTGGTGGAATAGACCAAAATAGACCATATAATTGGTCACAAAGCAGGCCTCAACAGATACAAAAAGATTGAAATAATCCCTTGCATTTTATCAGATCACCATGGACTAAGGCTGGTCTTCAATAATAACAAAAACAATGGAAAGCCTACATACACAGGGAAACTGAACAACACTCTACTCAATGATGACTTGATCAAGAAAGAAATAAGGAAAAAAATTAAAGACTTTTTAGAATTTAATGAAAATGAAGGCTCATCATACCAAAACTTTTGGGACACAAGGAAAGCAGTGCTAAGGGGAAAACTTATAGCTCTAAGTGTCTACAAAAAGTAACTGAAGAGAGCATACACTAGCAACTTGACAATACACCTGAAAGCTCTAGAACAAAAAGAAGCAAATACACCCAAGAGGAGTAGAAGGCAGGAAATAATCAAACTCAGGCTGAAATCAACAAAGAAGAAACAAAAAGAACTATACAAAGTATCAACAAAACCAGGAGCTGGTTCTTTGAGAAAACCAACAAAATAGATAAACCCTTAGCCAGACTAACCAGAGGGCACAGAGACAGTATCCAAATTAATAAAATTATAACTAAAAAGGGAGACATAACAGAAACTGAGGAAATTAAAAAAGAATCATCAGGTCCTACTACGAAAGCTTATATTCAACAAAACTGGAAAATCTGGATGAAATGGACAATTTTCTAGATAGATACCAGGTACCAAAGTTAAATCAGGAGCAGATAAACCATCTAAACAGTCCTATATCCCCTAAAGAAATAGCAGCAGTCATTGAAAGTTTCCCCACCAAAAAAAGCCCAGGGCCAGACGGTTTTAGTACAGAATTCTATTAGACCTTCAAGGAAGACCTAATTTCAATTCTCTTCAAACGGTTCCAAAAAATAGAAACAGAAGGAACACTACCCAATTCATTCCGTGAAGCCACAATCACGCTCATACCTAAACCTCACAAAGACCCAACGAAGAAAGAGAACTTCAGACCAATCTCCCTTATGAATATCAATGCAAAAATACTCAATAAAATTCTCTCAAACAGAATCCAAGAAAACATCAAAACTATCATCCATCATGATCAAGTAGGCTTCATCCTAGGAACACAGGGATGGTTCAATATTTGGAAATCTATCAATGTAATCCACTATATAAACAAACTCAAAGAAAAAAAGCCACATAATCATCTCACTAGATGCTGAGAAAACATTTGACAAAATTCAAAGCCCCTTCATGGTAAAAGTCTTGGAAGTATCAGAAATTCAAGGCCCATAGCTAAACATAGTAAAAGCAATATCCAGCAAGCCAGTAGCCAGTATCAAACTAAATGGAAACTTGAAGCAATCCCACTAAAATCAGGGACTAGACAAGGCTGCTCACTCTCTCCCTACCTATTTAATATAGTACTGGAAGTCTTAGCTAGAGCAATTAGACAACAAGAAGAAGTCAAAGGAATACAAATAGGAAAGGAAGAACATTTCTTTATACTCTCCTTGACTTGTCTCCTTGCCATGTTGTCAAAGGGTGAAAAGTTCTTTCTTTAAAACTTTGCTGTTAACATTGTGTTTTTGTGAAATCCAGAAGCCTCTAGTACACTTGCTATCAATAGCTGATCAATTTCATCATTACCTTATACCAGGGCCTGGCAGACCTAAAGCATACAATGGATGATTCCTATATCTGATCAGTTGTTGTAGTTGAATAAACAGTGAAGTCAAATCTGAATTATCCTGAGTAAGTTCAAAAGTTTCTGTGTGCAAAACAACTCTTTATGCACATTGAGAGTCAGTTACTATATTAAGAGGTTCTTGAAAATCTAATAGCACCATAAGGATTGCATACAATTCTGATTTTTGAGTTGATTTATAATGACTCTCAATGAGCTTACTAATATCTTCTAATTTATATCCTACCATGCCTTTGCATCAATGGAAAATGTAGGGGCTCCAAAATTGGAGTTTCTTTATTATACAAGAAAGAATCCAATTACTTCTTTTTATAAACTGAAATTGCTTGATTTGGGGTATTTATTGTTAATTTCTACCCCAAAAAATTTACTGCACCCTCTTTGCCAGTGTTCACCTTGTGCCAATAATGAGGCAATCTCAGCATTATTAAAATGTACCACAGTCTCAGCTGGATCCTTTCCAACTAATGATGAAGTCTCATTTTTTCCCTTTAGTATCAATTTAGAAATCCTTTTTATATAAGTTCTTAATTTTACTCTGTTCTAAAAAATATTCATTCTAAGATGCAACCTTTACAACCTTCTGTCTGCATAAGAATTTCTGTTGGAGAATGAGTAGAGGGCAATCTAACTAATGTGCAGGTCGTCTTTGGGTCAATATGATGTAGATGCACTTTCTCTTCTATCAAAGCCAACTTCTTTTCAGCCCCAGCAGATAATTTTCTTGGGATATTTAAATCTTTAACACCATGTAAGTTTTGAAATAAATTACTTAGCTCTAGGATAGCTAAACCAATTGTAGGCTGCAGAAAGCTAATATCTGCCAGTAATGTATGGAAATCATTAAGCGTCCTTGGTAGATTTCTCTTGATTCATAACTCTTATGGTCTAACCTTTTACAGACTTATTTTGTATCCTAGATTATTAATTGAATATCCTCTTTGTATTTCTCAGGGGCAATTTATATTTCCAAACAAGCCAAAGTTTTCTTTATTTCATCAAACATTCTCTCCAATCTATATGTATCAGAATCAGTAAATCAAGAGGCTTCTTTGGGTCTATGGAGTTTAATATTTTAAGTTCCTCTCTTAAGGTCTATGTCCATATTTCATAACTCTCTAGTGCTTGTATCTCTGTCATCCTAGAATTTTATTCAACCTGAATTAACTTGTGGGACATTACAGCCTGACTTGCCTACTCCAGCTGCCATTTAAAGAAATGAATATTGAATTATTATAGATTTAGAAGATCGTTTTTATGCCATTCCTTTACATCCTGGTGAAGGTGGGAGGTTTGCATTCAGTGACAGTGCTGCCTGATGGCTGCCTGAAAGATTGGTCCGTCAAATGGACACAGATCTTGAGCTTAATGATTATGATACTAATGATGATGATGACTCAAAATCCGTATCAGCCAGCTGAGTTAACCTGGCACGTAGTCTCCACTCTTATTGGAGAGTAAGTGTTTTTTATCAATACTCAAAGCCACTGACTATATACCTGGTGGCCAGATTTTGTGTCTGATCCCTGCCAATTAGCAACTGGAATTGATACCTGGGACATTCCCACTTACAACTTTATTTTCTACACTGCTTGAACCATTAATTATAATCTTGTTGCTTTTAACCTTTGAACCTTATATCTTAAACAGTTTGTTTGCCTTCACACAGGATTTCTCTCAGCAAGCTCAGCTATTCACCATGGCAGTTAATCATCACTATGAAGAAATGCGTTGAGTACATGCTCAAAGGTCCTTTGGTCTGAATGTGGCTTTGGTCTATATGGGAAAGAGTGTACCATAGATGGCTGGTAGTCAAAGATAGGTAAGAGTGTTCTTGAGCTCCTATAGACTTAAGACAGAGGCATACATCAATAATGCTATGTATGTTTTCCATGATGGGTAATAAGGAGCAATATAGACACCGACCTAAGGAAGGCACAGTCTCCTGGCCACTCTTTATCTTACACAGGATAATGGAAAACAAGTAAATCTTGTGCCCTCATCCAGCTGCTGGCACTGTTCATCTTTAAAAAACTAATAAGGGGGAATTGTGCCCTCTCCCCCTGCCTTGAGCAGGCTGAAAGACCTTGTTTACCACAATAGACCTAATAATAGGACCTAGGTGGAGTTACCCACCTTAACTGCACATACAACTTCCTACAGGAACTTAGAAGAATAGACTGCCCACTGAACTTGCCTTGAGACATAATCCAGCTGAAACAAAGAATGGGTCGATGGGGCTTTCCCTTTAAATAGAAGAGCTGAATACTAAAATTTGAGCCCTGATCAGAAAACTTTGTCTTGGCTTCATGCTTCTCTCGCCTCTCCATCTCCTTTTTTCATTTCCAGCAGGTGAATCCAGTTCGTCCATGACCATAGGTGGCTACATTAAACCACACATTTGTTGGCTATTTCTACAAGTCCTGTGCCACTATTATACCAGAACATCTTGCAGGCAAAAAAGATTGTAGATTGAGGGTTTTCTGGACGACATGGTGTCTGTATTTCTCTTTTTGTAGCCTGAAGTGAAGTTTTAGCTAAAGAAAATTGTTGTAAGGAGTGTTCTGGACAATGAGATAAGAGATTAAAAGAGGCCAGATCAATACTTGCCAAAATGCTGCAGCTTGTGCTTCCCAGTGTGGGGGCATGAAAGGATAGCGTGGATTTCGATAAAATAGCTGGCTGGAAGTAGCCAGGAGACCCAATACGTGTCCATTGCCTGTGAGGGATGGGCATCTATTCTGCCACGCTCCCAGAATCCAGGCTCCTGACACATGGCAAAGATACCCATTAATCTGCGCCTTGTAGGGCTACAGATAGAGGGTGTGACTACAGGCTTCAGCCTCAAGAGATTTCCATATTAATGAGATACTTAAAGGCCATTAGAAGGCATAGCTAATTAAGTGACCCTCCTCCTCCTCTCCCTTCCTATTTAAGTCAGGCCTGCCCTGGCTATAGGGAGGGAGTGCACATCCAGACAATCTATCATCTGCCATGTCAATAAAGCTCTTGGAACCCCGGACTTCCTCATGTCATTGAGGCTTGCCATTGTGGAAAACTTCTCTGCGTTTCCTCCCTGGGGCGGGAATGCTTAAACAAGCAGCTGTTCCAGCCAAGTGAGTATGACAAGCGAGCATTGCCAGTGAGGTGTGATGACAGAGCTCTCTCTTCTTCCTCATCTCCCTCGGTGGGCAGGCCGGCTGCTTCTCACAGAGCAATGCTTGCATGCTCACCATCTCTGTTTGTCTGGGCCTCCCAGTGGTGTCTGGGAGCCCCGAATGGAGACGCGGGCCTCTGGGTCCACTCAAGAGCTCTGTGCCACCCACAGAATCAGGCTGAGTTCACTCCCCTCCCAGGGACTCCCCGGCGGTCTCTCATGGCCCAGCACCCGCCTGGTGTCAGGAGGAATGAACTCAGTTGAACTTCTGCCACTCTGAACCATGACAGACAGGTGGATCCACTATGCAACACAGATCCGTTCATGGCCCTTCAGCTTTTCCCCACATTCAGGAGGTCCTCAGTGACCGAATACACAGGTGTGGGTAACCTCATAGGAAAACCAGCAGTCTCAACTAACCTGTAGCCACAAGATCTCTCAGACACTTAACCACCAACCAGGCAGATTACACTAGCTGGTAGGAGGCCTCCTACATATATACAGAGGGGATTTCCTGGTCTGACCTCAAGTGAGAGAAGATGCACCTAAACCTTGAGAGACTTCAGTCCCCAGGGAGTGACAAGGCCTGAAGAGTGGATTGGGGTAGGGGTGGAACATCCAGTTGGAGATGGAAGAGGAGGAATGGGATGAAGAACTATCAGAGGGCAGACCAGGAGATGGATAATTACTGGTTTGTAAAAAAGAATTAAAGATAATAAAAAAAAATTTAAAGTCCTAGAGAGATCAGGATTTCATGGCACATACCTAAACACAATAAAAGCAATAATTGCAAACCAACACCCAACATCAAATTAAATGAAGAGAAACTAGAAGTAATCCCACTAAAACCAGGACAAGACAAGGTTGTCCACTCTCTCCCTATCTATTCAATATAGCACTTGAAGTTCTAGCTAGAGCAATTAGATAACAGAAGTATAGCAAAGGGATACAAATAGGGAAGGAAGAAGTCAAAGTATGACTATATGCAGATAATATGATAGTATACATAAACAAACCCCAAACTTCCACCAGAGAACTACTACAGCAAGTAAACAACTTCAGCAAAGTGGCAGGATATAAAATTAACTCAAACAAATCAGTAACCATCCTTTTCATAAATGATAAACAGGCTGAGAAAGAAGTTATGGAAACAACACCCTTCAAAGTTGTCACAAATAGCATAAAATATCTTGATGTAACTCTTACCAAGCAAGTGAATGTTCTGTACAACAAGAATTTCAAATCCCTGAAGAAAGAAATTGAAGAAGTCAGAAGATGGAAATATCTCCCATGCTCATGGATTAGTAGGTTTAACATAGTGAAAATGGTCATCTTACCAAAAGCAATCTACAGATTCAATGCAATCTCCATCAAAATTCCAACACAATCCTTCACAGACTTGGAAAGAGCAATTATCAATTTCATATGGAAAAACAAAAAACACAGGTTAGCCAAAACAATTCTCAACAATAAAAACTTCCAGAGGAATGATCATCCCTGACCTCAAGCTGTACTACAAAGGAATAGTGATAAAAACTGCATGATATTAGTACAGAGACAGACAAGTTCATCAGTGAAATAGAATTGAAGACCCAGAAGTAAGCCTATACATCTATATACATTTGATGTTTGACAAGGAAGCCAAAAACATACAGTGAAAAAAAGAAAGGATCTTCAATAAATGGTGATGGTCTAACTGGAAGTCTATATGTAGGATAGGGCAAATCGATCCATATTTATTACCTTGTACAAAATTCAAGTCCAAGTGGATCAAGGACCTCAACATAAAACCAGATACACTGAACCTGATAGAAGAGAAAGTGGAAGCCTTGACTCATTGGCACAGGGATGAGGGGGAGGAATTTCTAAACAGAATTCCAAATGACTCAGGCTCTAAGATCAAGAAGTGATAAATTGAACCTCATGAAACTCAAAAGCTTCTGTAAGGGAAAGGGCACAGTCAATAGAACAAATTGGCAACTTACAGTTTGGGAAAAAAATCTTCAGTAACACCACATCTCATAGAGAGCTAATATCCAAAATATATAAAGAACTCAAGAAGCTAACCACCAAGAAATCAAACAACCCAATCAAAAATGGGGTATAAAACTAAACAGGGAATTCACAACAGAGGGATCTCAAATGGCTGAGAAGCACTTAAAAAATGTTTGAAGTCCTTAGTCATCAGGGAAATGCAAATCAAAATGACTCTGATATTCCACCTTACACCAATCAGAATGGCTAAGATCAAAAACTCAGGTGACAGCACATGTTGGCTAGGATGTGGAGAAAGATAAACACTTCTCTATTGCTGGTGGGATTGCAAACTTGTGCAACCACTATGAAAATCAATCTAGAGGTTCCTCAGAAAACTGGAAATAGATCTACCTGAAGACCCAGCTATGTGCCCTACCCCCAGTCTTGAGCAGGCCTGAAAGACCTTGTTTACCACAATGGACCAAATAATAGGACCTAGGTGGAGTTACCCACCTTGGCTGCACATACAACCTGCTACAGGAACTTAGAAGAATAGACTGCCCTCTGAGCTTGCCTTGAGACATCCCCAGCTGTGACAAAGGATGGGTTCCTCCACCCATCTCTGGCTGAAACAAGAATGGGTTCAGTGAGGCTTTCCTTTTAAGTTAGAAGAGCTGAATATTAAACTTCAAGCCTTGATCAGAAAACTTTGTCTTGGCTTCATGTTTCTCTCACCTCTCTGCTCCCACTTTTTCATTTCCATTCCCACTTTCAGGTGAACCCAGTTCATCCATGGCCGCAGGCAGCTACACAGGTATACCACTCTTGGGAATATACACAAAAGATGCCCCACCATGCCACAGGGCTATGTGTTCCACTATGTTCATAGGAGCCTTATTTGTGATAGTCAAAGCTGGAAACAACCCAGATATTCCACAACTGAAGAATGGATACAGAAAATGTGTTGAGGACATCATGAGTGTTGCAGGCGAATGGATGGAACTAGAAAATATCATCCTGAGTGAGATAACTCAGACCCGAAAGGACATGCATGGTATACTCACTAAGTGTATATTAGCCACAAAAGTACAGAATATGCAGAATATGCAGAATACAGTCCACAGAATTCAAGAAGGTTAACAAGCCAAAGGGCCCAAGTAAAGATGCCTCAATCCTACCTGGGAAGGAGAAGAAAGCAATCACAGGAGGAGGGAACAAGGGAGGGACCTGGGTGGGAAGAGAGACAGGGAAGAGAAGAGGGGAATACGATCCTTCTGGGAATGAAGAACAAACACAACCTTCTGAGCTCTACTTCTGTGAACTAATACTGCCCACAATCAGATGTCCTGTTTTGTCAAAGGCATAGAGAGGCCAAGTAACAAGGAGAATCAAGGGGTGGTGCATGGATCTGCCCAGGAAGGGAAATAGAATAGATTGTGTGTGTGGATTGGAACAGGGGGAATCAGGCAAAGAGCAGGAGGGACACAGGGAGGGAAGGATAAAATGCTGGAAGAGAGGATTGGAATTGGGGGGCATTTCAGGAGCAATGTGGAAACCTAGTGCAGTGGAAACTCCCAGAAAACTTTGAAAATGACCCTAGAGAAGATGACCAGTAATGAGGAACATGGAGCATGAATTTGCCATCTGTGTATCCAGGCAAGGTTTCCAGCATTGGGACTGAGACACCAAGCCAAACAGACACAAAACCTTTGACCCACAATCTGTCCTGTCTGCAAAATGTGCTGGGGTAATAATGATAATGCATTTGTGGGAGTGGCCAAGCGATGACTGGTCCAAATTGAAGCCAATACCATGAGAGGGAGCCAATGTCTGACACAGCCTAGACAGCTAGGAATCAGAGACTGAACAGCCCAAAGATTCAGGAAATAAACAAACTAGAATGGAAAGATTAATGAAATGATTATTAATGTTATTCTTTAAGAGTCATAGATCGCTCTCCGGCTTAATGGTCATCAGAGAGGCATCATCCATCAACTATGGGGCAGGTGCAGGCACACAGCTAACACTTCATGGAGCATGGGAACCCCACAGAGGAGGAGGAGCAGGAGGAGGGGGGAGGAACAGGAGGAGGAGGAAGAGGAGTTGTAGGAACCAGAGTGTTCAAGGACACCAGAAAAGCATTGCCCACAGAAACAACTAAACAGAGCTTACAGGGGCTAACAGAGACTGAATCAATAATCACAGAGTCTGTATGATTTGGAGCTAGGTATTCTGTGTGTATGTTATAGTTATGCAGCTAGGTGTTCTTGTGGCAGAACAAGAGAGCCAATGGTAGTGGGGAATGTCCTTGATTCTTTTTCCTGTTTGGGGACCCTCTTCCTCCAGCCCTGATATGAGGCTCTGTGACTAATGGTACTGTAACTTGTTATGCTTTGTTTGGTTGATATCCCTGAGAGGCTTGTTCTTTTTTTTTTTTTAAGGAAATTAAAAAGGAATGAATCTGAGGGAAAGGGATGCTGGGAAGGATGGGAGGGAGGGGAAACAGAGGTAGAAGTGTAATGGATAAAAGAACAAAAAAAGAAAGAAACATATTAACAGGAAAAAGAATCACATAAGGTCCCACTGTGAACACAACTCTCAGACTAGAAACCGTAGAATCAGGATTTACACCATGGATTTTATATCTGTGAATCAAACAAGTTGAGGATCAAAGTTATTTAGAAACCAGTTATGTGCACAGTTAGGCACTGTGTTTCCTTCCTCTGTCATTCTCCATTGCTTCACATGGATGACTGGTCTCTAGGAACCATTAATGTAAACTGAATTAGTTAAACATGGAATGTATTTTAGCATATAAAGGATATATTTATCAGAGCAGACTTAAAGTATCCAAGGTTTGAGGGATCCTGAAATAGGGTCTTATGGATTCTGAGAGTTGGTTATATATTTGATCCACAAACTAAGCTGCTAATGCCTTTGTGATCCTGCTTGTTGTATTGATATCTGTGCTTTGTTTTGGAGACACTCTCACTTTAAATCCACCTCATTCTTATACACATGTGTATTCCAGGATCACAAGCATGTCTCACCATGCTGGCTACACTTGAGTAGTAACTGATCATTTTTGCCACATAACTTTGCTCCGTGTCTTATCCCATCAATAAAGAAATGGGATGTAGGATGAAGGAGGGGTCACTCATTCATCATGGCCACCGGACCGGGTGACTGGCCTTTGCATCACCGGCTCGGTTAGTGACCACACACTGGTACTCTCCAGCATCTTCACTTCTGACATCATCAATTCGGAGTCCACACTTTGTTGAGGACAGTGTCATCCTTTCTGTAGGCTTCAGAGTGTGGCTATTGAAGAACCAAAGGATAGAGATTGCCATGTCAGGTGTAACACAGGTGAAGGTCACAGATCTGTGTGCATTGACTGTGGTGTCAGTGATTTGCACAAAGGGTTGTGTCACAGCCTCTGTAAAAAAGCACGGGAGGGGTCCAAATGACAATAGTCCTTCATAGAGCTCCACCAGCCCCCTTTAGTGAATACGTTAAAAGCCTCCAAGGAAGAGAAGTTAGAGCTGTGACTATAGGTGTATCTTGTGCTTTTGATCAGACACCAATGGTCTATGTGACCCTGATTCACCCACTGTGCTTTGTATGGCTCAGTTTCTGTATAACAAAGCGTGTGGCAAATGATCACTGCTGTGCGTGGGAGTTAAGCTTAGCTATGAGCAATGGCCTGACTTTGGGATGGAGGAGCTGCTCAAATCATCAGTATCTATCACTACATAACTGCAGAAGAGAATTGTCCGGGCTGGACTCATGACATGTAGTCCTGACACCTGTCCGCTGAGACTCAGTTGAAGACAATGCACAGGTAACCTACATGACCCCAGCTATCATGGCAGTACACAGCTAGGCCCACACTCTATGGGAGTTGGACAGTCAGTAAAGCCTTGTTCTCTGTCAGTTCTGAAAGGAAATCAAGGCTGGGCAGTGGTGGCATAAGTCTTTAATCCCAGCACTTAGGAGGTAGAAGCAGGCGGATTTCTAAGTTTGAGGCCAGCCTCGTCTACAGAGTGAGCTCCAGGACAGCCAGGGCTACACAGAGAAACCCTCTCTCAAAACACCAAAAAAACAAAAAAAAAAAGGATATCAACACCGAGCATTGATGAAAAGTTCCCTGATGTGACCTAGACTCCAGACAGAGGCAAAATTTTGGAAACAGGGTTTCCTGGTGCTCTCTGTGAGGACCTCCTCATAGCTCCCTCATCCAGCACCTGCCTGACTTCCACAAGGTCTCTCTTAGGGCCATGTGCATAGTGAGAACCCCAAGAGTTTGTACTGAGGTTGACTTCCTCATGCTGAGTTATCCCACACATATACTTCTCTGTGGAGGTAGAGACTGGTGAGGGATTCTGATTGACTGCAGTTTGTCTACCCAATGTGTGTCCTACAGGAAATAGATGCAATGCAGCAAGGGAGAGAGCAGGCACAACCCAATCCTAGCAGTCTAGTATATGAAGTAGGATAAGTCATACCCAGCAGCCAGACACCATTGAGAGTCACTTACTGTTTACATAAAACTGCACATGTGCTCTTTCAACTGTGTAGTTTACGTTTAAAGTTTCTAGTGTGTACATTCTTGCATCTTCTTCAACAACGTTCTGGAGCAGCAGGGATCCATTAGCGTACACCATCCCTCTTCTTCCATATTCATGCACCCAGGTGGTGATATTCCAGATTACATGGTAGTCTACAATTTTAAAGGCTGGGACCCTGTACATCGAGTTGTACCAGGCAAAGGATATCAGCTCCTCTGGCAGATTACGAACAAGGAGAAGAACACTTTTCCCTTCAGCTGCATATCGGGGCACTGCTTCAACCATGAGTTTGGAGGAGGTGGCAGGGTTACAGCACTGAAAATGGGGGTCTGGAAGGGAAAAGAGAAAAAGCAGTCACATGCAGACCACTCTGCTTGGTGAAAAAATGGTGGTCTTTGTCCTGAGCAGATGGATTCTTAACCCAGCCTAGAGACTCAAGTATGGATGTATCTATACCACTTAGTGAAAATGAGCAACATGTCCTCCTCCCTTCCCTCAGCACCCCTGAAAGTGTAATTTCCTCTACATAGAGGTGTCTACGTGGCTGCTTCTTTGCTGCACTCACTTAGACACTGCACACACTCATGCATACTTGGGTTGGAGATGACGCCTCCCCTGAATTCTACAGGTCCTGGATTTTTACTTTGTATTTTCTTTCTTTCTTTGCTTGTTTTACATTTGTTTGTTTGTTTGCTTGCTTGCTTGCTTGTTTATTTGTTTTATTTCTTAGTTTTTCTCTCTACCTCCAGGAAAGCCTTGACTTCACCTTCTATGTGTTGCTGCTTTTGCTGGCAGTCCACTGGATTGGAGTTGAGTGAGGGTAGGGAGCAACCTGATCTTCAGGACAGGCTCAGATCTTGGGAAACATTGAAGTATTAGGGTAGCTAGTTTTATGCCAACTTGACACAATGTAGAGGCCTTTCGAAAGACAAGGCCTCTGTTGAAAATGTCACCAACACATTAGCCTGTGGGCAAGCCTGTATACTTCTTAATTGGAGATTGATGGGTGGGGCATGTCTAGACCACTGCAAGCAGTTCCACTCCTGGCCTCGGATCCTGAATCATATAAGAGCAGGTTGTACGAGCCATGAAGAGAAAGCTAATAAGCAGCACTTCTCCATGGTTTCTGCACCAGTTCCTGAATTTTGTTTATGACAATCTCAATTTGGAGCTAATAAATACTGCAGTTTCACATAGACAGCCAAAATCCATTGTACCCTATCAGCTTTAAGAGAAATTAAGAATAAAGGACTGGAAATATGCTCCCCCGGGGTCACTTTACTCCAGCCTTTGAAAGATGACAGGGTGTGAGCTCCCTAGTTTAGAGCCCCAAGAGACTGGGAAGAGCCTGACATTTTAGACTGAGTTACTATCAAGATCTTTCTTGATGAAGGTGGAGTCAGAAGATGCAGTCTGATCTGCAGTCATTTGTCTCTACCATGTTTGTCTGGCACTAAGTGCTCAAACCTGCACATGGGAGCACAGTGCAGAGAAAAGGGAGGCACAGGCCAGGCATGACAGTCCTGTGTGTCTAGGCCCCACCCAGCAATGAATGATCCCAGGAAATCACTTACTGTTAACTTGGATTTCTACATGTGCTTCTTCACTCTTCATATCTGTACCCAGTACTCGTAGGGTGTACAATCCAGCATCTTCCTGAGTGACATTTTCAATCATCAGTGTTCCATCACTGTACAATTTCTCTCTACCACTGTGTGCAGGACCAAACACAGCTGACTTCCTGCCTATTATGTATCGGCCAATCTCAAGGTGCCTGAACACAGTCATCCCCTTGAACCACAAAAATCCTTGAAGATTCTCTGGGATATTGTGAACATGTAGAAGAACTTGTTGCCCTTCAGTAATGACGGAGGGCAGTGATTCAATACTGGGCTGGGCAGAGGTAACAAAGCGCCCACAGTTCCAAAGGAAGACTAGAAGGGAAGAGAAAGAGCCAATAAATTGAGACCATCAGTTTTTTTTTTTTTAAGATGAGACATTGTCCTGGGCAGGTATGGTCATTACTCACTCTAGTTATGTGTCTCCCCATACAACTCTGTGCCCCTGCACTTATATTTTTCACGGTTTGTTGCTCTCTCTTCAGATGTCAACATGCCCTGGCTAACTGCCCTCAGATTCCCTGCTCACACTCAATGTACATTGGCATTGAGGTGAAGCCTCCCCATCTCTTCCCCTACGGACACTGAGATTTACTCTCTGACAACTTCGTGGTGATAGTAATGGTGGTAGAGTTGTTATTGTTGTTGTTGTTGTTGTTGGGTCCCTCTTGTAGTTCCAGACAACACCCAGCTTTCTTTACTGATCTATTTTCCAGTCCATTAATACTGGGCATCATAAGAACCATGATTTGTCTTATATTTTTAAGAAATGTTAAAGAGGAGATCCTTAGTCCCGTGAAGGTAGGATGTCCCAGTGTGGGGGAATCGAGGGTGAGGAGGTAGGAGTGGGTGGGTGGGTAGGAGCACATCCTCAAAGAAACAGGAGGAGGGGGATGGGATAGGGGGTTTCCGGGTGGGAGGAAATGGGTAAAGGGGATAACATATGAAATATAAATAAAATATCCAATAAAAAATATATATATATATATTTTTTAAAAGCTCATAACATCACATGTACAGTAAAATGATATAGAAATAAATTTGATAATAGATTATTAAAAAAGAAATGTTATCTAAAAAAACTTAGATACCTGTGAACGATAAATGAGGATTAAATGAATGAATAAATGAATGTGCAGGACTTTGTGTGGTCATGGATTTCCTTAAGAAAATTATAGATTTGATAAATCATTGCATTTGCTCTGATTTTTACAATAATTTACAAATTATATTTTGTGTGAGATTGAATGCAAGGACTACTTCAGTATGGGTGGGTGCAGAACACAACTTATGTGAAGGTCAGAAGACTTCTGTTCATTGGTCTTAGCTTATCAGAATATGAAACAAAATAATATATTCATTCAATCATGTCACTGATCAACACCATCTTGGTTTCTTATTTGGGATGTCATAGCTGAGAACAACAGTCTTACTGTGGCCATGCTGCTCAACATTGAGTAAGAACAACCTCCCCCTCCCCCTACTTTTTTTATTCATCAAGAGTCTCCTGCTGGTGGTAAGACTCTGTATGTTCTCTCCTCCAAACTCTGAGACTCCTCTCAGCTCTTTCTGCCTCTCAGGAAACTCCTGAAAGTAGGTAAGTCCTGTCCTCTCACCTGTGAGCATGAGCCCCTGACAAGTGGTCACCCTTTGCAGAGGGTACAAAAGATGTTGCCCTGGTCTCTGTGGCCTGATCTATCCTTCTTCTGTGGCATGTCTGCTCTATCTACCACAGCTCCCCAGTTCTCCTGTGCTTCCACTCTGAGCTGAGCCTCCCCTGAGGCAGGAACATCTGAGGGTGTATCAACATAAAAACAAAGCTCTGTTCCCTCCACTCTTGGTGTTGTGCCATGTCCCTCTCCTATCCTTTTGTTTCAGTTCTCTAGAACACAGAGTGAGCACCAAGGCTGATGGCCATCCCTGTGACCTGAGATAATAGATGATCCTTGGGCTGATCTATGCTGTATGCTGACCTTGGTCAGTCAGCACCAAAAAGGGAAACTCTGCAGAGCAGAGTAACACAAAAACTCAGCTGTGCACCCAGTCTGCCCCATGTTCTCAATGCACTTGAAAAATGAAATTTGACAGGGATACCTGTGAGGTTCCAAAGGGACCATGTGAATTACGTGTGGGAAAGGGGACACATCTATTCTCACAGGAGTCCCCAGTTAGGGTTATAACCCAGGACAAAGCCTCAGAGTGTGTCAGGCATCTCATACCCTGGGTGGGCAGGTGGATGTGACCTGATTCTTGGAGGGGAAAGGCTGAGCTCTATCTTCCCATGCAAGATTTCAAGAGAATGTTCCCCATCACTGTACTTTCTGAGCTGTGGAATGGGTCCGCCCATGGGTTCCCTGATCTTTCTGAGATGCCTTGGATCTCTGATCTCTGTCTAATGGATTCTCCATAGCTATCCTATATTTCCCAAGGGAAATACATGAAATGGGCGATGGAACATGATCCCTTGGCAGTGCAGCAGACAAATTAAGAAGACAGTAAGTCTGAGGTGCTTGATCAGTGATTTCCATGTTGATAGAACTATGGGTGGAACTCAGCTTCTAGGTAAATTCCTGGTTCAGGCAAATGCATTTCTGGGTGTTGATTAGTGTCCTGATGCTGCAACTTCTGACCACTAGGATAAATGGAGCCCACATCTGGGGAGCTGTCAACATCAGCTTAGTCTCTTCCCATTTGCCTGTAAGACAGAATTCTGTGAGCTAGATATGAAATGACAAAAACTACTCAGAAGGTTCTGTGAATAGTTCTATCCTTCTCCTTGGCATCTATGAACTTCATGGAAGTCTCATAAACATATCATGTCAGTGGCTATTTCTGCAGAGTCACTGAAGAAGATGTCCAGTGGACCTAGCCTAATGATGGCTCTCAGGACAATGCACAAGCCTTGTGCAAGACAAAGTGCAAGACTTTGACTACTAAAAAGCACTGTTACCTGCCAATAGGAAGTCAAGACTCAATCTCTATAAAATGCTTCTCAAGGTCATTAGGAGTTGAGTCTGGAACAGGAGTCTTGAACTAGGGCTTCCTGGTGCTCACTTCTGTGAGGATCCCATTTTTTCTCAATCATGACCAACATTGATTCTCTCAGGGTCTCTCTCAAGGATACATTCCTACTAAGAACTCCAAGAGTCTAGACAAATGGTAATATCCTTGGCTGAGTTATTCAGCACATATTCACTTGCCTGCAAGGTGAAGTCAAATGAAGGATTCTGATCTACTGTCATTATTCTCCAACATGTATGTCAAGCATCAAATGCTCAAGCCACAAAATGAAAATACAACATAGAGTGAAGGTAGCCACAGGCCAGGCCAGGCACTCCTCTGTGTGTCTAGTGGAAAGAATCCCACCCAGCACCCAGAGTTCACAAAGAATCACTTACGGTTCACATGGAGAAATGTGGTTGTTGATGATACAGTTTTTGCATGTCTATTGAAGGTTCGTAGAGTATAATAATCTCTGTCCTTCCGGGTGACATTGTGTATTATCAGGGATCCATTGCTATACAGTGTCTCTCTATCACTGTGTATATGTATGTCAGAGGCCAATGCATACAGTGCAATTCCTCGTTTCATATTTGTCCTGCCTTTAAACCAAGCAAAGGCTGTAAGATTCTCTGGCAGATTATGGACAAGGAAAAGAACATCTTCCCCTTTGACCACTTGTGGTGGCACTAATTCAATGGTGACTTCAGACGTGGTAGACAGGTGCCAGCAGGTTAAAAGGGAGGCTAAGGAGGAAAGAGAGAGAAACCATCAATATTGAGCAACTGTGATCAGCACTTGGCTTAAGTGTTGGTGAGGGGTGTGTGGACCCTTCTTAATGAAGGTGAACAACATGACCTCCATTCCCTCAGAGTCTCTCACTGTGTTGTCAACTCTCCATGCAATTCTCTGCTCAGTTGTCTGCCTGGCTTTCTATGCAGTATTTCCATATTTGGTGGGAGGATACCTCTCTGACCACCTCTCCTAGAGGGTCCTCAGTTTCTGACTTTTAGTTTCTGTTCCTTTTATGCAACAAATCACATCTTCACATTATCTTCCTGATCCCCAGATTTCTTGTTCACTAGAATCAAGACTCTGTGAGGACAGGGATTAATCTGAGGTTTTGGAAGCTTCTGTTCCTGAAAAGTTGCAAATGCTAATAGAAAAAGAAAAGAAAAGGAAAGGAAAGGAAAGGAAAGGAAAGGAAAGGAAAGGAAAGGAAAGGAAAGGAAAGGAAGGAAACAAGCAAGGAAGTGTGTCCCCATGGTTTATCTACATAGTTCCCAGGCTTGGAGCTAATGACTATAATTATAGTCAAGTGTAATTTAAGTGATTTAAGATTTACTTATGTATGCTAGATGTGTATTTCTGAAGGCAGGTGTCTCAGGGTGCCCTGTGAAGGTGTATGCTGCAAACCTGTATGGAGTTCCATATCTCAGTGTAAGCATGTGCCTGTGCATGCCACAACATCTGTGTGGAGGGCAAAGACCCAACAGGATTTTATTCTCTTCATCTACCATGTGAGAACTAAGGATTGAGTTCAACTTGTCAGATCTCCACACACTAAGCCATATTGCCACCACCCCTGTTTGGTTTCTATTTGGAGAGTCACTTCCCATGATTGAGAACATCAGTCTTTAGAATACAGAAGACAGTTTATTTGACTGTGAATGTGGGGTGCTTACAGTTTTTCACCCTCCTAACTGCTAAGAGATTCTGACTGCTAAGCCTCTGTCCCTCACTGTACCTCGAAGGCAAACAGAATCCATAAGTCTCATCTCATGATTCTGTCCTCTTTAGGAAACTCCAGCACACCTCTGTGTTCCTCTCCACCCCTACAGTCAGAGTGAGTACCCTTACCTGTGAGCAGAACCCCCTGCCATGGGGCAAACCCCTGGCAAAAAAGCAAAACAAACACCTCCATCTCTCTTCTCACTGTGCTGTCTTGCCTCTGAGAAAAGCAGCTTCACCTCCAACAGGGCACCAGTCTCTCGTGTCCTTTTTCCTCTGAACTGAGTGTCCTCTCAGGCAGGAGCACTTCCAGAATATAAGAGGCTGTGGGGGGAGGGTCTGTGTCCACGACACTGTTCTGTCCCTTCCACTCTGAGTCCTGCCCCACATCCCTCTCAACTTCCCTTTATATTTCTCCTCCAAGCAACAGGTTGAGACAACAAGGCTGATAAGCATCCCCACGCCCTAAGAGAACAACAGCTCATCCCAGAGCAGACATCTGCTGTCTCCTGTCCTTGGGTCTTAAACCTTCAAAGACAAACATTCCATCCTGCCATAGAGACACAAAGACCCAGCTGAGAACCCAGTCTTCCCTGTGTTCTAAGTGCTTTGGGGAGGTGGAATTTCTTCACTCCCTGCAGAGATGTCTGTGAAAGTTATATAGGGACCAGCTGAGTGAGCCTAAGAATAAAGATAAATCCTTTATCACTAATGTCACCAGTCAAGTTCCAGATCCCGAAGAGTGGCCAAGTGGCAGTTGTGTGAGGATTTTTATGTCCTTCTTCTTGGGAAGAGGTGACCTCTGTGTCCTGGAAAGGACTGTGGGCTCTTTCTTTCTATGGATAGTTTCAAGGCAACCTTCCAGCATTATGTGTTGGCTAAACTGTGTGCGTGCTGGGTAGGCCCATGTCATCTCTGGTCTTCCTGGAAAAATATTCACCCATTGTCTGGGTGAATGCCCAGTAATAATCTTGTCTTTCCTTTAGAGATGCCAGAAGACAGAGAATGTTCAAGTTCCTAAGTTTGGAAAGGTACTCTCAGACACAAGAAGCAGACAGTAAGTCATAGCAGAGTCTAGAGCGGGAGCTCCAGATTAGTACAGATAGGAATGGAAACCAGTCTCTAAAGCAAGATTATGGCTCAAGGAAACAATTTTCTGAGTGTTGGGTGTATGTCCTGATTTCACACCCCGGAGATCATAGGGAAAACTGCAATGTCACTACAGAACTACATTAGGGGTGGTCAACAAAGCAAATGTGACCTCCCCTTGATCCCTTCAGCACAGGGGGGGGAATAAGAGGCCTATCATCCTGCTTACTCTGCTCTGAAGAACTCCTATTTCCATCTAAGGTAAGGTAAGTCTAGGCAGAGTTCCAGATTCTAGAAATCCCTGCAGTAAAATTGAAGTAATGTGCACCAGAGGATGAACATTCCTGTAGGAGACAACTCTTTTCAGACTCACAAAAGTAGACAGTAACATAGGGGCTGCACATGCACTTTCTGGCCCATTTCTGGTGTCTAAATCCTTCCTTCTCTTTGGCCACCGGGGTCTGAGTGGGTCTGCTCTTGAGCACAAAGAATACTGATTCAAACAGATGTGTTCACTGCTATTCCCTACTCACTGTTCTAGATTTCTTTGTCTTGTGATTAAAAACCATCCTGAACAAAAAAGCTGAGGAGAGGATCAAGTGGCCATTTCCTTTATGGATCTGGACCATTTTGTAACACTGAAAGAAACCAAATCAGAAAACTTGCTGCGTGTAGGCTCACTCACTGGCTCATTACTTGGCTCAGGCTTAGCTAGCTCTCTTTTACAATCAAGGAAACTCTGCCTATGGATGGCACTCCACACAGTATCCTGGGGTCTCCTACATCAATTAAGATATCCCTCATGTCCACAGCCCAACCCAATAATGACAGTTACTAAGTTGAGACATTTCTCCCACAATGTAAATTTGGTGCTTACCAATCTAACAGTCAATGCTAACTAGGATATTGTTTCAAACTGTCAAATCCTCCTCCTCCACAGTGAAATTACAGAGGAAGTTTCCTGTTCTCCAATTCAGTGTCCCTCTCTGTTTGTTGTGGTCATCACATGTGCTGGTATCCACACTCCCACACAGCTGAACCCTCAGATCCAGGGTACTGCTCAAGGACATTTATCCTGGGTTTCACTTTTCTCATTTCCAAGATCCTAAGCTCAGAGACACTCTGACACTCTGATGTCCACCACAGACATTGTGAAGAGTAAGTAAAACAGCATCATCAAAACACTGGTTTCATCTTGACTTCTGACAGGCCTTCCAGGCAAGTTCATCACCTGCCTCTTCTGGTTCCATTTGAATCAGAGCAGAGGTCAGTCATCAGCTAACACAAGACAGGATCTGGGAGCATTTGGGATAAAGGAACACGAGCATGCTTCAAAGTTCTGGGTGGTCCTGAATCATAAAGAATGGAGATCACAAAAGCAAATGAAGGGGAAGGAAAAGACAAGAGTCAGTGCCAGGGAAAAAGAAGATCTACTTAAATACAAGTAAAGTGTCTTAGGGTTTTACTGCTGTGAACAGAAACCATGCCCAAAGCAACTCTTATAAGGACAACATTTAATTGGGACTAGCTTACAGGTTCAGAGGTTCAGTCCATTATCATCAAGGCGGGAACATGGCATCCTGGCAGGCATGGTGGAGGAAATGCTAAGAAGGCTTCATCTGAAGGCTTCTAGAAGAATACTGACTTCCAGACAGCTGGGATGTGGGTCTTAAAGCCCACACCCAAGGTGCCATGCCTAATCCAACAAGGCCACACATACTCCAACCAGGCCACACCTTCTAATAGTGCCACTCCCTGAGCTAAGTATATACAAATCATCACATAAAGTCTTTCTGCCTGGAAAGCTTCTCCCTCTTGGGAGAACCCCCCAATTCACATCCAAAGACCAATCTAGGGTCTTCTAGGAGAAATCAAAGATGCAAGGAGAGAAAGAAGAGACAAAGACAGAATTTCATAGAAGTATTGGGATTTGTTTATGTTCATAGACACAGACTGGAAACTAATTTCTGTATTTATCCATAAAACCAAGCCTCACCCTAAAGCTCAACTTTTACATTTAAATAATCCACTTACCAAGACCTGTAATTTCCTTCACTGTGGTCTGATCGAGGCACATAAATTTTTAAAGTGGCCAAGCAATGACTGGTTCAGCTTGAGACCCATGCTGTGAGAGGGAACCCACCCCCTGATACTGCACACATGGCCAGGAGCCAGAGGTTGGATAGCCTAGATACCCACAATAGAACCAAACATGGATGGCAAAAAACACCCATGAACTGATTCCTAATGATATTCTGCTGTACTCATTGGTTGACATCAGAGAAGCTTCACCTAGCAGTTGATGGAAACAGATGCAGAGACTTACCACCAAACATTGGATGGAGTTCAGATAATCCCACCAAAAAGAGGGAGGAAGGATTGTAGGAGCCAGAGGGGTCAAGGACACCACAAGAAAATTCACATACTCAACCAACCTGAGCCCAGTCATGCTTATAGTGCCTGTAATTGAGTCTGCATGGGACTGACCTAGGCCTTCTACACATATGTTGCAATTGTGTAACTTGGTCTTCTTGTGGAACTCCTAACAGTGGGAGCAGGAGTTGATTCTGACTCTGTTGCCAGACTTTGGGACTCTTTCCACCTACTTGGTTACCCTGTCTATCTAACCTTAATGGAAGAAGTAGTACCTACTTACTCCAATTTGATATGCCATGGCTGATTGATATCCATTGTGCTGACCCTTTTCTAAAGAGAAGTGGAAAAGGTGTGGATAGCAGGGGAGAAGGGAGTAGGGACTTAGAGGAGAGGACAAAGGGAAAGTGCCAGTTGGGATGTAAAATTAATCAATTAATAATTAATAATTGAATTACTCTTAATTCAATTATTAGTAATTTTTAAAGAAGATAGAAAGAACTCCCATGCTTCTGGATCAGTAGGATTAATATAGTAAAATATAGTCATCCTATCGAAAGCAATCTACAGATTAAAACATCAACATTCCAAGATCTTGAGAGAACAATTCTGAGTTGAAACACTTCAGAACAATAAAGGAACTTCTGGAGTTATCACCATCCCTGATTTCAAACTACACCAAGTAGTTATAGAAATCAAAATGCATAGTGTTGGCATAAAAACAGACACATTAATCAGGGGAATAAAATGAAGACTGAGACATAAGTTTACACACATATGGAAACTGATTTTTCATAAAGAAGCTAGAAAGACACACTGCAGGAAATGAAAGATCATCAACAAATAATGCAGCTCAAACTGGATCTCTACATGTAGAAGAGTGCAAACAGAACCATATTTATCTCCCTGCACAAGACTAGAGTCCAAGTGGATCGAAGACCTCAACATAAAACCAGATACACTAGACCTATTAAAATAGAAAGTGAGGAATAGCATTGAATGCTTTGGCACAGTACGTAAGTTTCTTAACAGAACACAAATAAGACTGGCAGTAAGATCAACTATGAATGAAAACTGAGAAGATTCTTGGAAAATTGAGAAGATTCTACATGGAAAAGGACACTGTGGATAAGACAAAGCAGAAGTCTAATGACTGAGAAAATACTCTTCTTTATTAATTGGTTATTTTATTTATTTACATATCTAATGTTGTCCTACTTCCCAGTCTTCCCTCCACAAAGCCCCATTCTATCCCCCTCCCCGCCTCTTTGCCTCTAAGAGGATGCTCCTCCACCCACCCACCCACTCCCACCTCAGCCTTCTAGCATACCTCTACACTGGGGTAACAAGCCTCAACAGGACCAACAGCCTCCCCTCCCATTGATGCCAGATAAGGCAATCCTCTGCTACATCTAACAGGAGCCATGGACCCACCCATGTATATTCTTTGGTTGGTGGTTTAGTCCCTGCAAGCTCTGAGAGGTCTGGTTGGTTGATATTGTTATTCTTCCCATGGAGTAATAATCCCCTTCATCTCCTTAAGTTCCTTTTCTAACTCTTCTATTAGGGTTCCTGGGCTTACTCTTATGATTGTCTATGACTATCTGCATTTGTCTTAGTCAGGTGCTGACAAAGGACAGCTATACTAGGCTCCTGTCTGAGAGCACTTATTGGCAACAGCAATAGTGTCTGGGTTTGGTGTCTCCAGATGGGAAGGATCCCAAGGTGGGGCAGCCTCTGGATGGCCTTTCCTTCTGTCTCTGCTCCATTTTTGTCCCTATGTTTCCTTTAAACAGGAATAATTCTGGGTTAAAATTTTTGAGATGGGTGGGTGGTCCCATCCCCCAACTGGGAACTGTGCCTATCTACTGGAGGTTGTCTCTTCAGGTTTTATCTCCCCTCTGTTGGGTATTTTGGCTAATGTCATCTCTGTTGGGTCCTGGAAGCCTCTCACTTCCATGATATCTGGGACTTTCTAGTGGTCCGCCCCTGTTCCCCAACCTCCCACTGCTACATATTTCTATTCATTCCCCTCACCCTCTGGACTTCTCTCCTATCTCTTCCCATACCTGATCCTGACCTCTCTCCCTCCTTTCTCCCTCCAAGGTCCCTCCCTCCTCTACCTCCTGTGGTTATTTTGTTCCCCCTTCTAAGTATGACTAAGCACCCACACTTTGGTCTTCCTTCTTATTAAGCTTCATATGTTCTGTGAGTTGTATTATAAGTATTCTGAGCTTTTGGGCTAATATCCATTTATCAATAAGTACATATTACTTGTGTCCTTTTAGGTCTGGGTTACATCAATCAGGATGATATTTTCCAGTTCAATACATTTGCCTGCAAAATTCATGAAGTCATATTTTTAATAGCTGAGTAGTATTCCACTGTGTAAATGTACCACATTTTCTGTGTCCATTCTTCCATTGAAGAATAGCTCAGTTGTTTCCAGCTTCTGGTTATTATAAATAAGGCTGCTATGAACATAATGAAGCACATGTCCTTGTAATATGGTGAAGTATCTTTTGGGTATATGCCCAGTTGTGGTATAGCTGAGTCTTATCAACTCCACATCTTATTCAGAACTAATGTCCAAAACATAAAGAATTCAATAAGCTAGATATCAAAAAATCAAATAATCTAATTAATAATTGGGATCCAGATTTAAACAGAGAATTCTCAATAGAGCAAATTCAAATGGCTGAGAAACACTTAAAGAAATACTCAATATACTTACCCAACAGGAAAATGCAAATCAAAACAATTGCCATCACATACCTGTCAGAAAGACTAAGATCAATAATAAAAGTGACAGTTCATGCTGGCAAGGATGTAGAAGAAAAGAGGACTTTTCTTGCTGGTGGGAGTGCAAATTCATACAGCAAATATGAAAATCAATCTGGCAGTTATTCAGAAAGTTGGAAATCAATCTGCTTCAAGATCTAGCTATGCTACTCATGGGCATATAGCTAAAGGAAATTTCATTCTACCACAAGGGTGTCTATTTATTTAATCACAACCCTTGTGATTTCATTCCTGATAATCAGAAACTAGAAACAATCTAGATGTCCCTCGACAGAAAAATTGATGTTTAAAAATGTGATACATTTACACAGTGGAGTATTATTCAGTGGTTAATTTTAAAAATGACATTATGAAATGTGCAAGCAAATGGATAGAACTAGAAAAATCATCTTGAGTGAAGAAGACCAGAACAGAAACATAAATATGGTATATATTATCTTATAAGCAGATACCAGCCATTAAGTAAATGATAAGCTACAATCCATAAACCCAGAGAGGATAGGTAAAGAGGAAAGGTAAAAGGCAAAACACATGGATCTCCATGAGAGAAAGAAATAGAATAGTTCACTAGGGAAATTGATGGGTAAGTGGAAATGGGAATGGGAGGATTGGGTAGATGTTACATCAGTTTTTTTTTTTAAACTTTCTTGTTCTTATTTATTTATTTATTTATTTATTTATTTTATTAGTACACTGTCGCTGCCTTCGGACACACCAGAAGAGGGCATCCAATCTCATTACGGATGGTTGTGAGCCACCATGTGGTTGCTGGGATTTGAACTCAGGACCTCTGGAAGAGCAGTCAGTGCTCTTAACCGCTGAGCCATCTCTCCAGCCCCTACATCAGTTTTAAAAGTAGATATTTCTTGTTGATCTCTGGCTAGCTCTCAAATAAATAAAACAGAGACTATAATACTTTTTTGATATTCTTTATGGCATAATACCTGAGCATTTATTAATCTATTCTAATCCTCTAAGCTAATCTGGCTACCTCCCAGCAAAAAGCCCTGTGATGCTTTCACTTTAGTACTGACTTGACTCTCTCTGCTCTAGGTGTTTTCTCATGATAACTTTAATACCCTCTCCATATTCTCTCTCTCTCTCTCTCTCTCTCTCTCTCTCTCTCTCTCTCTCTCTCTCTTTCCATCTCTAGGCTGACAGAAGTCTAGCTTTAATGGACAAAAAATAAAATAAATTTCCACAAACAAGACAGTACATTCTTAGAATAAGCATTAAAATGTCATATACAGATTGCAACCAGATATGAGAAAATAGAAATCACCATTTAAATAAAACAAAAATAATCTTTACATAATTCACAATAACGTTAAGCCTATAGATGGAGAGGGAAGATAGGGTTGAGAGAGAAATTCAGAAAGAAACAAAATTGAGGGGTATTTGGGGGATAATATGAAAACTTAGTGCGATAGAAACTTCATAAAATACATGAAGGTTATCCAAGTGAGGTTTCATAACAATGATAGATAAGGAGTCTCAAGCTCCCATCTCTTGTCTCCAAACAAGGTTTCTAGTTACAGGGCTAGATTGCATTCAGTTGGGTTGTAGGCCAAGTGAATCCCATGGGAATACACAAACCTTATACTGATGCTATGACAAAGGGCTGTTCTTCACCCCCAGACAGAGTTATTAATTTAACAGGCTGGCAAGCCAAGGACAGGTAAGATTCTACACAGAGCCTTACCAACCTAAGACATAAGTGCATTGCTTTTGATAATGCATATTCCATGATGGTTAAGGAAGGCATTCTTGTCAGAACAACCTAAGACAGGCTCAATCTTGTTTATGAAATGCAAAAGGGGGTTGTGTGGAGAGCTTTTGGGGCTGCTTGGCAACAGTCTGACATTGGCCAAGGACAAAGAAATAGGTTGTTTAGCAGGAATCTGACATTGACCAAGGACAAGGAAATGGACTTCAAGCAGGAATCTGACATTAGGCTAGAACAAAGAAGTAATTTCAGGCAGGAATCTAAATCTTAGACTAGAGCAAAGAAGTAATTTCAGGCAGGAATCTAAATATTAGGCTAGAACAAAGAAGTAATTTCAGGCAGGAATCTAAATTTTAGACTAGAACAAGGAAGGAGGCTTCAGACATGAAAATGACTTTGGGCTAGGACAGGGAAGTTGGCTCAGATATTTTGGTCATCCTGATAAACCCTTAGAAACAGTGATCATGGGAGTGTTCGCAGAATTTTGTTTATTGCCTTGCTTGTTCTTTAGCTATTGGTGTCTATTGTCTTGCTTGTTCCTTTTGCATCTATTGTATTGCAGTTCCTCAACCTAGAACTGACCTTAATACTTGCATGTAATTAAAATTGTATAAAAGCAAAACAGAGGAGGGGGATGGCATAGGGGGTTTCTAGGGAGGAGAAATGGAGAAATGGGATGGCATCCGAAATGTAAATAAATAAAATACCCAATTTTAAAAAAGGAAAAAAAAGAAAAAAGAACAAGTAGGCCTCAGGCATGAAAATGACTTTGGGTTAGGACAGGGAAGTAGGTTCAGATATTTTGGTCATCTTCATAAGCCCTTAGAAATAATGATCACAGTAATGATCACTGGACTTTGTTATTGCCTTGCTTATTCTTTGACTATTTATATTTATTGTCTTGCTTGTTCATTGACTATTTGCATCTACTGTATTACTAATTCCTCAACCTAGAACTAACTTTAATACTTGCACGTAGTTAAAATGGTATAAAAGCAAATTGGGAAAAATAAAAAATAAAAATAAAAAATAAAAAATGGGCTGCTCTCACAAATGGATAGTAGGACCCAAGGACAGTATACACATAACTCTTCGGACATGGAGAAGTCATGTTGATACATACATAGAGCTTTCACCTCTAGGTTTTAGTCTTTTGGTACTGGAAGGTACTCTGAAGGATACAGAAAAGGAAATATGTACACCAACGTAGCCACAAAACCTTTGACCTATAATCTGTCCTGCCTACAAAATGTGATAGGGCAATGGTGGCACAGAACTTGTGGAAGTAACCAGCCAATGTCTGGTTTGACTTAAGTACCATCCCTTAAAAATGAACCTTTGCGGGACACTGCTTGGGTAACCAGGAATCAGAGACTTAAAAAAGACTTAGGGCAAAACCAACCACAAATAATAGATTAAATAAATAAATAAATAAATAAATAAATAAATAAATAAATAAATATTATCCTGATGATATTCTACTCATAGATACTATACTCTAACAGACCATTTTCTTATCCAGTACCATTAATGAGGTTTTCTCTGGCACCAGATGGGAACAGAACAGATTCAGAGACATTACGCAAAGAGAGAGACTAAACTGGATGTCTTCATCAAATCTGTCCTTTCAGAGCTTGGGGAACCCTTCAGGAGAGGAGGCAACAAGAGTGTAAGGGTCAGAGGGAATTGAGGAAAGCAGAACAAAGCCCTCTTAATCAACTAAGCAAGGTACATATGAACTCACAGAGGAGAGAATAAGCATGCACAGAGCCTACACAAGTCTCCACCAGGTCCTCTGTATATTATAGATATTAGCTTATATTATTTTAGTTAGTTAGTTAGTTAGTTAGTTAGTTGGTTAGTTAGTTAGTTTATTGTTATTGGATTTCTAACTACAAGAAAAGTGTGTCTCTGACTCTTGTGTCTGCTCTTTGGAAATTTTCTTCTCCTGTTGGGTTGCAGTGTCCAACTTCAATATGATAGTTTTTGTTTCATCTTATTATATTTTATTTTGTCATGTTTTGTTGTTATCTCATAGAGACCTATTCTTTGCTAAAGAGAGACAGAAAGGGAGTGGATATATAGGGGAGGGAATGTGAGGAGAAACTGGGCAGAGTTGAAGGAGGTCAAACTATAAACAGGATTGAAGCGGAATTTCTGGTTTTATTGGAGACTCTTTGTGTCATGTGATGTTTTACTGGATGTTGTCTTATAAGAGGATGTTTTGCTGAAGCAGACATGTGTGAGGTTGCTTTGCTGAATATAGACACATGATGTTTTTCTGGAAGCTGTCTGGTTAAAGGGCATGTGATGTTTTGCGGGAAAAGATGATTGAGAGGATATGTGATGTTTCAAAAGAGTATAATTACAACCCAACAGACAGTGGACAACACTCTTGCATTGGTTCTCCTTGCAATACTTAGCTGTTCTTTGTTGGACTTCACTAATGATGCTCTTGCTTTGGTTCACCTTGCATTCTTCACTGATAGTCACTTGTCATGATTTCATAGAGAGAAACTCATCAAATAAATTTTGGTAATATTCTGTATGCTTCTTGCTAATTCCATGAACTCATGCCAATCAGTAGAGCCTCGTGGTTTCTTCTGGATAGTGATGCTGCTACTGATTTGTGTTTGGTGTTTCCTGAGTGGACTGCAATGCCACTGCTGATTCATGTTTGGTGTTTTGCTAGTAGACTGGACTGCTAACAACAAAGATTGGAATCACCCCAAAGAACTACTTCTAAACAGGTCTGTATTCCCATTGTCCTATTAACCATCATGCACCTGTACCTTTGTTAGTGGGACATAAGGGAGGTTTATTAACAATAGCCAGACAGGAACCTCAGTGGAGTGATAGGGACACCAACCCACCCACAAAATTTTCAACCCAAAGTTTATCCTGTCTACAAGAAATTTAGGGATAGGGGATGGAGTAGAGACTTAAGGAGTGACCAACCATGGTTCAATATTCGGAAATCCATCAACGTAATCCACTATATAAACAAACTCAAAGAAAAAAACCACATGATCATCTCACTAGATGCTGAGAAAGCATTTGATAAAATTCAACATCCCTTCATGATAAAAGTCTTGGAAAGATCAGGAATTCAAGGCCCATACCTAAACATAGTAAAAGCAATTTACAGCAAACCAGTAGCCAACATCAAGCTAAATGGAGAGAAACTTGAAGCAATCCCACTAAGATCAGGGACTAGACAAGGCTGCCCACTCTCCCCCTACCTATTCAATATAGTACTGGAAGTCCTAGCCAGAGCAATTAGACAACAAAAAGAAGTCAAAGGGATACAAATAGGAAAGGAAGAAGTCAAAATATCGCTATTTGCAGATGATATGGTAGTATACTTAAGTGACCCCAAACTTCCACCAGAGAA
This sequence comes from Grammomys surdaster, assembly GCF_004785775.1. Classification (NCBI taxonomy): domain Eukaryota; kingdom Metazoa; phylum Chordata; class Mammalia; order Rodentia; family Muridae; genus Grammomys; species Grammomys surdaster. The sequence continues at coordinate 1,319,512 of NW_021604773.1, read as the reverse complement.
CTCCTAAACCTGATAAACAACTTCAGCAAAGTGGCTGGTTATAAAATCAACTCAAACAAATCAGTAGCCTTCCTCTACATGAAAGATAAACAGACTGAAAAAGAAATTAGGGAAATGACACCCTTCACAATAGTTGCAAATAATATAAAATACCTTGGTGTGAATCTAACCAAGCAAGTGAAAGACCTGTACGACAAGAACTTCAAGTCCCTGAAGAAAGAAATCGAAGAAGATCTCAGAAGATGGAAAGATCTCCCATGCTCATGGATTGGCAGGATTAATATAATAAAAATGGCCATCTTGCCAAAAGCAATCTACAGATTCAATGCAATCCCCATTAAAATCCCAACTCAATTCTTCACAGAGTTAGAAAAGGAAATTCTCAAATTCATATGGAATAACAAAAAACCCAGGATAGCGAAAACTATTCTCAACAATAAAAGAACTTCTGGAGGAATCACCATCCCTGACCTCAAGCTGTACTACAGAGCAATAGTGATAAAAAAAAAAAACTACCTGGTATTGGTACAGACAGGCAGGAAGATCAATGGAATAAAATTGAAGACCCAGAAATGAACCCACACTCCTATGGTCACTTGATCTTTGACAAAGGAGCTAAAACTGTCCAGTGGAAAAAGGACAGCATTTTCAACAAATGGTGCTGGTTCAACTGGAGGACAACATGTAGAAGAATGAAAATTGATCCATTCTTATCCCCTTGTACAAAGCTCAAGTCTAAGTGGATAGAAGACCTCCACATAAAACCAGATACACTGAAACTAATAGAAGAGAAGGTGGGGAAGAGCCTTGAATACTTGGGCACAGGGGGAAAGTTCCTGAACAGAACACCAATGGCATATGCTCTAAGATCAAGAATTGACAAATGGGACTTCATAAAATTGCAAAGTTTCTGTAAGGCAAAGGACACTGTCAATAGGACAAAACGACAACCAACAAATTGGGAAAAGATCTTTACCAATCCTTCATCTGATAGAGGACTAATATCCAATATATACAAAGAACTCAAGAAATTAGACTCCAGACAACCAAATTACCCTATTAAAAAATGGGGTATAGAGCTTAACAAAGAATTTTCAACAGAAGAAACTCAAATGGCAGAGAAGCACCTAAAGAAATGTTCAGTATCCTTAGTCATCAGGGAAATGAAAATCAAAACAACCCTGAGATTCCATCTCACACCAGTCAGAATGGCTAAGATTAAAAACTCAGGTGATAGTAGATATTGGCAAGAGTGTGGAGAAAGAGGAAAACTCCATTGTTGGTGGGACTGCAATATGGTGCAACCACTTTGGAAATCAGTCTGGTGGCTCCTCAGAAAATTGGACATAGTATTACCTGAGGATCCCGCTATACCACTCCTAGGCATATCCAGAAGATGCTCTAACATATAACAAGGACATATGCTCAACTATGTTCATAGCAGCCTTCTTTATAATAGCCAGGAGCTGGAAAGAACCCAGATGTCCTTCAACTGAGGAATGGATTCAAAAAATGTGGTATATTTACACAATGGAGTATTACTCAGCTATTAAAAACAATGAATTCGAGAGGTTCCTAGGTAAATGGATGGAACTAGAAACTATCATCCTGAGTGAGGTAAGCCAATTACAAAAGAAGACACATGGTATTCACTTACTGATTATTGGATATTAGCCTAGAACCTTGAAATGCCCAAGATGCAACTCACAGGCCACATGAAGCTCATAAAGAAGGAAGACCAAGTGGGGGTGATTCGTTCCTTCTTAGGAGCAACAAAATACTCAAGGGAGCAAATATGGAGACAAAGTGAGGGAATGAAACTGAAGGAGGGGCTGAAGACCATTCCACCTGAGTATCCATCCCATGTGCAGTCACCAAAGGTAGATGCTGATGTGGAAGTCAGTAAGTGCAAGCTGATAAGAGCTGATATGGATGTCTCCTCAGAGGTCTTCAAGAATCTGACATATTCAGAGGCAGATGCTCACAACTAGCCATTGAACTGATAATGGGGTTCTCAAAGGAGAAGTTAGAATGAAGACTGAAGGAGCTGAAAGGGTTTGGGGCACCATGAGGAGAGCAACAATACCAACCAACCACAGCTCCCAGGGTCTAAACCACCAGCCTGGGAGCACTTAGGGAGGGATCCAGGGCTTCAGCTGAATATGTAAGAGTGGAGGGCCCTGCTGGGCATAGGTGGAAGAAGAGAACCTTGACCTCATGAAGGCTGGACGCCCCAGGGGGTGGGAATTTTGAGGGTGGGGAGGTGGGAGTGGGGGGGCAGATAGAGGTTACATCCACAGAGAAGAAGGAGGAGGGGTGAGGGGATTGGGGGTTCCTGGGTGGGTGGGGGATGGGGTAAGGGGACAACATATGAAATGTAAATAAAACGTCCAATAAAAAAATTTAAAAAAAAAAAAACCCTCATCCTAGCTGCCTGGAAGCCAGTATTCTCCTAGCAGCCTTCAGACGAAGATGTAGAACTCTCAGCTGCTCCTGCACCATGGCTGACTAGATGCTGCCATGTTCCCACCTTGATGATAATGGACTGAACCTCAGGACCTGTAAGCCAGCCCCAGTTAAATGTTGTCATTATAAGAGTTACTTTGGTCTGGCGGAGGCAGCATGGCGGCTGGGGCGGCTGAGGCAGCCGGGGCGGCTGAGGCAGCCGGGGCGGCTGAGGCAGCCGGGGCGGCCGTGGCAGTGGTGGAAGTCGGCTCTGCCCAGCAGTTTGAGGAGCTACTGGGCCTCAAAACCAAGTCACTCCTTGTGGTCCATTTCTGAGCGCCATGGGCTCCACAATGTGTACAGATGAACGATGTCATGGCAGAGTTAGCTAAAGAACACCCTCATGTTTCATTTATGAAGCTGCAAGCCGATGCTGTTCCTGAAGTATCTGAAAAATATGAAATTAGTTCTGTTCCCACCTTCCTGTTCTTCTAGAGTTCTCAGAAAGTCGACCGGTTAGATGGTGCACATGCCCCAGAGTTGACCAGAAAAGTCCAGCGACATGTGTCTAGTGGATCCTTTCCTCCTAGTACTAATGAACATCTTAAAGATCTCAACCTTCACCTGAAAAAGTTGACTCACGCTGCCCCCTGCATGCTATTCATGAAGGGGACACCTCAAGAACCACGCTGTGGTTTCAGTAAGCAGATGGTGGAAATCCTTCACAAACACAATATTCAGTTCAGCAGTTTTGATATCTTCTCAGATGAAGAAGTTCGACCAGGGCTCAAAACATACTCTAATTGGCCCACCTATCCTCAGCTCTATGTTTCTGGAGAGCTCATAGGAGGACTTGACATAATTAAGGAGCTGGAAGCATCAGAAGAGCTAGATACAATTTGTCCCAAAGCACCCAAGTTAGAGGAAAGGCTCAAAGTGCTGACCAATAAAGCTTCTGTGATGCTCTTTATGAAAGGAAACAAACAGGAAGCAAAATGTGGATTCAGCAAACAAATTCTGGAAATACTGAATAGTACTGGGGTTGAATATGAAACTTTTGATATACTGGAGGATGAAGAAGTGCCTCAGGGATTAAAAACGTTCTCAAATTGGCCAACCTACCCTCAGCTGTATGTGAGAGGGGATCTTGTTGGAGGGTTGGATATTGTCAAGGAACTGAAAGACGATGGTGAATTGCTGCCTCTACTGAAAGGAGAAAATTAGTGAACGTTAAGCATGGTGTCCAAGGACTGCAAGAAGTATTTAATTACCGTGGAACAGTTGATGACTTGGTTCTGCGAAGTGGACTGAGAGTAGAAATACGACACACTCAGCTATGCTCACCGTGCTTTACAAAGTTGTGCTGAAGAAACACGTTACATTTTCCATGAAGCAGAGAAGGCAATAAACTCTTCAGACCCAGCTAAAAAAAATAAATAAATAAAAATAAGAGTTACTTTGGTCATGGTATCTGTTCACTGCAGTAAAACCTTAACTAAGACAATTTATGAGCCTTTACGGGTCCCAGTCATTTTGTAGCACTGAAGAAAATCAAGGCAGAAAACATGCTGCTTGGGGGCTCATTCTCTGGCTTACTCTTTGTCTCAGGCTTAGCTAGCTCTCTTATACAGCCACTAGGGATGATGCTGTCCACAGTGGCCTGGACCTTCTTGCATCAATTAAGACAATCCCTCACATACATATTCACAGCTCAACCTAATCATGACAGTTATTTAGTTGAAACACTTCTTTCCCCCAAGGTCAATTTGAGCTGTACCAAGCTGACAATTCATGCTAACTAGGACACTGTTTCAAACTGTCAAATCATCCTCCTCCTCCATAGGGAGATTCCACAGGAAGATTCCCATTCTACAACTGAGTGTCCTTCTCTGTTTGTTGTGGATATCACATGTGCTAGTGATGGGTCCACAGCTCCACATCTCTGGATGCTCAAATCCAGGGCACTGCTCAAAACCAACAATGTTGGGTTTCACATTTTCCATTTCCAAGATCCTGGTATGAGGGACACTCCGGTGTCCACAAAAAAAAAAAATTGATGAGTAAGTAAAACAGCACCCTCAAAACACTGGTTTCATCCTGACTCAGGGCAGGCCTCCACATTCATCACCTGCCTCTTCTGGCTCCATCAGAATCAGAGAGGTCAATAATCAGCTAAGACAAGACAGGATCTGGGAGAATCTGGGGTAAAGGAACATGAGCATGGTTCAAAGTTCTGGGTGGTCCTTCTGGGTCATGAAGAACAGAGATCACAACAGCAAAAAGATGGGAGGGGAAGATATAACTTAGTGCCAGAAAAAAAGATCTACTTAAATACAAGTAAAGTCTCTCTGCCTGGAAAGTTTCTCCCTCTTGGGAAAAAAATCCATTTACATTCCAAGACCAACCCAGGGCTCCCAGGAGAAATGAGAGATGCAAGAAGGGGAGACTACATAGAACTAGATTCTCATGAAAGGGTATGGATTTGTTTATGCTCACGGACACAGAGTGGAGATTAATTTCTGTATCTATCCATGAAAATCGGCTTCACTACAAAGCTCAGTGTGACATTTAGATAATCCACGTACTAAGACCTATAACTTTCTTCACTGTGGCCCTAAAGAGGCAAACGGTTGAGTTCTAGACAAAAGAGATATACTATCTGCTATTGATAGTAGTGAGATTGGGAATACAGAGTACTTTTTTGGATATTTTTCTTATTTACATTTCAGATGTCATCCTCTTTTCTCATTTCCCCTCCCTAGAAACCCCCATCCCATCCCCATCCTTCTTTTTACTTTTATACCATTGGTTTTATACCAGTTTAATTACAAGAAAGTATTAAGGTCAGTTCTAGGTTGAGGAATTAACAATACAGTAGATGCAAATAGTCAAGGAACAAGCAAGATAATAAACACAAATAGTCAAAGAACAAGCAAAGCAATAAACAAACTTCTGTGAACACTCCTGTGATCACTGTTTCTAAGGTCTTACCAGGATGACCAAAATATCTGAGGTTACTTCCCTGTCCTAGCCCAAAGTCATTTTCTTGTCTAAAATCTACTTCCTTGTTCTAGCCTAAGATTTAGATTCCTGTCTGAAATTACTTCTTTGCTCTAGCCTAATGTCAGATTCCTACCTGAAGCCTACTTCCTTGTCCTTGGTCAATGTCGTATTCCTACCAAGCAGCCCATTTCCTTGTCCTTGGCCCATGTCAGATTATTGCCAAGCAGCCCCAACAGCTCGCTGCCTCTCCCCATTTTGTATTTCATAACCAAGATTGAGCTTGTCTTAGGTCATTCTGACAAGAATGCCTTCCTCACCCATCATGGAATATGCATTAGGTTGGTAAGGCTCTGTGCAGAATCTTACCTGACTTTGGCTTGCCAGCCTATTAATGTAATAACTCTGTCTAGGGGTCCATTTTCAGTCTCAAGCCATGTACTTTGGCTGTCAACATGTTGATGTTGTTAAAGACAAGCTTTAACACGATGGGCAGGAATAAAAGTATTCCCAAGACTAAAAAGTCTAGCATGATCGAGCTCTATATGTCACTGTTGAAGATTGATCAAAATAGGAATACTGACATCAGTCCATGGGTAATTTTATCAACAGTATCTACTGCATCAACAGTCAGCAGAGCAGCATTCTTTAAATTCATAAGCTCACTATGCAAAGTTTAAACATCCAGAAAGGTGATAGAATTATGCCAAATATACTGCAAGTGTCTTTAAACCTTTTCTAATTAAAATGACTACCTCTGTAAATTTTAAAACTAATAGGAATTCAGTAGTATTCGGCATGACACTCAAGATGGCTCCTCACTTTTTTTAATTAATTTTTTATTGGATATTATATTTACATTTCAGATGTTATCCCCTTTCCCCATTTGCCCCCACCCAGAAACCCCCTATCCAATCACCCCTCCTCCTACTTCTATGAGAATGTGTCCCCACCCACTCAACCACACACTCCCACCTCACTGCCCTCGAATTCCCCGACAATAGGGCTTCTAGCCTTTACAGGACCAAGGACCTCCTCTCCCACCTATGCCCGACAAGGCTATCCTCCACTATATATACAGCTAAAGCCATGAGTCCCTTCCTATGTGCTCCCAGACTGGTGGTTTAAACACTGGGAGCTCTGGTTGTTTGAAATTGCTGCTCTCCCCATGGGGCCCCAAACCCCTCAGCTCTTACAGTCCTCTAACTCCTTCACTGGGAGCTCTGTGATCAGTTCAATGGTTAGCTGTGAGCATCTGCCTCTGTATATGTCAGGCTCTGGCAGACCTCTAAGGAGACAGTGATATCAGGCTCCTGTCAGCATGCACTTCCTGCCATCCACATTAGCATTTGCCTTTGGTGACTGCACATGGGATGGATACCCAGGTGGAGCAGTCTTCAGGTGGACCCTCCTTCAGTTTCTGTCCCACACCTTGTCTCCATATTTGCTCCCATGAATATTTTGTTACTCCTTCTAAAAAGGACTGAAGCCACACACACACACACATTTTGGTCTTCCTTCTCCATGAGCTTCACATGGTCTGTGAGTTATACCTTGGGTATTCTGAGCTTTTGGGCTAATATCCACTTATCAGTGAGTACATATCATGTATGTTCTTTTGTGATTGGGTTACTTCACTCAGGATGATATTTTCTAGTTCCATCCATTTGCCTAAGAATTTCATGAAGTCATTGTTTTTAATAGCTTAGTAGTACTCCATTGTGTAAATGTACCACATTTTCTGTATCTATTCCTCTGTTGAAGGACATCTGGGTTTTTTCCAGCTTCTGGCTATTGTAAATAAGACTGCTGTGAACATGGTGGAACATACATCCTTGTTATATGTTGTAGTATTTTCTGAGTATATGCCCAAGAGTGGTATAGCTGGGTCCTCAGGTAATGCTGTATCCAATTTTCTGAGGAACTGCCAGACTGATTTCCAGAGTGATAGTACCAGCTTACAATCCCACCAACAATGGAGGAATGTTCTTCTTTCTCCACACCCTCACCAGCATCTGCTGTCACCTGAGTTTTTGATGTCAGCTATTCTGACTGGTGTGAGGTGGAATCTCAGGGTTGTTTTGATTTGCATTTCCCTGGTGACTAAAGATGTTGAACATTTTTTTAGGTGCTTCATGGCCATTTGATATTCCTCAGTTGAGAATACTTGTTGAACTCTGTACCTCATTTTTAATAGGGTTATTTGATTGTCTGGAGTCTAATTTCTTCAGTTCTTTTTAAATTTTGGATATGAGCCCTCTATCGGATGTAGGATTGGTAAAAATCGTTTCCCAAAGTGTTGGTTGCCATTTTGTCCTATTAACAGTGTCCTTTCCTTACAGAAGCTTTGCAATTTTGTGAGGTTCAATTTGTTAATTCTTGCTCTTAGAGCATAAGCCACTGGTGTTCTGTTCATGAACTTTTCCCCTGATTCCAAGTATTCGAGGCTCTTCTCCAACTTCTCTTCCATTAGATTCTGGGTATCTGGGGTTTTTTTTTCTTTTTTTTTTTCTTTTTTTTTTTATTGGATGATTTATTTACATTTCCTATGTTGTCCCCTTACCCCATCCCCCACCACCCCCTCGGAACCCCCAATCCCCTCGCCCCTCCTCCTTCTTCTCTGTGGATGTAACCTCTATCTACACCCCCCCACTCCCACCTCCCCACCCTCAAAATTCCCACCCCCTGGGGCATCCAGCCTTCATGAGGTCAAGGTTCTCTTCTTCCACCTATGCCCAGCAGGGCCCTCCACTTTTACATATTCAGCTGAAGCCCTGGATCCCCCCCTAAGTGCTCCCAGGCTGGTGGTTTAGACCCTGGGAGCTGTGGTTGGTTGGTATTGTTGCTCTCCTCATGGTGCCACAAACCCTTTCAGCTCCTTCAGTCTTCACTCTAACTCCTCTATTGAGAACCCCATGATCAGTTCAATGGCTAGTTGTGAGCATCTGCCTCTGAATACGTCTGACTCTTGAAGGCCTCTGAGGAGATATCCATATCAGGCTCTTATCAGCATGCACTTCCTGTCTTCCACATCAGCATCTACCTTTGGTGATTGCACATGGGATAGATACTCAGGTGGGGTGGTCTTGAGATGGCCCCTCCTTCAGTTTCTGTCCCTCACTTTGTCTCCATATTTGCTCCCTTGAGTATTTTGTTGCTCCTTCTAAGAAGGACCGAATCACCCTCACTTGGTCTTCCTTCTTTATGGACTTCATGTGGCCTGTGAGTTGCATCTTGGGCATTTCAAGGTTCTAGGCTAATATCCAATAATCAGTGAGTGAATGCCATGTGTCTTCTTTTGTGATTGGCTTACCTCACTCAGGATGATATTTTCTAGTTCCATCCATTTACCAAGGAACCTCTCGAATTCATTGTTTTTAATAGCTGAGTAATACTCCATTGTGTAAATATACCACATTTTTTGAATCCATTCCTCAGTTGAAGGACATCTGGGTTCTTTCCAGCTCCTGGCTATTATAAATAAGGCTGCTATGAACATAGTTGAGCATATGTCCTTGTTATATGTTAGAGCATCTTCTGGGTATATGCCTAGGAGTGGTATAGCTGGATCCTCGGGTAATGCTATGTCCCATTTTCTGAGGAACCGCCAGACTGATTTCCAAAGTGGTTGCACCATCTTGCAGTCCCACCAACAATGGAGGAGTGTTCCTCTTTCTCCACACCCTCGCCAGCATCTACTATCACCTGAGTTTTTAATCTTAGCCATTCTGACTGGTGTGAGATGGAATCTCAGGGTTGTTTTGATTTGCATTTCCCTGACGACTAAGGATGCTGAACATTTCTTTAGATGCTTCTCGGCCATTTGAGTTTCTTCCGTTGAAAATTTGTTGGCTACTGGTTTGCTGTAAATTGCTTTTACTATGTTTAGGTAGGGGCCTTGAATTCCTGATCTTTCCAAGACTTTTATCATGAAGGGATGTTGAATTTTGTCAAATGCTTTCTCAGCATCTAGTGAGATGATCATGTGGTTTTTTTCTTTAAGTTTGTTTATATAGTGGATTACATTGATGGATTTCCGAATATTGAACCATCCCTGCATTCCTGGGATAAAACCTACTTGATCATGATGGATGATTGTTTTGATGTGGTCTTGGATTCGGTTTGCTAGAATTTTATTGAGTATTTTTGCATCGATGTTCATAAGGGAGATTGGTCTGAAGTTCTCTTTCTTTGTCGGGTCCTTGTGGGGTTTGGGTATGAGTGTAATTGTAGCTTCATAGAACGAATTGGGTAGTGTTCCTTCTGTCTCTATTTTGTGGAATAGTTTGAAGAGAATTGGTATTAGGTCTTCCTTGAAGGTCTGATAGAATTCAGCACTAAAACCATCTGGTCCTGGGCTTTTTTTAGTGGGGAGGCTTTTGATGACTGCTGCTATTTCCTGAGGGGTTATGGGACTATTTAGATGGTTTATCTGCTCCTGGTTTAACTTCGGTACCTGGTATCTGTCTAGGAAATTGTCCATTTCATCCAGGTTTTCCAGTTTTGTTGAGTATAGGCCTTTGTAGTAGGATCTGATGATTTTTTGAATTTCTTCAGTTTCTGTTGTTATGTCTCCCTTTTCAGATCTGATTTTATTAATTTGGATACTGTCTCTGTGCCCTCTGGTTAATCTGGCTAAGGGTTTATCTATCTTGTTGATTTTCTCAAAGAACCAACTCCTGGTTTTATTGATATTTTGTATTGTTCTTTCTGTTTCTATTTGGTTGATTTCAGCCCTGAGTTTGATTATTTCCTGCCTTCTACTCCTCCTGGGTGTATTTGCTTCTTTTTGTTCTAGAGCTTTTAGTTGTGCAGTCAACTTGTTAGTGTGTGCTCTTTCCAGTTTCTTTTTGTAGGCACTTAGAGCTATGAGCTTTCCTCTTAGCACTGCCTTCATGGAGTCCCACAAGTTTTGGTATGATGTGTCCTCATTTTCATTGAATTCTAAAAAGTCTTTTATTTCTTTCTTTATTTCTTCCTTGAACAAGTCATCATTGAGTAGAGAGTTGTTCAGTTTCCATGTGTACGTGGGTTTTCCATTGTTTTTGTCATTATTAAAGACCAGTCTTAGTCCGTGGTGATCTGATAAGATGCAAGGGATTATTTCAATCTTTTTGTATCTGTAGAGGTTTGTTTTGTGACCAACTATATGGTCTATTTTGGAGAAGGTACCATGAGGTGCTGAGAAAAAGGTATATTCTTTTGTTTTAGGATGAAATGTTCTATAGATGTCTGTTAAGTCCATTTGGTTCATAACTTCTGTTAATTTCAAAGTGTCTCTGTTTAGTTTCTGTTTCCATGATCTGTCCATTGCTGACAGTGGGGTGTTGAAATCCCCCACTATTATTGTGTGAGGTGTAATGTGTGTTTTGAGCTTTAGTAAAGTTTCTTTTATGTATGTAGGTGCCCTTGCATTTGGAGCATAGATGTTCAGAATTGAGAGTTCACCTTGGTAGATTTTTCCTTTGATGAGTATGAAGTGTCCTTCCTTATCTTTTTTGATTAATTTTGGATGAAAGTCGATTTTATTTGATATTAGAATGGCTACTCCAGCTTGTTTCTTGGGACCATTGGCTTGAAAAATTGTTTTCCACCCTTTTATTCTGAGGTAGTGTCTGTCTTTGTCACTGAGGTGCGTTTCTTGTATGCAGCAAAATTCTGGGTCTTGTTTGTGTATCCAGTCTGATAGTCTGCGTCTTTTTATTGGGGAATTGAGACCATTGATGTTAAGAGATATTAAGGAAAAATGATTGTTGCTTCCTGTTATTTTTTTTATTAGAGGTAAAGTTATGTTTGTATCTTTTTTGGGGGTTGTTGGAAGATTACTTACTTGCTTTTCCTAGGTTGTAGTTTCCCTCCTTGTGTTGGCATTTTCCATCAATTATCCTTTGAAGTGCTGGGTTTGTGGGAAGATATTGTGCAAATTTGGTTTTGTCATGGAATATCTTGGTTTCACCATCTATAGTGATTGAGAGTTTTGCTGGGTATAGTAATCTGGGCTGGCAATTGTGTTCTCTTAGTGTCTGTATGATGTCAGTCCAGGCTCTTCTGGCTTTTATAGTCTCTGGTGAGAAGTCTGGTGTAATTCTTATAGGTCTGCCTTTATATGTTACTTGACCTTTTTCCCTTACTGCTTTTAGTATTTTTTCTTTGTTTTGTGCATCTGATGTTTTGATTATTATGTGACGGGAGGTATTTCTTTTCTGGTCTAGTCTATTTGGTGTTCTGTAGGCTTCTTGTATGTTTATGGGCATCTTGTTCTTTAGGTTAGGGAAATTTTCCTCAATAATTTTGTTGAAGATATTTACTGGCCCTTTAAGTTGGGAATCTTCATTCTCATCTATACCTATTATCCTTAGGTTTGGTCTTCTCATTGTGTCCTGGATTTCCTGGATGTTTTGAGTTAGGAGTTTTTTGCATTTTGCATTTTCTTTGACAACTGTGTCAATATTTTCCACCGTATCTTCTGCATTTGAGATTCTCTCTTCTATCTCTTGTATTCGGTTGGTGATGCTTGCGTCTGTGACTCCTGATCTCTTTCTTAGGTTTTCTATCTCCATGGTTGTCTCCCTTTGAACTTTCTTTATTGTTTCTATTTCTAGTTTCAGATCCTGAATGTTTTTGTTTAATTCCTTCTTTGTGTTTTCTTCCATTTCTTTAAGGGATTTCTGTGATTCCTCTTTAAGGGCTTCTATCTGTTTACTTGTACTCTCCTGTATTTCTTTAAGGGAGTTACTTAATTCCTTCTTATAATCCTCTATCATCATCATGAGAAGTGATTTTAATTCTGAATCTTGCTTTTCAGGTGTGATGGGGTGTTCAGGGCTTGCTATATTGGGAGAATTGGGCACTGATGATGCCAAGAAACTTTGGTTTCCATTGCTTATGTTCTTTCGCTTGCCTTTCGCCATCTGGTTAACTCTAGTGGTACCTGCCCTCACTGTGTAAAACTGGAGTCTGTATTTCCAGTTATCTTGCTTATTGCAGAGCTCCTCAGAGTCCAGAGGTCTCTGTGGTCTTATGCTCCTAATCTCCTGGGTGGAATAACTCCTGGGACTCAGGCCACCTCTTGGATCTGGAAATCCTTCTGCTCTGAGTGCAGTGGGTCCTCGATGACTCAGGATTCAGTTTCAGCTGCTCTGAGTGCAGTGGCTCCAGCTGCTCTGAGTGCAGTGGCTCCTGGATGACTCAGGATTCAGTT
>NW_021604773.1:1295254-1306856 GCF_004785775.1 Grammomys surdaster | reverse complement strand
CTGCTCTGAGTGCAGTGGCTCCTGGATGACTCAGGATTCAGTTTCTCAACAGGACAGGAGCAGACCGACTCTGTGTCTGCTCCAGCCCAGAGGACCAGGCAGGGGCAGAAGGGCGGGTATCTGGTTTTATGTGAGATCCTTTATTCACTTGAACTTGAGCTTTGTACAAAGAGATAAGAATGGATCAATTTGTATTTTTCTATATATTGACTTCCAGATAAACCAGCACCATTTGTTGAAAGTGCTGTCCTTTTTCCACTGGACAGTTTTAGCGCTTTGTCAAATATCAAGTGACCATAGATGTGTCGGTTCATGTCTGGGTCTTCAATTCTATTCCATTGATCTTCCTGCATGTCTCTGTATCAATACCATACAGTTTTTATCACTATTACTGTGCAGTACAGCTTTAGGTCAAGAATGGTGATTCCCCCAGAAGTTCTTTTACTGTTGAGAATAGTTTTCACTATACTGGGCTTTTTTTTGTTCCAAATTAATTTTCAAATTGTTCTTTCTAACTCTATGAAGAATTGAGTTGGAATTTTGATGGCGATTGCATTGAATCTGTAGATTGCTTTCTGCAAGATGGTCATATTTACTATATTAATCCTGCTAATGCATGAGCATTGGAGATCTTTCCATCTTCTGAGATCTTCAATTTCTTTATTCAGAGACCTGTTCTTGTCATACTGAAATTTCACTTGCTTAATTAGATTCACACCAAGGTATTTTATATTATTTGTGACTATTGTGAAGGATTTCATTTCCCTAATTTCTTTCTTAGCCTGTTTATCCTTTAAGTAGAGTAAGGCTACTGATTTGTTTGAGTTAGTTTTATATCCAGCCACTTTGCTGAAGTTGTTTATCAGATTTGGGAGTTCTCTGGTAGAAGTTTTGGGGTCACTTAAGTATACTATCATATCATCTACAAATAGTGATATTTTTACTTCTTCCTTTCCAATTTGTATCTCTTTGATTTCCTTTTGTTGTCTAATTGCTCTGGCTAGGACTTCCAGTACTATATTGAATAGGTAGGGGGAGAGTGGGCAGCCTTGTCTAGTCCCTGATTTTAGTAGGATTGCTTCAAGTTTCTCTCCATTTAGTTTGATCTTGGCTACTGGTTTGTTGTATATTGCTTTTACTATGTTTAGGTATTGGCCTTGAATTCTTGTTCTTTGTAAGACTTTTACCATGAGGTGGTGTTGAATTTTGTCAAGTGCTTTCTCAGTATCTAGTGAGAATGTCATGTGTTTTTTTTCCTTTGAGTTTGTTTATATAGTGGATTACACTGATGAAATTCTGTATGTTGAACCATCCCTGCATTCCTGAGATAAAGCATGAAAAATGATTGTTATGATGTGGTCTTGGATTCACTTTCGAGAGTCTTATTGAGTATTTTTGCATAGATATTTGTTGGGAGCCAAGTCCTAGCAGAAAGCAGCTATCATCTTTGCAGCCATCTCGAACCATATACCCTGACAAGAGACTTGTTTTCAACAGCTCACAACAGCTGAGCACACTTTGATAAACATCTTGTTTTTCTCACATATCTTGTTTTGCCGTTTAGTGCCGCCAGCAGCTAGGCGCACGTGATATCCACGCTGCAAGACACATGATGTAGTGCCTTCAGCTGTTCTTGTCCACAAGGGCAAGGCATATGGTAAAGGGTATAAATACCTAGGATTTCCTTTCAATAAACGAGATTGATTAGACCCTCTGTATTGTCTCCATTCTTCGCATCTCTCACTCCCTCTCTCTCTCTTGCTAGACCCTGACCTGAGGACCAGAGCAGTAGCTTGGGCCATTACATAGTGGCGCCTCAATGTTGGAGCTCCAGTAAGCAGGACACAGTCAAGGACACTGCGGGAATTGTAAATGTGCATCCTCACTCCTGCACTGTAGACCCTGTTGACTCACCCGAACAGGCAGTTACAGATATTCATATGGGAGATTGGTCTGAAGTTCGGATTCTTTGTTGGTCTTTGTGTGGATTAAGTATGAGAGTAATTGTGGCTTCATAGAATGGATTGGCTACTATTCCTTCTGTTTCTGTTTTGTGGAATAGTTTGAAGAGAGTTGGTATTAGGTCTTCTTGGAAGGTCTGATAGAGTCCTGGGCTCTTTTTGGTGGGAAGACTTTTAATGACTGCTGCTATTTCTTTAGGGGTTATGGGATTGTTTAGGTGGTTTGTCTGATCTTAGTTTAACTTTGGTACCTTGTATCTGTCTAGAAAACTGTCCATTTCATCCAGATTTTCCAGTTTTGTTGACTATAGCCTTTGATAGTAGGATCTGGTGATTTTTTTTTATTTCTATGTTTTCTGTTGTTTCTCCGTTTTTAGTTCTGATTTTATTAATCTGGATACTGTCTCTGTGCCCTCTGGTTAGTCTGGCTAAGGGTTTATCTATCTTGTTGATTTTCTCAAAGAACCAATTACTGGTTTTATTGAAGACCAACTATAGTCTGTGGAGATCTAATAGGATGCATGGGATTATTTCAATTTTCTTGTATCTGTTGAGACTTGTTTTGGAGAAACATGAGGTGCTGAGAAGAAGGTATATTCTTTTGGTTTTGGATGAGATGTTCTATAGATACCTGCTAAATCCATTTGATTCATAACTTCTCTTAGTTTCATTGTATCTCTGTTAAGTTTCTGTTTCCATGATCTGTCCATTGATGAGAGTGGGGTGTTGAAGTCTCCCACTATTATTGTGTGAGGTTCAATGTGTGCTTTGAGGTTTAGTAGAGTTTCTATTATGAATCTGAGTGCCTTTGCATTTGAAGCATAGATTTTCAGAATTGAGATTTCATCTTGATTGATTTTTCTTTGATGAGTATGAAGTGTCCTTCCTTATGTTTTTTGATAATTTTTGGTTGAAAGTTGAATCTATTCGATATTAGAATGACTACTCCAGCTTGTTTTGGGGCACCATTTGCTTGTAAAATTGTTTTCCAGCCTTTCATTCTGATGTAGTATTTGTCTGTGTCACTGAGGTGTGTTTCCTGTATGCAGCAAAATGTTGGTTCCTGTTTATGTATACAGTTCAATAGTCTATGTCTTTTTATTGAGGAATTGAGTCCATTGATATTAAGAGATATTAAGGAGAAGTGATTGTTGATTCCTGTTATTTTTGTTATTAGAAGTGGAGTTATGTTTGTGTAGCTATCTTCTTTTTGGTTTGTTGGACGATTACTTTCTTACTTTTTTTAGGGGGATAATTTCCTTCATTTTGTTGGAGTTTTCCCTCTATTATCCTTTGTAGGCCTGGATTTGTGGAAAGATATTGTGTAATTTTAGTTTTGTCATGGAATATCTTTTTTTCTCCATCTATAATTGAGAGTTTTGCTGAGTATAGTAGCCTGGGCTGGCATTTGTGTCTTTTAGGGTGTGTATGACATTTGTCCAGGATATTCTGGCTTTTATAGTCTCTGGTGTGAAGTCTGGTGTAATTCTGATAGGTTTGCCTTTATATGTTACTTGACGTTTTCCTTTACTGCTTTAATATTCTTTCTTTGTTTTGTGCATTTGGTGTTTTGATTATTATGTGACGAGAGGAATTTCTTTTCTGGTCTAGTCTATTTGGAGTTCTGTTGGCTTCTTGTATGTTCATGGGCATCTCTTTCTTTAGGTTAGTGAAGTTTTCTTCTATGATTTTTTGAAGATATTTATTGGCCCTTTAAGTTGGGAATCTTCACTCTCTTCTATACCTATTATCCTTAGGTTTGGTCTTCTCACTGTGTCCTGGATTTCCTGGATGTTTTGGGTTAGGAGCTCTTTGCATTTTGTATTTTATTTGACAACTGTGTCAATGTTTTCTATGGCATCTTCTGCACCTGAGATTCTCTCTTCTCTCTCTCGGATTCTGTTGATGATCTTGCATCTATGACTCCTGAACTCTTTCATAGGTTTTCTATCTCCAAGGTAGTTTCTCTTCGTGATTTTATTGTTTCTATTTCCATTTTTATGTCCTGGATTGTTTCTTTCCATTCCTTCACTTGTTTGGTTGTGTTTTCTTGTAATTCTTTAAGGGACTTTTGTGTTTCATGTTTAAGGGCTTCTACCTGTTTACCTGTGTTCTATATTTATTTGAAGGAGTTATTTATGTCCTTCTTAAAGTCCTCTACCATCAACATGAGAATTGATTTTAAATCCTGAATCTTCTTTTACCGGTATCATGGGGTATTCAGGACTTACTGTGGAGGGAGAACTAGGTTCTGATGATGCCAAGTAACCTTTGTTCCTCTTGCTTATGTTCTTGCACTTGCCTTTCACCATCTAGTTATCTCTAGTGCTTCCTTCACTCACTGTCTCTGAATGGAGCCTTTCTGTCCTGTTATAATGGTTGTGTCAGAACTCATCAGAGTCTAGCTGTCTCTGTGATCCTGTGAGTCTGAGATCCTGGGTTTCAGAGCTCCTGGGAGTCAGGCTGCTTCTTGGATCCTGAAATCCTGGTGTGACCAGCTCCTGAGTTCCTGTGACCCTATTATCTATGTTCCTGGGCATGTTAGAGCTCTGGGGAGTCCAGCCTCCTCTGGGTTTTGGGCAATTGGATGCAGTTCTGGCACCTTAGGACTGCTCAAGGCACCACCGCACACCAGAAGGATCGAATAAAGAGCTTTTAAGAGTATGATTTGGGATTTTAAGATAAGATTCAAGTCAGTGAGAGTCTGCATGGTAGAAGATGGTGAGGTTTGACCCTGGATGGAAATGAATATCTCAGGAGGATATAATTTGGGAATCCAAACCATCTGAAACAAACAAAATAAAGCCAGATGTAATATTGGCAGAGGGAAGAGGTAATCCTGGTCTGTAGATGGCTATAGTATTTGTGCAAAAGCCTCAGTGAGTCAGCTCCCAACTAGAGCTGGGATGCAGGTTAGTAGTACTCATGTAGCATGCACTAGGTTCCGTTCATCACCAGCACACACCCAGAACATCACCCCTGTACACTCATGGGTTCACTGATCTTGAGTCTAAGATGTCCCCTATGTCTCCATCACCATGAGTCTCTAAAGGTGGGAGAAGTCTCTCCAACCCATTTTAGGTCAGTGCTGGGCCTGGTTGCATGTACTTGGGCTAGGCCAGAATGCCCTGACCAGGCAAGTTAAGTGTGTTATGGATTAGTGTCACCACTCCCAGGAGAGACAAAGTATCCTAGATATAGTTACCCATATTTTAGAAGTTACAGCATGATGAAACATATATTAATCACACTGAATATTTGGGTTGAATGGGTCACATCAGATGGGACTCACTAAGTTCCAGGTTCCACTCTCATAGGGTCCTGTGTCAATCATGACATTGAGTAAAGTAACAGAACAGATGCCTTCTCACAGCTTCAGTCTGTCACTTCCTGAGAGGCTTTAAACATTTATACTCCACAAGTGGGTTGTATTCTGAGTCTCAGGTTCACATTTTGCAGCTACCATCCTCACTCTCCATGGGGTTAGAACTGTCTCTTCTGATGGTGGCTTTGGTAGCAGGGGATGTACAGACAACAGAAAGAAGATGGCTGCCTGTGGAACCTTTGGTCCTTACAAAGTCATTTTTCATCAAGTGTTGGTCTTTTTAGCATCCACCTCAGATCCACAGAATTAGGCATAAAATGAATCACAGGCAGAGATGTAGTGCTCAGAGATGGTGGTCCACCTGTGCTGTGCTGGAGAAACAGTCTTGGTCCCATGTGAGCTGAGCTTCAGAGCTTGATGGTTGAGACACATAGGATAGAAGTCAGAGCCCCAGTGTCACTCCTGATCTGCGCTGACCTACTGCCTGCCTGCACCACAGAGTACTGTGTCCCTCCAGCTACACTGGCATCCACTGCTGTTCAAGTCTATCCTACAGATATGACAGAATGAGACTGCCCATTAATCTTCCTTGGGAAGCATCCACAGCCTATCCTCAGGTCTCGTGTGTAACAAAATCTCACACATGAGACCAGGACTGGGCCTGGCATTCAGTAACTATCCCAGGCTGTACCAGAATGTGGGCCAATCCTCCCCAGCATTTGATAGTGACTAACATGAGGCATAGGGCCCCAAAATGCAAAGAATTGTCTCAGAATGGTCAGAAAAAAGAATGTGAGTTGCCTTCTCCTAGGAAAGGAAAGAAAATGATGTGCAGGTGAGCTTGAAACAGAGCCATTATTTGCCTTGGCCTTTAATGCTCTGTCTTGCACAGTTCAGGACCATGAAGAAACTTTTCCTGAAATACAGGTGACTGTTTTCTTTCTGATAATATTTGTATGTGTGTGGTTGTTTTTACTGCTTGTGTATGAGTGCTCCACAAGAATGTCTGGTGCCCACAGAAGTCATAAGGGGACAATAGATACACTGGAAATAGAGTTACATGGTGGATATGACTTTCATGGGTATGCTGGGAACAGAATTTGGCTCCTGTACAAAACCGTTCAGTGCTCTTAACCACTGAACCATCTTTCCAGCACTTCTGGGTAGATGTTTTTGAAGGAAGATCTGACTGGTAGAAGATAGACAGCAAGAATTTGTGGGAACTCAGATTGGAAAGACAGGTGTGTTTGGCAGATCTGGGCAAGGGATTCACAACATGAACTTTCTCCTTATGGGATCATTGTTACTAATATCCAGGATCTGAGGCCAATCCCTGCAAGGATTATTTCTCTAAAAAGCACAATGAGGTAATATGAGAGGCAAATGGCAAAGTAATTTGAAATTAGTGACTCTCTGAGCAGAGAACACTGTGGTAGATGCAGGATGTACTGGGAGGGCGAAGCAAAAGCCTGTACCTTATGCTCCAGGAGGAGTGACAGCTGCACACCAGAAACCACATCTGTTCAGTATGGGATTCTACAGAAACTCTCTAAAGGCAGGTGGCTTACATCTCGAGGCAAATATATCTGCCCATTTGTCCTCACTTCCTGAACCAGATGTCCCCTCAAGCTGCAGATAACCAAGATTAACATCGGCTCCTCCCTGCTCTAACAGTCAGCTGAGAAAGCCTCAAGGATAGAGATACTGGATACATGGTTGGAGACAGATAGCTTGTGCTTCACATCTGTCACCTGTGTCCTGTGCAAGCCTAATGTGGCTACTTATTTCCAATGTCTCAGTTTCCAGGTGATAGCACACTTGGGGAATAAATGTTGCATTGACCATAAGGTAGCCTTAAATATGAACAAGTACCTCACATTGGAAGAAAACAGTTGTCCAGATCAGCAATATTTGTTACTATTTGACTACAGGAGAGAATTCAATAGACCTATACCTGAGGAAATGAGTCACCAGGAGGACCTAGGTCCTGTGTCCATCCTTTGGGGACACTGACATTCCTGTGAAATCTCATTAGTCCAGCAGAACAAGTGGCTAAAGGCCTGGGCACCGATGCAGCTGTGCCCTCCATGCTGAGACAGATCACATACTTCCAATATATAATGGCACAAGATATGCATTACCACTCCAAAACAAGGGGAAGGGAGCATAGTGAGGAAATACTGGACCAAAGCAAGATCGAAAACCAGCTAGGCCAACTCCAAACTCTGCATCTCTGTGTCTGATATCAAAATGCTCTTCAGATCTCCAACTCAATTCAACTTTGTTGACTGCAACACACGTCTTTCTCTTGGGCTGGTTCCACTTCCTGAGCAGCTTTCCTTGGCAGGAATCCCAAAACTCTAGCATCTCTAGCATCTTTTTCTTTAAGGCTCTTTAGGCTTCACCTTCTCACAATGGCCTTTCACAGGATAACAATGGCCTTTCTAAACCTCCACTCAGGGACACCCTCGCCACATGCCTGGCCTCAGGGGCGTTTCTTAGTCATGGAGGAAAATTACATAATCATTTTTTTTCTAGGCCTCCATGCAGAAATCTGTCACACACCTGGCCTCAGCAAGTTTCCATAGTCACACAGGGAGATTCCAAAACCCGTTTCTTCTATTCTTGACTCTAAAGAGGGAACAACACAGCTGGTCTGCCAAATTCTGCTGCTTTCTGCGGCTGGACCATGGCCCTCGTTTTCAATTACATCTTTATCAGCTTTTTGCTTTTGATGACTGCCTAAGCTTGGCTATGTTGGAAGCTGCTCTGTAGACTGACATTGAACTCAGAGATCTGAATCCCACTCTCTCTCTCCTGAGTGCTTTGATTAAAGATGTATACCACCCCAGGTGGAGCTAAGCTTTTCTTTAATACTCTTTCACAAGATGGAAGATTAGCTAATTGGAATCTTGCCCCAACGGCATCATTCCTTTGATTCCATTTAATATCTTAATCGGATTATCTTCTTGAACACAAGATTTAGCTTTATTCACCTTCCTGGTGCCCCTTTAAAGATTGAACCATACATTTTATGATTTTCCGTGTTAAGTTTGTTTCACTTCACCAAAATGCTCCTCATAAGAGTGAACCACAGCTGAGCAGCCTGCTAGCTCATAGGAACATGCATTATTGCTCCACCTCTATGCCCACCTTCATCAGACCTGTCGATCCTGAACCATACAGATAAGCTTCCCTTCCCCACCCATCTTCCCTGCTTACTGAGCCCTCTGGAACAAACCTAGCTGTCCTGAGCAGCCTGTCATCCCAGGGGACCTCCATTTCCCACCACCTCTCATCCCACCTTTACCAGATCCGCTGTGCCTAAACCATACATCTTCCCTGCTTACTGACCCCCACCCACCCACCCATCTTCCTTGCTTACTGAGCCCTTTGGGCAAGCCAAGGTGCTCTGAGCAACCTGCTAGCCCAGGCAAACATCCCTTCTCCCACCACCTCTCTGCCCACCTTCATCAGATCTTCAGCTCCTGAACCATACAGACCTGCAGATCTGGAACTATACAACCCAGGAATACCCATTAGAGGCCTACCACACCAGGACCATTGAGATTAACCACCCCCCCTCCCAATACCTACTACAACAAGCACATCCAGGGACCAAAGCCATTCAGATGGCTAAAGGTCCTCAATAAAACACAATCAACAAAAGCCAGGACAATATGACATCTACAGAGCATAGCTACCCTACTACAACAACACCTGGATATCCTAATACAACTGAAGCACAAGAAAATGACCTTAAATTCAATTTTATAAAGGTGATAGAGATCTTTACAGAGGAAATGAATAAATTCCTTAAAGAAATACAGGAAAATACAATCAAACAGGTGAGGACAGGAGTGGAAGGGATCAGAAAGGGGGAGAAATGAAGGGAACGAGTACAGAGATAGATGGCTGTGATTGGGAGGCACCTAAGGGACAATGTGGTAACCGAGCAGAAAAATTTTCTTGAATCTACGGTGGAGACCCCAGTAAGGACTTCTAGTCATAGAGGAGACAAACTTTCCATTTTCTGTAACCAAGCAATGTTCCAGGTGGTAAAACTGGGACACCCACAACTCAACCCACCCACAAAACCTTCAACCTAAAATCTGCCCCACCAGTAAGTGCTGGGGCAACAGTGGCACAGAACTCATGGGAGTGACCAACCAGTGACTAGTATGACATCAGAACCACACATAACATTTCCTAGAGGGCTACCAACTAGACATTGGATAGTCCAGAGGCCTTGGCTTAGAACCAAATACAACTGGTGGAAGAAGGTAATTATTCCTTATAGTATTCGTAGATCTGAGTCATGCCCAATCATCTGCAGAGAGCCTTCTCTGGGAGTAGATGGAAACAGGTGAAACCCACAGCCAGATATTTTGCAGAGAGTCTAAATTGGAGGTCTGCATTTAGTCCTTCCCCTTGGAGCACTGGGACCTCAGAAGAAAAGTAGAAGGAAATACTGTAGAAGCCAGAGAGGACCAAGAAAACCATGAGAACATGACACACTGAATCAACTAAGCAGTGCTTAAATGGGCTCACAGGGACTAAAGCAACATGCATAGAGCCTGCA
This sequence comes from Grammomys surdaster, assembly GCF_004785775.1. Taxonomy (NCBI): domain Eukaryota; kingdom Metazoa; phylum Chordata; class Mammalia; order Rodentia; family Muridae; genus Grammomys; species Grammomys surdaster. Next base: position 1,296,988 of record NW_021604773.1, on the reverse strand, counting down.
TGGGTATGCACTATGTCCTCTGCATATATATTAGGTCTGTTCACTTTGTGTATTTGATGGGAATGGCAGGGACTCTGACCCTTTTGCCTGCCCTTAAAACCCTTTTCTTCCTTCTGTGTTGCCTCTCACAGGCTCAATATAAGGGTTTGTGCCTTGTCTTATTGTATCTTGTTGTGTCATGTTTGGCTGATCAGCCAACTATTTTCAACTAATCTCAGCCTGCTATTTTCTGAAGGGAAGTGGAGAAGGAGTCTATCTCAGGGGAGAAGGGAGGTTGTAGGGCACTGGAGTGGAGGGAAGGAAAACTGTGCCCAAGGTACATTGTATAAGAGAAGAATTTTTTTCAATTAAAAGTAATAATAAATAAATAAAGTCAGGAAGGAGACAAGGCTACCCACTATCTCCACTCCTTGTCAATGTAATGCCAGGAACACTGGTTGGAGGAATAAGGCAAAAGAAAGAAATTAAAGAGATGCAATAAGAAAACAAGAAGTCGAGGCCATCCTTATTTATAGATGACATGGTATTATACAGAAGATATCTGAAAACTTCACCAGAAAACACCTAGAAACAAACAATTTAGCAAAGTAGCAGATACAAAACAAACTTACAAAGCGCAGTAATTTCTCTCTCCACCAACAACAAGCACACTAGGAAAGATGTCATGTCCAAACTTGAATTAACAAGGGCCTCAGAAGTTCTAGAAATAAACCTAACCAAGTAGATGAAAGACTTCTACAATGGGAACTTTAAAATTTCTGAAGACAGAGATTGAGAAAGCCACTAAAAATGGAAAGACATCTTATGCTCATGGACTTGTATGAATAATATTGTGACAATAACTATTCTAATAAGGTATTTTGCAGACTTAATGCAATCTCAATAAAAATGACTATAACATTTTTCACAGGAATAGAAATAAAATCCTAAAATTTATCTGAAAGTGCAAAAGATGTCAGATAGCCAGAACTATGCCAAGCAAAAGAAAATGCTGGAGATACTGAGATTCCCAACTTCAAAATAAAGCTATAGTAATGAAAATAAATGATTCCGAAACAAAAACAAACATAGAAACTAATGGGACAAAAGAGAGGAACCCAAGCATGAGTGCACATAATTGCGCATCTGACATTTAACAGAGATGACAAGCCATGCCCTGGAGAAGAGACAGCATCTTCAACAAGTGCTACTGGAAAAACAGAATGTCCACATGTGGAAGAATCCAATTAAAACAACATGTTTTACCCTGAAAAAAAGTTAACTCCAAATGGGTCACAGACCTCAATGTGAAATGAGAAACGCTGGAAGTGCTAGAAGAAAACATGGGCAGAGTCCTCCATGATATAGGTGTAGGAAAGGACTTTCTGAACACAATATACCCAGGGATTAAGGCCAACAATTAACAGTGGGACTTCATAAAACTAAAAAGCTTCAGTACAGCAAAGAAAACACTGAAAAGAGAGCCCATAAAGTAGGACACATCTTATCCTTTGTAATTTTCCAGTTATACATCTGACAGAGGATCAATATCCAGAATATTTAAAAAAAAAAAACTCACAAAAACAGAGACAAAAAACACTACTCAGGAGGCAGAGATGGGCAGATCTCAGTGATTGTGAGGTTAGCCTAGTCAGCAGAGTGAGATCCAGCACAGCTAGGGCTATGTAGAAATACTCTATCTCAAGAAAAAAAGAAGGGAGGGAGGGAGGGAGGAAAGGAGGAAGGAAGCAAGGA
>NW_021604773.1:1284753-1295154 GCF_004785775.1 Grammomys surdaster | reverse complement strand
AAGGAGGGAGGGAAGAAGAGAGAGCAAGAGAGAGGAAAAAAAAGAAATAACACATGTTTAAAATAGACCATGGATATGAACAGAGTTCTCAAAAGAAAAAATGAAAAAATGGCTAAGAACTATCTCCAAAGTGTTCATCGTCCTTAACAATTATAAAAACATAAATCAAAACTACATTGAGATTTCACATTACCCCAGTCAGAATGCCTACAAGCCTACACAAATGTTGCTAGGTACTGAAGAAAGTCATTCACGATTGGTGGGTTTGCAAAATGGTTCACTCAAGGAATCAGTGTGGAAACTCTCAAAAATCCTTATAAACCTACCACATGATTCGCTGCATCACTCCTGACATTTGGTCAAAGGACTTATTCTACTCCACAGACACCTGCTCAGCCATGATCATTGCTACTCTAGGCACAGTAGCTAGAAAATGGAGAAAACTTAAATGTCTTCAACTGATGGATGGGTGACAAAAGCACGGTATACATACAATGAAATAATTTTCTAAGTGTTGATGCTATGTCTTTATATCCTCCCCCAGAGAACACAAGGAGACCTGCAGCTCATGTCTGGGACTACAGCAGGAATGGCCTCCAGGCTCAAGTGCTGTGAGCTGGCCTGACACTTGGGCACAAATGCACTGCAGGGCTAGTCACCCTGCTCACTGTGCTCCAGGCAGTGAGGGGTGAGTTTATGGAGAATTTATTATTTTTCCTGGGAACAGCTGGTCCAGAGACAGAGATAAACATCCAGAGGATAGGCAAACTCAGGAGGAGCCAAAAGCCCCCAAAACTTCAGTGGAAAGTCCTGTCATTTTCTCTGGAGCTCAAAGCACAATGTATCAGAATAGGGGTGGCACCTACACTTGCCTAGTTGGCTTCTTTGTATAATCTCTTTGCCCAAAAGATGCTAATGTCTTTGCATGAGAGTACAGAAATATTGTTTATGATCCAAATGGATGTGTTTTATGCTCTCCACTAAAGACTGTTCTAGTTGAGCTTCTGCTACTGAGTAAACACTTTAAAATCAGCAACTTAAGGAACAGAGGATTTACTTGCCTGACACCTTAAGATCAAATTCATACTGATTGCAGTCAGGGTAAAAATTCAAAGCAGGAAAGTGAAGGCAGCAAATGAGAAGGAAAGTTGCTTGCTGACTCTCTCCCTACCCTTCCCTCTCCTTCTCTCTCCCTCTTCCTCCTTTTCCCTCTCTCTCCCTCTCTCTTCCTCTCCCTCACCCTCTTTCCCTCGCTCCCTCTCTCTCTTCCCTCTCTCTCCCCTTCACTTACCCTCTCACTTAGCTACCTTTTTTAGATGACCCAGGACCACCTACACAGGGAAGGGACCACCCACAGTTGCCTCAGACCACCTACATCCATTAGGACAATCAAGAAAATCCCTCATAGACAATTCTGGAGACCAACCTGATTATGATGACTCAGACCCATCCCAGACGATCTGCTGCACTCAGATCAGTTGAGGATCCACTGCGCAAAGAGCAGTTGACTCCTAGCTGATCTGCTCCTATGAAGACATCATACCCTGACCCATTGGCATGAATTCCTTCAGATCTGAGCTGGTACACTGAGCAGACATTGGGTGCTACCTCTGCAACAATCCAACAACACCAAGAGGAAGCTGGACTCCCCAAAGCTCTAACATGCCCAAGATCATACAGGAAGCTGGACTCCCAGAAGCTCTAACATGCACAGGATCATAGGATTACAGGACCTCAGAGGCAGCCTGACTCCCAGGAGCTCTGACACCCAGGATCACAGGATCACAGAGACAGCTAGACTCTGAGGAGTTCTAGCACAAGAAAGATAACAGAATAGACAGGCTTCAGTCAGAGACAGTAAGTACAAGTAGCACTAAAGATAACCAGACAGCAAAAGGCAAATGCAAGAAGGTAAACAACAGAAACCAAGGTTACTTGGCATCATCAGAACCCAATTCTCCCACCATATCAAGTCCTGGATACCCCATCACACTGGAAAAGCAATATTCAGATTTAAAATCACTTCTCATGATGATGATAGAGGACTTTAAGAAGGACATAAATAACTCCCTTAAAGAAATACATGAGAGCACAGGTAAACCGGTAGAAGCCCTTAAACAGGAAACACAAAAATACCTTAAAGAATTACAAGAAAACACAACCAAACAGGTGAAGGAATTTAAGAAAAAAACATCCAGGACATAAAAATGGAAGTAGAAACAATAAAGAAATCACAAAGGGAGACTACCCTGGAGATAGAAAACCTATGAAAGAGATCAGGAGTCATAGATGCAAGATCACCAACAGAATACAAGAGATAGAAGAGAGAATCTTAGGTGCAGAAGATGCCATAGAAAACATTGACACAACCATCAAAGAAAATGCAAAAAGCTCCTAACCCAAAACATCCAGGAAATCCAGGACACAATGAGAAGACCAAACCTAAGGATAATAGGTATAGAAGAGAGTGAAGATTCCCAACTTAAAGGGCCAATAAATATCTTCAACAAAATCATAGAAGAAAACTTCACTAACCTAAAGAAAGAGATGCCCATGAACATACAAGATGCCTAAAGAACTCCAAAGGCTAGACCAGGAAAGAAATTCCTCCTGTCACATAGTAATCAAAACACCAAATGCACAAAACAAAGAGAATATTAAAAGCAGTAAGGAAAAAGGGTCAAGTAACATATAAAGGCAGACCTATCAGAACTACACCAGACTTCTCACCAGAGACTATAAAAGCGAGAAGATTCTGGAAAAATGTCATACAGACCCTAAAAAAAAAAAACACAAATGCCAGCCCAAGCTACTATACTAAGCAAAACTTTCAATTGCCATAGATGGAGAAACCAACATATACCTTGACAAAACCAAAATTACACAATATCTTTCCATAATTCCAGGCCTACAAAGGATAATAGATAAAGGGATAAAACACCAACATAAGGAGGGAAACTACACCCTAGAAAAGGCAAGAAAGTAATCTTCCAACAAAACAAAAACAAGATAGCTACATAAACATAATTCCACATCTAATAACAAAAATAACAGGAAGCAACAATCACTTTTCCTTAATATCTCTTAACATCACTGGACTCAATTCCACAGTAAGAATACATAGACTAACTGACTGGATATGTAACCAGGAACCAGCAATTTGCTGCATACAGGAAACACACCTCAGTGACAAAGACAAACACTACCTAAGAGAAAAAGGATGGAAAGCAATTTTTCCAAACAATGATCCCAAGAAACAATCTAGAGTAGCCATTCTAATATCAACCAAAAGTTATCAAAAAAAGATAAGGAAGGACATTTCATAATCATCAAAGGAAAAATCTACCGAGATGAATTCTCAATTTTGAATGAATATGCTACAATTGCAAGAGTACCTACATTCATAAAAGAAACTTTACTAAAGCTCAAAGCACACACCACATCTCAAACAATAATAGTGGGAGACTTCAACACCCCAATCTCATCAATGGACAGATCATACGAAAATGTATGTGCCACAATGAAACCAGGGCTAAGAGGAAAACTCATCTCTCCAAGTGCTTACAAAAAGAAACTGGAGAGAGCATACACTAGCAATTTGACAGCACAACTGAAAGCTCTAGAACAAACAGAAGCAAATACACCAAAGAGGAGTAGACAGCAGGAAATAATCAAACTCAGGACTGAAATCAATCAAGTAGAAACAAAAAGAATTATACAAAGAATCAAAAACCAGAAGCTGGTTCTTTGAGAAAATCAATAAGATAGATAAACCCTTAGCCAGACTAACCAGAGGGCACAGAGACAGTATCCAGATTAATAAAATCAGAACTGAAAAAGGGAGACATAACAATAGAAAATATGGAAATTCAAAAAATCATCAGATTCTCAACAAAACTAAAAAATTCATGTGAAATGGACACTTTTCTAGACAGATACCAGGTATCAAAGTTAAACCAAGATCAGATAAACCACCTAAACAGTCCCATAACCCCTAAGGAAATAGCAGCAGTCATTGAAAGTCTCCCCACCATAAAAAGCCCAGGACCAGAAGGTTTTAGTGCAGAATTCTATCAGACCTTCCAAGAAAACCTAATGCCAATTCTCTTCAAACTATTCCACAAGATAGAAACAGAAGAAACACTACCCAATTTGTTCTATGAAGCCACAATTATGCTCACACCTAAACCACACAAAGGCACAACAAAGAAAGAGAACTTCAAATCAACCTCCCTTATGAATATCGATGCAAAAATATTCAGTAAAATTCTCACAAACTGAATCCAAGAACACATCAAAACAGTCATCCACCATGATCAAGTAGTCTTTATCCCAGGAATGCAGGGATGGCTCAATATTTGGAAATCCATCAATGTAATCCACTACATAAACAAACTCAAAGAAAAAAAAACCACATGACCATCTCACTAGATACTGAGAAAGCATTTGATAAAACTCAACACCCCTTCCTGTTAAAAGTCTTACAAAGAACAAGAATTCAAGGCCGATACATAAACATAGTAAAAGCAATATACCACAAACCAGTAGCTAATGTCAAGCTAAATGGAGAGAAACTTGAAGAAATCCTACTAAAATCAGGCACTAGACAAGGCTGCGAACTCCATCCCTACCCATTCAATATAGTACTGGAAGTCCTTACCAGAACCATTAGACAACAAAAGGAGATCAAAGAAATACAAATTGGAAAGGAAGAAGTAAAAATATCACTATTTGCAGGTGATATGATAGTATACTTAAGTGACCCCAAAACATCCACCAGGGAACTCCTAAACCTGATAAACAACTTCAGCAAAGTGGCGGAATATAAAATTAATGCAAACAAATCAGTAGCCTTCCTCTACTCAAAGGATAAACAGGCTAAGAAAGAAATTAGGGAAACAACACCCTTCACAATAGTCGCAAATAATATAAAATACCTTGGTGCAAATATAACCAAGCAAGTGAAATTTCTGTATGACAAGAACTTCAAGTCTCTGAAGAAATTGAAGAAGATCTCAGAAGATGGAAAGATCTCCCATGCTCATGGATTGGCAGGATTAATATAGTAAAAATGGCCATCTTGCAGAAAGCAATCTACAGATTCAATGTAATCGCCATCAAATTTCCAACTCAATTCTTCACAGAGTTAAAAAGAGCAAATCTCAAATTCATTTGGAACAACAAAAAGACCAGGATAGCGAAAACTATTCTCAACAATAAAAGAACTTCTGGGGGAATCACCATCCCTGACCTCAAGCTGTACTACAGAGCAATAGTGGTAAAAACTGCGTGGTATTGGTACAGTGACAGGCAGGTAGATCAATGGAATAGAATTGAAAACCCAGACATAAACCCACACACCTATGGTCACTTGATCTTTGACAAAGAAGCTAAAATCATCCAATAGAAAAAAGACAGCATTTTCAACAAATGGTGCTGGATTAACTGTTGGTCAACATGTAGAAGAATGAAAGTTGGATCTTAGCTCCCTGTATAAAGCTCAAGTCCAAGTGGATCAAGGACCTCCACATAAAACCAGATACACTGCATCTAATAGATGAAAAAGTGGGGAAGAACCTCGAACACATGGGCACAGGGGGAAAGTTCCTGAACAGAACAGCAGTGGCTTATGCTCTAAGAGCAAGAATTAACAAATGGGATCTCATAAAATTGCAAACCTTCTGTAAGACAAAGGACGCTGTCAATAGGACAAAATGGCAACCAACACCTTGGGAAAAGATCTTTACCAATCCTACATCTGATAGAGGGCTAATATCCAAAATATACAAAAAATTCAAGAAATTAGACTCCAGACAACCAAATAATCCTATTAAAAATGGAGTACAGAGTTAAACAAAGAATTCTCAACTGAGGAAACACTAATGGCCAAGAAGCATCTAAAAAAAATGTTCAGCATCCTTAGTCATCAGGGAAATGCAAATCAAAACAACCCTGAGATTCCACATCACACCAGTCACAATGGCTAAGATCAAAAACTCAGGTGACAGAAGATGCTGGTAAGGATGTAGAGAAAGAGGAACACCTCCACTGTTGGTGGGATTGCAAGCTGGTAGAACCACTCTGGAAATCAGTCTGGCAGTCCCTCACAAAACTGTACATAGTACTACCTGAGGACCCAGCTATACCACTTCTGGTCATATACCCAAAAAATACTCCAACATATAACAAGGACACACGCTCCACTATGTTCATAACAGCCTTATTTATAATAGCCAGAAGCTGGAAAGAACCCAGGAGTCCTTCAACGAAAGAATGGATAGAGAAAATGTGGTACGTTTATACAATTGAGTATTACTCAGCTATTAAAAACAATGACTTCATGAAATTCTTAGGCAAATGGATGGATCTAGAAAATATCATCCTGAGTGAAGTAACCCAATCACAAAAGAACACACACTCACTGATAAGTGGATATTAGCCCAAAAGCTCAGAATACCCAAGATACAACTCACAGACCACATGAAGCTCAAGAAGAAAGACCAAAATATGGGTGCTTCCATCCTTGTTAGGAGTAACAAAATTCTCACAGGAGCAAATATTGAGACAAAGTGTGGAGCAGAGACTGGAGGAGACGCTGTCTGGAGACTGCCCTACCTTGTGATCCATCCCATGTGCAGTCACCACATGCAGACACTGTTGTGGATACCAGGAAGTGCATGCTGACAGGAGCCTGATATACCAGTCTCCTGAGAGGCTTTTCTAGAATCTGACATATACAGAGGCAGATGCTCATAGCTAACCATTAAACTGATTATAGGGTCTCCAATGGAGGAGACTGAAGGAGCTGAAGGGGCTTGTGGCCCCATGGGGAGAGCGACAATACCAACAAACCAGATCTCCCAGGGTCTAAACTGCCAGTCTGGGAACACACATGGAGGGATCCATGGCTCCAACTGTATGTGCAGTGGGGGATAGCCTTGTCAGGCATTGGTGGGAGAGGAGGTTCTTGGTCCAGTGAAAGCTGGATGCCCCAATGTGGGAGAACTCGAGGGAGGGAAAGGTGGTATGGGTGGATGAGTGGGGGAATACCCTCATTGAAGCAGCAGGAGGAGGTGTGGGATGGGGGGCTTCTGGGGGGAGGGGAAATTGGATAACATCTGAAATGTAAATAAATAAAATATCCAATTTAAAAGAATATATGACTCAGTTGAGATGTGATCCCCACAATGTGCACTTTATGCTGTGTCAGTTTCATAGTTAATGCTAACTAAGATAGGAAGCTCCCTGCTCTCTAAATGAGTGCCCTTACTGCTGTCTGTGACCATGATATTTGCTCATATCCACAGCCCCACACAGATGGACCTTCAGAACCAGGATGCAGCTCAGGAGCATCCTACCCTGAGGTTCACTTTCCCATCCCCCTGTTCCTGAATATAAGAACCGTTTAATGTCCATCGGTAACATATTTCCACCCTTAAGAGAAATCAATTAGAGGCCTGCCCGATGCCACAAGGTATAAATGAGCACAGGATATCCAGAGGCCCACCTGCTGCTCCATGTCCCACCTACCACAGATATCACTATAATGAGCAAGTATGTGTTAGTGAGATGGGAGAGAAAAAGAAGGAAAGTGGTTTATGCACTATGAAAAGAGTCAAAACTGGAGACACAAGGATGGTGAGAAACAACCTGATGTGAGTAACTGGTACCGCCTGAGGCCATGATGGTGTTCTGGCCTGTGCTCCCACTGAAAGCCATGTCTGAGTCTATGGACCTGCAGGAACAGGGGTCTAGTCAATGTTCATGGCCTACGTTACCTCCAAATCCATGTGGACCTTCCTGGTCTGGGCAGCCACCTGGAGCCATGTTGGTATCCAGGGGATATGCAGAGCTGTCCCGGCCTTCACCAGCTGTTGCACTTGGGAGAGCTGGTCCCACCATTCTCATTAGCTGCAGCACTCTGCACAGTGGAATCTGTGCCTTGCCTGGGCAGCACAATAGAGCACAGCCCCCAAGGTCATGAGCTCTGGAGAGCTAGACCTGCTCCTTCATATGTCATGAGAGATATGGACACTTGAGAGATGTCCCTTTGTCCCTCACTACCTACAGCAAGCATGAGAGCTGGCCCAGAGGCTGTGACAGCAGGAGATCTGGTCCAGTCCCTCACTGGCTACAGTACTCAGGAAAGCAGCACCCTTGATGACTGTCATAGGCAAGAGAGTTGACCACACCCTTTACCTGGGCAAAGCAGGGGAAGTTGGCCCTGGAGGTGAAGGCACAGGAGAGTTCCCAGGCTGAGCAACTCAGCTTCTACCCAGGCTGAGATCCAGATCTTTGAGTTGGCCCATCCCAACATCTACCCTATCCATGAACTACTGGAACATGTGAAGGGGCTGGTACTGAAGATCCAAAGCTGCAGGATCTCCATGACACAGGGCAACAACAGGTTATCTGAGAGGAGTCCCAGTGAGACTTCATTACTGATAGTGTAGCAGAAGCCAGAGATCTCATACCAGGCAAATGACTCATTGCAATGAACATCTTTGCAAGTAGAACTATTTGGTCAAAAGGGTATACCATGTGATACGACACTGCAGCTTTCAAGGCAAAATGGGTTTTTGTTGTTGTTCTTGTTGTTGTTGTTGTTGTTGTTGTTGTTGTTGTCTTGCTGTAGAGTTTTTATTTCTATTTTTTGTTTTCTTTTGTTTTTTCAAGGTCAGAGGGAAGATATGAAGGAACGGGAAGATGAGTGGGATTGTAGGATTGCAGAGCATGGTGTGAAATTTTCAAGAAATCAATAAAAGTTAAAATAAAGAAAATGGTAAAGGAGGTTGTGGGAAACTGCATGGTGGAGACGGGGTGGGGGGGGTGTAAAACCACGAGAAAGTCTAGAGTTCCAAAACGGCTTTATTGACATGACAGATGATAGTTGAATCTGGATGTGCAACCCCCCCCCCCAGTTCAAGCCAGGGAGGAGCTGGCTTAAATTGGGAGGGGAAAAGAGGAGGGACCGAGAGGAATAACTTAATTTAGCTATGCCCCCCCCTCCCCAGGCCCTTAGGTAACTCATGAATATGGAAATCTCTCGAGACTGAAGCCTGTAGTCACACCCTCTCTAGCCAAAGGTGCAAGTCAAATGGAGATTGTGCCATGTGTCAGGAGCCTGGATTCTGGGAGCACGGTGGAACAGATGCCCATCCCTCACAGGCAAAGGACACCTGTTGGGTTTCCCAGCTATTTCCAGCCAGTGCTTCGACCAAAACCAGCCATCCTATCACGGTACTACAAGTCATCTTACAAATTTTGTAAATATTTGGAATGGATGATTTTGCTAAACCATTTTAGTCTGTGGGAATACGAATATTAGCTATCAAATTAGGATCTGGTAACTTAGTAGTTGTACAGTAGTCTAATGCAGAGCTCATCTTTTAAGTTCAGGCTTAGGAGTTGATATCATTTCTTAAACAATGGTTGTTGATTAATGAGATTGCAAATGTTTTCAATTTCGTGACAACATATTTGTAGCATATTCTGTGTCTTTAAAGCTGTTGTCTTCACCTACTAGCTGACTTATTTATTTTCTAATACATTAAAAAGTGACAACCAACCAAGTCTCTAATGTATATAAAATTCTTAATCATAATTCAGAAAATGTAGTCTATATAATTGAAAAGCAAATGGACAGTCCTGGAGGGAAATGAAATGTGATAACTTCATGAAGAAAACATGTAAGAGGTAAAATTTTTATAATTCTTCAACTAATTGAATAAGCACATGGAATGTTTATTGAAAAAAATACTTCTAGGTATTAAGAAAATTTGAAGATATCTCCTGTGACATTTACCATCAGGTCTTCTTGTTATAATCATATTATGCTAAATAAAGATGGAGATGTTTTTGCAGGTTTCTGTGAGATGGGTACAAAGCTGAATATAAAATAGAATCAGATGGGGATAATGCCCTTATGTGACCACTTTATTTTTTTTATAGTTTTTAGAACTTTATTTGTAACTATATGCATAAGAAACACACTCACATTGCTTAATAGAATGCAATTATGTTTAACTTATCCTTCAAAATCTTGACCAGAAACTTGGTACATGGTTTACAATAAAAAAAAAATAACAAAAAACAAACTGCAATCTGTTTCATCTCTATTATAAGTGTATAAAAAAAAATCCTCCATCAAATGCTGCTGAAGGCAGCAGAACCTTAAGAAATATACCTTTAGTTTGCCTTAGAAAAGTAACACATATTCTACTGTAAAGGTTTATAAAATTGGTGCAAAATATTGTTGTAATGTCACAATACGTGTTTTAAGAGTTCAGTAACTAACGGGAGCCTATGGGACAGACACAGAATTGTAGAAGCTGTCACACTTATCCAGCAGTACACAGACTGTAAATCTACACAATCAGATCATTCTGAACTAAGACTATC
>NW_021604773.1:1280771-1284353 GCF_004785775.1 Grammomys surdaster | reverse complement strand
GGGAGGGGAGGGGCAGGGGAGGGGAGGGGAAGGGGAGGAGACGTTAATGGTATCATCAAATCATTCATTGGGGACATGTCTTACCCTAACTCATTATAGACCTGCCACAGACATTCTTCACCTACAGAGCAGAGCCAGTCCTCTTGTAAGATCAGAGCCGAGCTGGGAGCACAGCTCTGAGCTGCTGGCCCCCATCTGTGGGAAGTTTTCTCCTCACATATAGAGGAAAGGGTGTGTCAACATATTTCAAAACCTTAATTCCCCCTTTGTATAGTAGCTGTTGTAAAAGTTAATGAAGAGAATAGGAAGTGGTGAATTGGTGACCAAAAAAAAAAAATCAACTTGAACATATGGACTCTTCACCCCCTGGAAAGTCCTTCCCACTACATGAGACTGCCCAGGGCTGGGATACATTATATTCATACTCCAAGCCAAATCCATGGTTGGACAGAAGAAATTGGGGAAGCAAGGACAGGGGAGATTCAGGGTGAAACCTCAAGTTCAGAAGATTAGGATTCGCTGATACTCAGGAACACAGGCTGGGAACTTACTTCTGTATCTTTTCAGAAAACCAAAATATTTCACATCAAATATTGCTACTGACAGTTCAGGTACAAATTAGAAAAGACTATGATTTTCTTGGTTATGGTCCTACTTAAACTAGAACCAGGGGCAGAGCTCTCTCTTGAGTATGATGTTGGAGATAAGTTTTGGAGAAGCTGACTCCAAAGGCAAGAATATTGAACAGATCAATTAGAGACTGCATAGAAAATGGCTGAACTTTGTCCCTTGTGGTTTGAATGATAATTGTCACCCATGGTCACAGGCATATGAGCTCTTGGTTCCCAAATAGTGCGACTGTTTCATTGGACTAAAAAGCCACAATCTCTACAGGAAGATCATCACTTGGGCAAGCTTTGAGACTAAAAACTCCCTGTACCATTTCCAGTTCAAACTTTCTGATTTGTGCTTAAAGTTCAAGAGATAAGGCCTCAGCTTCCTGATCACCACAATGCTTGCTTCCCTGTCATAATGGACCATAAACAAGAATACATTATTTTCTCCACAATTTGGCTCAGTCATGGTTCACAGCAACAGGAAAAAAAAATACTAATACTTACTTGAATGAATATTGGAGGAGGGGTAGGTTTATAGACTAAAAAGAGCAAATTCAAATGTGGAATCATTGAAGAGAATAGAGTGTTCCTGTCCTTAGAAAGCCACAGTAGAACCTTGACCTCATGAAGGCTGGATGCCCCAGGGGGTGGGAATTTTGAGGGTGGGGAGGTGGGAGTGGGGGTGTAGATAGAGGTTACATCCACAGAGAAGAAGGAGGAGGGGCGAGGGGATTGGGGGTTCCGAGGGGGTGGTGGGGGATGGGGTAAGGGGACAACATAGGAAATGTAAATAAATCATCCAATAAAAAAAAAAAAAGAAAGCCACAGTAGGTCTGAGATCCTTGTCAGTCACCAAAAATATCAGCCCATTGAGGCTAGAAGTGTAATGAAGTAGGCAGGCGCTTCTGTGCCAAGCACAACAGCCCAGGTTCCAATACCATAAAGTTAAACATACTATAAGCCCCCAACTACATTAACATGTGTTAACTGAGCCTGAGTCTGAGATGTTACTTCTCTTCATTACAGTGGTAACCATGAACTATTCCAGAGAGGAGAAGCCCCTCCATGTCATTCTTAGCTCTAGGATGAACCCGGCTAGATATGCATGACCAAGCCCAAAATGACATGGCCAACCTAGTTATTCATATAGGTGGTTCTATGCCACAAAACTAAAAGGAACTGAGACGTCTGTCCCTGTATATTACACAATTGTAGCCATGATGGAATTAAAGTGACTTACAGGTAGTATTTATGTTGACTGGGTCACACTGAGTTACATTCACTGGACTTTCATCACGTTCTGAGTCAGTCCTAATGATTCTGACCTGTCACCTCTGAGAGACTCTGACCACTTATCCACCAGAGGGTAGATTATATCCTGAGTTTTAGGGTCACATGAGTCCTCAGCCTCCACTGGGCTTCAGTTGTTGCTTGTAGTTGTGTGTAACAGTGCTGTGCAGACTACAAACAGGAATTCCCCTGTGTGGGACCTCTGATCCTTGCAAGTACCTCTTTCCACTAGCATTAGCATCTCATCTCCCTACCAACCAGAGTCCATGGAAAATGCATGAGGAGGTGAATCACAGGTGGATGCAGGGGATCTGAGTGCTCAGAGACGTGGGGCATCCTGTGTAAGCTAATCTACAGACTTTGATGGTAGACAGACCTAGGACTGCCTTACAGCACACAGCATTACGTCCCTCCAGATGCACGGACTTCCACAGCTCAGCATGAGCCAGTGCCCTCCAAGGTAGGTTGGGATGAGAGTTCCCACATTGCTCCACTCAGAAGCTTCCGCAGCCTGTCCTTAGGACTTGATGTGTGAACAGGGACCTCAGAACAAGCAAGAGAAAGCCCCCTCTCAGCTCAGTGGTCCAGTTGAATGACAAAATGAGTCATTCTGAGCAGCTAGGTCATGATGAATGACATGAGCCACTGATTCCCTCAAGGATAAAGCATGACTCTAGAAAGGAACTAGGAATGTGAAGGGTCAGGGCAGGCTTTTCAGCAGAGCCACCTTTTTGTCCATGGGTTTTAAAACTCCTCCTTTCGTATGTGTGAACCATGTAGAGAGCTTTTTTTTTTTTTCAGATGGATACTGATTATGTAACATGTAGAAAATAGGGACAATAATTTACTAAAACTGGATTGATGAGCCAGGTGTATTTGACAGCTGCACTGGTTACTTTGCATGCCCTGACACAAGCTAGAGACACCTAGAGAACCTCGAGCAATTGCCTTCACAATTGTTTGTGGGTATGTAAGGGCAGCATTGATTGACGTGTGAGGGCCCAGCCCACTAAGGGTGGTGTCATCCTAAGCCGGTGGTCCTAGGCCATACAACTGAGCAACTATGGAAAGTGTGCAAGGAAGCACCATTCCTTTATAGTCTCTACTTCAGTTCCCATGGGTTAGAATAGGAATACAAATAAATAATAATAGTTGTTTAAAAAATCAATGGACTAAAAGTTGGTTCTTCAAAGTGATTAAGAATATTAACCAACTCCAGTTAAATTAACTTTTTAATGCATTAATATTATTATTACTAGAAGTGAAATTTGAGACCTTACTGTCCATTCTTCAGAATTCTAAAAGCTCCATGAGGACTCAATAGTTATGCACTAACTGTTGAGTAGCCTAGATGAAACAGCTCTCTACATGGTCCACACATATGAAAGAAGGAGTGTTAAAACCCATGGACAAAAGGTGGCTCTGCTGAAAAGCCTGCCCTGACATTCCTAGTTCACTTCTAGATTCATACTTTATCCTTAAGGGAATCAAGTTCTCAGAATCCCAGAACCTACAGAGATAGAAGCATGAGGAGACACTAAGCTTATGCCAGGTGTAACCAATAAAATGAAATCAATGAAGACATTTAACAAAAGTGAATCATGTTTTGTTTTGCTTTGCTTTTGCTCTGCTTTGCTTTGCTTTGCTTTGCTTTGCTTTGCTTTGCTTTGCTTTG
>NW_021604773.1:1274086-1280761 GCF_004785775.1 Grammomys surdaster | reverse complement strand
TTGCTTTGCTTTGCTTTGCTTTGCTTTGCTTTGCTTTGCTTTGCTTTTCAAGAGAGGGTTTCTCTGTGTAGCTCTGGTGTCCTGGAACTCAGAACAGGAATTGTAGACCAGGCTGGCCTTGAACTCACCAAGATCTGCCTGCCTCTGTCTCTTGAGTCCTGAGGTTAAAGACATGTATCACTTCCATTCAGGTAAAGTGAACAGTTTTTACTGATGAAAATAGGAAATTATGGATAGAAGACTGTGCCAGTTAAGTAAGGACGCATGTGGAGACAGACACAACCCAGTACTCAGTGGGGGCACTGACAGCTTTCCCTCTAAGACAAAAATCAAGGATGCTGCTATGGCCACGTCTGCTCAGTAATCCTTCAGGAGCCAGAGACAGAACGATTAGACAACACAAAGAGACAAATGATCGCCAATCAATTGGCTATAAGATGTGCCTGCAGACGACATGAGTTTATTTAGAGAAAATCCTAAAGATTCTACAGAAGTTTCTGGAACTGGTGAGCAAACACATCTAGCTGAGCTGTACTTCCGTAAGCTAATATTGGCCAAAAACAATTAGCTATCCTGTTTTGTCACATGCGTAGAGATGCCAGTAGATGGTGTTACACAGGGCTAGAGGGAACGGGATGAGTTAAAAATGCTTTGAGAATGGACAATGTCGATGGTCATATGACAATATGAATGTGTTTCATGTTGTTTAGTTGCCCACTTCAAAATGCCTCAAGTGGAAAATCCCATATATGCTCCCCCCCCAAAAAAAAGAAAGAAAGGAAGAAAGAAAGAGAGAGAGAGAGAGAGAGAGAGAGAGAGAGAGAGAGAGAGAAAGAACAGGAAAAATAACCTTATGAACGCCACTCTCAGGATATAAAGAATCCAGTCCAGTCTCTGCTATGGATGTTACATCTGTGCATCAAACTCTGGATCAAAACTAAATACAAGTTGTTATAAATGGGAAAGGGCAGTCCCTTCTCCTGTTACTTGTCCCTGCTTCGCGTGGGTGACTGGTGTCCAGGCAGCAGCACTGGGGCTATTTGAATCAGTTATACGTAGAGTATATTTAAGCATATGAAAGATGCATTTATCTCTATGATACACTGCGCCATGTTAACAGGGGACTTGGAGCATCCTGAACACTGGTGGCTCCAGAAATTAGTCCTTATGGATTCTGAAGATTGGCTATATATTTGATCCATAACCTAAGCTCTTAACACTGTTGCAATATCGGTTACTATATTGATGTCTTCTCTCTTTGGAAACTGAGTCTATATCCTGGCCTGTCCTTGCACATGTTTATCCCAGGAATACAAACATGACTCAAGATGGCTGTACCTGAGTAGTACCTGACAATTTTCACCACATAACTTTACTCCATTTTGTACCAATTGCTAAAGAAATGTCCTCACTCTGCAGTAGGATGGGAGGAGGGGTCACTCAGTCACCACGGCCAGGCTGACTGGGAGACTGGTCTGTGAACTGACTGGGTTGGAGACCTCACACCGATACTCTCCAGCATCCTCCTTCCTGACAGGATCTATGCTGAGTTGGCACTTTGACGGAGACAGTGTCATCCTCTCTGTGAGCCGCAGATTCTGGTTGTTGAAGAGCCACTGGGTGGAGATTCCAGTGTCTGCTGAGAAGCAGGTAAGGACCACCGAGCTCTGCACTCTGACTGTGGCATCAGTGACTCGGATGAAGGGCTGTGTCACAGGCTCTGTAAAGCAACAGAGGAGGGGACCAAATGACAGTTGTCCTTCAGAAAGCTCAGCCAGCACCACTGTAGTGATCAGATGCCTAAAAGAGCCTCCAGGGTGGAAACGTTGGAGCTGTGACCACAGACGAATTTCTTCTGCTTTGGATCTGCCACACATGGTCTGTGTGACCCTGATTCAGCCGCTGTGTATCCTAGGTCTTTGTTTTCCTACACTCGTACAGAATGCATGATCACTTCTGTGTTTGTGGGTTATGTGTGCTTAGATATGGGCAATGGCCTGACCTTGGGGTGGAGGACCTGCTCAAATCAGCAGCATCTCTTACCATTTACTCTAGGCTGGACCCCTGAGGGTAAGGAGCTGGCTGGAGAACCATCACCTCTGTCCCTCCCCTAGGGGTCCTGACCTTCCATGAGTCTCCTAAGCCCATCAGAAAAGTTGGCTTCTGTCCTGGCACCTGTCCACTGAGACTCAGGAGAAAGAGGTGCACAGGAGACCTACATGACTGCAGCTGTCATGGTGGTATATAGCTGATCCCAAACTCTGTGGGACTTGGACAGTCAGCCAAGCCTTGTTCTCTGTCAGCTCTGACAGGAAGTTCAATGCTAGCCCTGAGTAGAAGCTCTCTGGGGATAACTAGAGTTGAGTCTGGGACTGAGGTCTGAAACCAAGGCTTCCAGATGTTCAATTCACTGTGATGAAACCATTGTTCTCTCAGCTAGGCCCTGCCTGAGCTCCACAGAATCTTTCTCAGCGCCATGTATATGGTGAGAGCCCCAAGAGTCTGAAACTAACTGTCATCTGTGGGCTGAGTTACCCAGGACACATCCTATTCTGCAGGTGAAGTCAGGTGAGAGATTCCGATCCATTTCAGTACATCTACCCGATGTATGTCCTACACGAAGTTCTCAAACTCCCACACGGAGACACATGAAGAGTGAGGCAGGCATAGTACACACCTGAGAGTCCTGTGTGTGTGGTACGGATTCAACTCCACCAGCACCCAGACATCTCAGAGAATTACTTACGGTATATATGGAGGTGCACGTGTACTCCTTGAGTTTCGAACCGTCTGTTTGAGGTTAGTAAGGTGTATAATCCAGCATCCTTCTGGGTGGCATTGTGGAGCAGAAGAGACCCATTGGGATACACTGTCTCTCTACCACTGTATGCAGGGCCCAGCGTGCTTCTATTACTGGTTATTATGTTCCGTGAAATTTCATGTCTGCTGACAGTGGCTACACCTTTGTACCAGGAAAAGGATCGAAGGTTCTCTGGCATATTATGAGCAAGTAGGAGAAGATCGCTCCCTTCAACAACACTGGGTGGCACTGATTCAATAACGAGCTGGCCAGTGGCGGAAGGGTGAACACAGGCTAAAAGGACGGATAGAAGAGAAGAGAGACAAATCCATCAATATTGAGACCTTTGACTTTGGTGAAAAGATGGGGTCCTGAGACCAGAGAAGCTTATGTCCATCACTCAACAGAGGTGTGTGGGAGTGTCTGCAGAACCCAGAGGGAGTGAACAAATGACCTCCATGCCCTCGGTGCACCTATGTGTCACTTCCTCTGTGTGGAATTCTGTCCTTGTGTGTCTCCACCCTCACTGTCCTCACATGCTTGTTCATGCTCAGAAGATGTAGGGGATGGGAGTAACTTCCCTGACCTCTTCCTCTACAGAGGAAGTCTCACCCCCTGCCCATTTTGACCTGTTCCTTTTCTGGTTCCAATCACTCTCTCACTTCACTTTAAAGTGAGCTTCCTTGTCTGTTTTCCAGTCCACTAGAGCTAGGATCCTGATAGGAAGGACTAGTTTGCCCTTTTTGGAAGGTTCTGTGCCTGGACAGGCTCAGATACAAGTGAGTGGATGATGTCTCAAGGCCTTGCATGTCCAGGTGTTGATGAAATTCTCATATTTGGAACTACTGACTGTGGTTAATGCTCCAGTTAGTTTATGCACGTGTGGGCCGTGGGGGTGGGGTGGTATGTAGGTCTGAGAAGGTTGTGCCAGAGACCTCCAGATCTATAGGGACTAGGGGTTGGGGGTGAGGTGGAAGCCAGGCTACAATTAAGCACATGGCTCCTGGAAATACTTTTCTAGGCAGTGGCTGTGGTCTTCTATCGCCACCTAGTGGTCACTAGGGGAACTGCAGATCATGTCTGGGTGCTGTCCCAGTTCAGCAACTGTTCCCGTTTGCCTGCAGAACAGCATTCAGGAGACCGGACACCAAAGGACAATCACTTACAAGAAGGACTTGTGTCCTTTGTCCCTCCCCTATGGGACCCTTATGTATCTATGAGGTTTCATAAGCCATCAGCACAGAGAATTAGGGGCCTGGGCACCTGTCCAGCTATGCACTCCCTGCTGAGTCTCTGGGGAAGATACCCAGGGGACCTAGCCTAACCGTGGCTCTCATAGCAGTGCACTGGTTGGTTCCACATGCCAATAAAGCCTTGTCTCATGTCAGTTGTAACAGGAAGTCAAAACTAAGCCACGACAAACAGCTCCCTAATGTCGCCTGGAGTTCAGGGCAGAGACAGAGTTTTGGAGCCAGGGCTTCCCGGTGCTGTCTGTGAGGATTCCGTGGCTTCCTCAGCCAGGGCTTGCCTGACCCCCACAGAGTCTTCCTCAGGGCCATGTGCATGGTCAGAGACCCAAGGATCAGGGCTGAGTCTGACATCCTTGACCCGAGTTTACCCAGCACAGGTAAATACAGGGTATTTACTCTCTGCAGGTAAATACAGGGGAGAGGTTCTGATCTAATGCTGTTGGTCCACCCCATGTGTGCCCTGTAGTAAGCATCCAAACCCCAGTGTGAGGACACAGTGCAGTGGGGGGAGAGCAGGCACAGCCCACTGCTCACCGTCCACTTATGAAGTAGGGTAAGTCCCACCCAGCAGCTGGAAGCCATCAAGAGTCACTTACTATTTATCTGGACTTTCACGTGTGCCGTTTCAATTTTGAAATTTCTGTCTATCATCTGTAGTGTGTACACGCCTGAGTCTTTCTCAGTGGCATCCTGGAGCAGCAGGGATCCGTTGGTGTACACTGTCTCTCTTCTGCTGTGTGCAGGCCCCCTGATGACGTAATTAAGGATTCTGCTATACTCTGCTATTTTAAACATCTGGGTGGTATACATGGATCTGAACCAGGAAAACATCCGCAGATTTTCTGGCAGATTGTGAACTTGGAGAAGAACACTTTCCCCTTTAGCAACACTCGGTGGCACTGGATGGATCATGAGTGGGGCAGACTTGAGACCGTCACAGCATGTGAAAAGGGAGGCTGGAAGGGAAAGCAGAAAAGTCATCACATGGAATCATTGTGCTTGGTGGAAAGATGGTGGCCTGCATCCTGAGCAGACTGATTCTTCACTCAACTTAGAGAAGCAGGTGTGGGTATGTCTATCCCAGCTGGTAGAAGTCAGCAATATGACCTCTGTACCCTCCCAGCCCTGCAATGTCATTTCCTCTGCATGGAGTTCTCGTCTCAGATGTCAGCCCCTCACTGTTCTCGATTAGACACTGTGCACACTCATGCTCACATGAGGCTGAGGCTATGCCTTCTCCGAACTTTTTCTCCACAGACACTACACATACGTTCTCTGACATTTTTCTCAGTTTCCTTTGTGGCTCCACTCAACTTTCTGACTTTCCTAAATGTTCTTGCTACTCTGCACTCCAACCCTGATGTCTAGAGATGGGTGAGGGCTGGGAGCTGTCTGATATTCTTGTCAGGCTTAAGTCTTGGAAAAGGATCAGGATCTGAACCAGGCTGGCTGGCTTTATGTCAACTTTGACAGGCTAGAGTAGATTTGAAAGAGGGAGCCTCGGTTTGTAAAATCACCACCATATTGGCCAATGGGCAAGCCCAGAGAACATTTTTAATTGGTTATTGATGGGAGAGGGTTCAGTCCACCAGGGGTCCTGGGTGCTATAAGAAACCAGGCTGAGCAAGCAATGAGGAGCAAGCCCATAAGCAGCACTCCTCCATGGTCTCTGCAACAGTTTCTATATTTTATATATGAAACTCATGTTTGGAGAAAATAACTACCCTAGGTTGATATGGACAGGCAAAACCACTGTTCTCTGTCAGCTCTGAGAGTTGTCAATAGTCTAGCCCTGACAGAACAGAATGTTCCCTTGGGTCGCTAGTAGTTGAGACTCACACAGGTGAGCACAGCCAGGGCTTCCTGGTGCTCACCTCTCTCAGGATGTCATCCTTTCCTCAACCAGCCCCTGCCTGATGCCCACAGGGTCTTTCTTAGGGGAACATAGATTGAGATCCCCATAAAACTGGAAAGTGTCTGACATCTTAGGCTGAGTTCCTTTCCATCCAGGTCTTTCTGGTTGCAGAAGGGAATCAGACAATGGAGTATGATCTACGGCCATTTGTCTCCACTATGTGTGTCTTGCACGAAGTGCTCAAAAAACAACATGAGGACAGTATGCACAGGCCAGAAAGGACAGTCCTGTGTGTCTAAACCCCACAAAGCTCTGACTGATCACAGAGATTCACTTACCATCCACCTGAAGGTGTACATGTGCTACTTTAGTTCTCAGATCTGTACTCAGGGTTCGTAGGGTGTAGAATCCAGTATCATTCCAAGTGACGTTCTGAAGCAGGAGGGATCCATTGCTATACATTGTCTCTCTACCGCTGTGAGCAGGGCCCGGCACACTTGAATTCTTGGCTATTACGTATCGTGCAACCTCAAGGTCCTTGAACAAAATCACTCCTTTGTACCAGAAAATGGCCTGAAGATTCTCTGGAAGGTTGTGAACAAGGAGAAGAGCGCTTGCCCCTTCTGCAACACTGGGCGGCACTGATTCAGCAGTGAGCTGGGCAGAGGTGGGAGGGCGCGCATAGATCAAAAGACAGGCTAGAAGGGAAGAGAGAGACCAATCAATATGGGGACGCTTGTATTAAAGAGACTAGACTGAGTCCCTTTTCT
>NW_021604773.1:1252612-1273686 GCF_004785775.1 Grammomys surdaster | reverse complement strand
CACACACACACACACACACACACAACTCTCTGAGGGTGGAGTCAAGATAAGAGTCTGATCTATGCCATTTTTCTCCTCTATGTGTGTCCTGCATGAAATTCAACATGGGGACAAGGTGCAGAGGGAAGGCAGACCCAGGCCAAGCAAAACAGTGCTGTGTCTAAACCTAGACCAGCGCTGACTGATCACGAGAGTCACTTACTGTCCACGTGGAGTTGCACATGCGCTACTTCAGCTTTCAGATCTGTACTCAGGGTGCGTAGGGTGTAGAATCCAGCACCATTCCGAGTGACGTTCTGAAGCAGGAGGGATCCATTGCTATACATTGTCTCTCTACCGCTGTGAGCAGGGCCCGGCACACTTGAATTCTTGCCTACTACATATCTCGCAACCTCGTGATTCTTGAACACAATTGCCCCTTTGTACCAGAAAATAGATCGAAGATTCTCTGGAAGGTTGTGAACGAGGAGAAGAACGCTTTCTCCTTTAGCAACGCTGGGTGGCACTGATTCGATACTGAGCTGAGCAGAGGTGGGAGGGCGTCCACAGGTCAAACTGGAGACTAGGAGGAAGAGAGAGATCCATCAATATTAGGACTTTTATAATTGGCTAGGTTGGCATCCTGTGTCCTGAGCAGCTGTGTCCATTGCTCAGCTGAGGTGTGTGGGTGAGGGTCTCCCTGCCCTACTTGGTGGAGGTCAGCACATGACCTCCATTCACTCTGTGTCCCTCTCTTGCCATTTCCTCTCTATGGTGCTCTCTCTTTGGGTACCAACATGACTCTGCCTCAAAGCCCTCAGATCCCTGCTCACACTCAGTGTAGATGGGTGTTGGAGTGCTGCCAGCCTGAGCACGTGGGAGGAGGTGACCTGAGTCTTGGAAGGACTACTCTGGGCTCTGTCATTCCATGAAGGGTTTCAAATGGTGTGCACACTTCCTCTGCCTGCTGAGCTATGTGGTGGGTCTGCCCGTGTACTCCCTGGCCTCTCTGAGATGCCTTGAACCTCTGTCTATATGATTTTCATAGGACAACCTATCATCCCCAGAGAACATACATGTCTGGAGTGTGAACATGATCCCCTGACAGGGTAGTATATACAGGAAACAGCTAAAACATCTGAGGAGACTGTGCCAGTGACCTCCAGGTCTATGGGAACAGAGATAAAAGCCAGGATACAACGTGGGTTTCTGGTACAGGAAATACTTTCCTAGGTATTGATTGTATTTCCTGGTGCTGCCCCCTCCTAGTCCCTTACAGAAACTTCAGCTCATTTCTGAGGAACTATGGGTCTATGTTCCACCTTGCAGCTGGGGTGTGTGAAGTGGGAGGCATTAGGTTACAAACACAGCCTAAGCTGAGGGCTCCAGCCTGAGTGAGAAGCTGGGGCCAAAGCTGGGCTTCTCAAACTCCTGGTCACCCAGACATCTCTGGGAACCTCGAGAAATCGGGACTGGTCCAAGAGCCTCAGATGAGCCCAGTGCAGCCTGAGGGGGTGGGGGGGCTCTGGGTTAGCTCAGGGGTGAGTGTCCCTGTCTGGAGGGCAGAGGGGCCTTTTATGGCTCCCCCCACACGGAGGTTCTTGATGAGAGAGACAGCCCTTACTTGTCCAAACTGTTTATTGGTAGTGGAAAACAGATACATATGGCTTACTCAGGGTGGAAGCTTATTGGCTAAACCCTTGGGGCTGGCCCATCTACATACCTCAATAGCATAGAGAACTCTGTGCTCTGTGCTACATGACTACTTGCTACGATCCTCATGTGAGGTGTCATGGTCACGTGCTCCAGGACAGGAACCAGGTCTGGAGTAAATCAAACACCTACAGTTCTCAGATATGAGAATGTACCAGGGTTTCTGAATCCACTTAACCTTCTTGTTTTTTGTCTGGTGACTTGAATCCACTTGCCCCACAGAGAACTATCCACATCAGCAGAGCCTGTGGTCAACTGCATGCACAAGAGAAATCCCTAGACTGTCCCCAGAAGACAAAACCCTCTCCTTAGGGATCCTGGCCTTCCTGGAAGTCTCATAAGCCCATTAGCTGAGTTAGAACAGGTGCCATTAGCTGGGCACCTGTTCTTCTATGCTCTCACTGTTGAGTCACTAGGGATGTCCAGGAGGCCTACCCAAACCAGAGCTCTCATTACAGTGCACTGTCTGGTTACACATAGTAAAGACTTTCACTACTCAGAAGTACTGGTCTCTGCTGACAGAAAGGCAAAATCCAACCCTAGTAAAAATGATTCTCAGGAGCGTCAGGAGATGAGTCTGGAACAGAAATCTCGGAATCAGGGCTTCCTGGTATTCATTTCCATAAGGAGCACATGGCTTCCTCAACTAGGCATAACCTTCCTTCCTCCAGGACTTTTCAAGGACAGTCTCCTGCTAAGAACCCCGATAGTCTAGACAGAGGCTGATGTCCTTGACTGACTTGCCCACCATGCATCCAGGTTTCTCCAAGGTGAAGTCAAATGAAGGTTTCTTTGCAATTGACATTATTCCCCACCAGGTGAGTCCTGTGCCAAATGCTCAAGCGCCAGCATGGAGACACAACACAGACCAGGCCTGACACTGCTATGTGTCTACTGGAAGGACCCCACCCAGAACCCAGAGTTCTCAAAGAATTACTTACAGTACACTTTAAGGTGTATTGTTGTGTTTGATACAATTTCTCCACGTTTACTTATGGTTCGTAGGGTGTAGAATCCTGTGTCCTTCTGGGTGACATTGTGGATCCACAGGGACCCGTTGCTGTACAATGTCTCTCTACCACTGTGCACGGGCCCCGTCACAATTACACTGTACTTCAGTGAATACAGTGCAATTCCGAGACTCATATTTGTCACCCCTCTGTACCAGACAAAGGCTAGAAGATTCTCTGGCAGATTGTCAACACGTAGAAGAACATTTTCTCCTTCAACCACTTGGGGCGGTAAGGATTCGATGGTGACTTGGGCAGTGGTGGGCAGGAGCCAGCAGGTTAAGAGGGAGGCTGGAAGGGAAGAGAGACAAGCCACCAATCGTGAGCAGGTATGAGCATCCCTCAGCTTATGCCTGTGAGTAGGAGCACGCCCTTAATGGAGGTGGGCAACATGACCTCCATGCCCTCGGAGGCTCAGAGGGTGTCATTCCCTCTCTGTGGAATTCTCTACTCAGGTGTCCCCATATCACTCTTCATATAAAGGGTGTCTGGTGTGAGGAGAAGCAGCTTTCTGACCTCCTCCTCTTCTTCCTCCTCCTTTTCCTCTTCCTCTTCCTCTTCCTCCTCCTTCTCCTCTTCTTCTTCCTCCTCCTCCACACAATCCTCACTTTCTTAATTGTTTTCTGTTCTCTGTGGTTCCATTAAACCATACCTTTGACTTTCTTCTCTAGATACTCTGACTTCCAATCCACTTTTTTTTTAAAAAAAAGGAAGAAAGAAAGAAAGAAAGAAAGAAAGAAAGAAAGAAGGAAGGAAGGAAGGAAGGAAGGAAGGAAGGAAAGAAAGAAAAAAGGCTTTTTGAGGACAGGAATTGGTGTAGTCTTTTTGGAAGGTTCAGTTCCTGAAAAAAAAAATCTGAGAAACCAGTAGGGAAAACAAGAAGGAAGGAAGAGAGGGAGAGAGGGATGGTGGGAGGGAGGAAGGAAGGAAGGAAAGAAAGAAGGAGACAGAGAGAGAGAGAGAGAGAGAGAGAGAGAGAGAGAGAGAGAGATCACCATGAATTTATCTACATAGTTTCCAGGTTTGTAACAAATGACAGTCATTATATTCAAGTGTGATTTATATTTCTGTATTGTATGTGTGGGTTTGGGAAGAAATGTGTCTCAGTGTACACATTGTGGGCGCATAACACACACCTGTGTGGAGGGCACAGAAGACCCTGCAGGAGTCTGTATTTCCATCCAACCTAAGAGAGCAGAAGAATGAATTCAGACTGTCCTGTCTCCACACACTGAGCCATCCCAATGGACCGCCCATGTTTGATTTCTATTTGGGGAGTCACCCTGTCATGAATGGGAGCATTGGGCTTCTGATCATGGCAGTAAATGTGACTGACTTTGAACAGAGACAACCGAGGCTTTTCTCTTCCCTCACCAGCTCCTGCCTGCTTATAGATTCCTGCCACTCGGCCTCTGTCCCTCACTGCACCTCCTGCACCATGACTGCAAACAGAATGCATACATCTTCCCTAAGGAGTCTGTCCCTTTCAGAAGACTCTGGACCTCCTCCATCCCACACACAATCATGGAGTCAGCACTCTTACCTGTGAGCAGGAGGCTCTGCCAAGGGGTACACCCCTTGCAGGGAAGCACAGTGGACGCCTCCATGTCTCTTCTACCTGTGATGGCCTCACTCTGAGAAGAGCTTCAGCTCCTGCAAGGCAACTGGCCTCTGCTGTCCTTTCTCCGTCTGGCTGAGTTTCTCTCAGGCAGGAGCACTTCCCAGAATCCAATAGGCTATGGATGGTGAGTCTGTCTCCAAGGTACTGCTCCGTCCCTTCCACTGTAAGTGCTATCCTGCATCCCTCCAACTTTTCTCTTTTTATGTTCCTCCTCCAAGCAACACCTTGAGGAGCTGTGCTGATAAGCATCCCCGTGCCCTCAGAGAACAACGGCTCATCCCAAGGCTGACGTCTGCTGAGTCCTGACCTTTGGGTCTGTCAGCACCAAAGTGAGAGACTCCATCCTGCCTATGTGTCCCTGTGACACAGAGAACCAGCTGCCCTGAGTCCTCCGTGCTCTGGGAAGGTGGGATTTCCCACCAAGAGGGTGAGAGAGATGTCTGTGAGGGCTGAAAGGGACCAGTTGAGTGATACCTAGGGATGAAGATCAATCCTTTATCACTATGGTCACCAGTCAAGTTCCTGACCCAGGAGAGAGGCCTGGGGGCAATTTTGTGAGGATATTCATGTCCTGGGGGTTGGGGAGTGACCTATGTGTCCTAGAAAGGACCATAGAGCTCCTCTTCCTACAGAGGATTTCAAGGTACCCTTCCAGCATTATGTGTTGGCTGAGCTGTCATTGGGTGAGCCCAGGTTCCCTCTGGTCTCCTTGGGTCCCCTATGCTCTTTGTCTGGGTGATTCCCCTGTAGATGTACACTGTTCCACTATGGGAGATGCCAGGAAGGAGGGGACTTTCAGGTTCCCCAGACAAAAGGGTATCCTCAGACACAAGAAACAGAGCATGGACTAGTGATGGAGCTCCAGGTTAGGAGGTACAGGGATAGAAACCAATCTCCTAGGCAAGGTCACGGCTCAGGGAAACAATTGTCTGAGTGTTGAGTGTGTGTCCTGATATCACTCCCTGGAGATCACCAGGAGAACTGCAATCTCATGTCTAGGGCAACGTTAACAGGTCAAATGCGACCTTCCCTGATCCTTTCAGTGCAGGTAGGATGCAGGGCCTATCATCCTACCTAGTGTGCTCTGCAGAACTCCTGTTTCCATCTAGTGTTGAGTGGCTCTGGACAGGGTTCCAGATTCTCTCTATGAAGTCCTGGACCGAAGTAGGATGAAGTGTGCATCCAGAGGATGGGTTCCCATGGGAGGAGCCTTGTGCTCACAAAATTTCAAAGGAAAGTCCTGGTACATTTTTCTTCGGACCTAAAGGAAATGACAGTAATGAAAGGGAGTGCACCCATACTCACTGGCTCATGTCTGGAGGCTCATTCCTTCCTTCTCTTGGCCCACTGGGTACTAAGGGTCTGCTATTGAGGAGAGGAAACAGAACAGTGATTCAAACAGATGTGCCAACTGCTCTTCCCTGTACATGTTCTAGGTCTCTTTCCCTCACTGTGATTAAAAAAAAAAAAAAAAGACCTGAACAGAAGCAGTTCAGGAGAGCAGAGCATGCATTTCCTGTCCAGATCTGGGCCATAGGGTAGCCCTGAAGGAAGTCAAGGCATAAAACATGCTGCTTGCTGGCTCATTTGATGCCTCATTCTCTGGTTCATGCTTAGCTGGCTCTCTTATACAACCAAGGACCATCTGCCTAGGGATGGTGCTGCCCACAGTGGCCTGGGCATTCTGCATCAGTTAAGATCGCTCACAGACATGTCCACAGGCAGGGCTGATGAGGAAGTTATTCAATGTAGACTTTTCCCCCAGGTAACTCTGGACTGTGTCAAGGTGACAGCTAATGATAACTAGGACACTGTATCAAACTGTCAAGTCCTCCTCCTCCAAACTCCACAGGAAGTTCCCCATTCTCCAAGTGAGTGTCCCTCTCTGTTCCCTGAAGATAACACATGTGCTGGTGTCCACAGCTCCTCACAGCTGGACCCTCAGATCCATGACACAGCTCAGGGACATCTACCTTGAGTTTCACTTTAGATACTGACCCCAGAAACAATCTGATGTCTGACATGAAGAGTTAGTGAAACAGCAAATTCAACACATTAGTTCCATCCTGACACTGGAAAGGCCTTCCAAGGCACCTTCATCCCCTGCTGCTTCTGGCTCCACTGGAATCAGAGCAGAAGCCAATCACCAGCTGAGACAAGATGGGAACTGCTCAGAGCTTTGGGGAAAAGGAACATGAGCAAGGTTCCAAGTTCTGGGTGATCCTTCTGGGTCATGGAGATCATGAAAGCAAATGGAAGAGACAAGAAGGCATGAGTGGGTGACAGAAAGAAAAATC
The DNA here is from genome assembly GCF_004785775.1 of Grammomys surdaster. Lineage (NCBI taxonomy): Eukaryota > Metazoa > Chordata > Mammalia > Rodentia > Muridae > Grammomys > Grammomys surdaster. The sequence goes on along the minus strand of NW_021604773.1, from coordinate 1,267,066 downwards.
TACTTGACCTTAAATAAAACCCTCCCCCTAGGAAGCTCCTCTCACCTGAGAGATGAAAGATTCTCATTCTCCCAACAACCCCTCTCTCTCTCCAACACTATTTCAGGATCACCCAGGAGAAATCAGAGATGCAAGAAGAAATGGAAAAGACAGAGCTGAATCTCACGAAAGGATTAGGAATTGTCCGTGCCCATGGACTCCGGCTGGGAGTTAATGTCTGTATCTATCCATAAAGCCAAGGCTCCATCCCAGAGCTCAGTGATAACGTTTCAGTAAATATGACGTGAAAGTTTCTTTCTCTGTGTGTTCCTATCGAGGTCAGCAGTCAAGTTATGGACAAGGGAAATATAGGATCCATTAGTAGTAGTGATGACGCTGGGAATAAAGAGCTCTTAGGATCGTGACTGGGGCTTCCCGCTTATAGTCCAAGAGTAATGGTGGGTGAGGGGCTGCATGACAGGAGAGGTTGGGGTTTGAGGTTGGATGCAAATGAATGTCTTCGGGGATATCAGCAGGACATCTGAGCCATTGGAACAAACAGAATAAAGCTACATATGACCTCAGCAGAGGGAAGGGGAAAACCTGGTCTGGACAAGGCTATAGTATCTGTACTATAACCTCAGTTAAACAGGTCCTGACCCCAGCAACAATCTGATGTCTGATGTGAAGAAGCCAGAGATGGGGTGCAGATTAGTACAAGAATATTCATGTAGCATGCATGAGCCCTGACCCATCACCAGCATATACACGGAACAGCCCCACTAGACATTCATGTGTTCACTGAGCCTGAATCCAAGATGTCCCCTGTATCCCCATCACCATGAGCCTCTCTAGGTAGAAGTCCCTCCAGCCTATTCTAGCTCAATGCTGGGCCTGACTGCATGTGCTTGAGCTAGGCCAGGATGCCCTGGCCAGCCTAGATATCCACACAGGGTCTTTCATGAATCTAGGAGCAACCATGTGTCCTGGCTCTGTCCCTCTGTGTTTAGATAGTTATAGCAAGGATGCAACAGAAATTACTCATAGTGGATGTTCAGGTTAAATGGGTCACCTTAGATGATACTCACTGGGTTCCAGGTTTCACATTCCTAGGGTCCTGTGTCAGTTGTGATATGAATATATGAGAGTCCCATTGTCCTTGGACAACTTCAGCCTGTCACCTGCTGAGAGACCGTGACCATGTATCCACCACAAATAAGTTGTATTATGAGTCTCAGGTTCATGCTTTAAGGCTACCAACCTCACCCTCTATAGGGTTAGAATTGTCTCTTGTGATGGTTTCCTTAGGTAGCAGTGCTATGCGGATAACAGAAATAAATTGACTCCCTGTGGGACCTCTGATCCTTGTAAAGGCCTCTTTCAACCACAGCTGGTCTCTGTAACCTCTATCGCAATCCATGTCCTTGGAGAACCAGACAGAGGGGGACTCGAGCAGATGAAGGAGGAGCTGAGTGCTCAGACATGGTGGGTCTCCTGTGTCGTGTGAGAGAAACAGTCTTTGTCACGTGGGAGCTGGGCTGCAGAGCTTGATGGTACAGACCTAGGACCTGGAGTCACATCCCAGTGTCTCTCCTGGTCCTCAGTGACCCACCGCCTGCCTTGCACCATGGAGCTGTATCCCTCCAGGTGCACTGACCTCCACTGCTGAGCCTGGGCCAGCGGCCTCCATGGCAATGCTGCCTAAACGTGTCCTCCAGATCAGACATAAGAAGACCGTACACTGAACTTCTCTTAGAAACATCTACAACCTGTCCTCGAGGCTTGATGCGTGTTCAGAAATCTCACATGAGACAATGAAAAGGTCTGGTATTCAGCTCACCTTTCCCAGGGGAATCTTCCCAGGGGTTTGATGGTGACTGCCATGAGGCACAGGACCACAAAAGACAAAGGATGAACCTCAGAAGAATGGAGGGTATAAAAGACACACAAGCAGGCTTGAAACAGAACCATAACTCTTTTTCTTGCCCTTTCCTCCAGAGCTTAGGATCATGCAGATATATATCCTGATCCACAGGTTGCTGTTTGCTTTGCTTTAATATTTCATGTATATGGTTATTTTGGCTGTGTGTGTATATGTGCACCACAAACAAGCCTGGTGTTCACATAAGCTAAAAGGGGGCATTGGATCCCCTGAAACTGGAGTTTCAGATGATTATGAGCTGCCGTGCATGTGCTAGGAATTGAACTTGGCTACTCTACAAGAGCATTCAGTGCTCATAACCACTGAGCCATCTCTCCAACATTTCCAGTGGATGTTTTCAGAAGCAGATCTGACTGGCAAAAAAAAATGGAGTGCAGGAACTGGCTAGAACTCAGGCTAGAAGTAAAGGTATGTTGGGCAGATCTAAGGATTTGGGATGCTAACATTCACCATGAGACCCCTGTTACTAATACGCAGGATCCAAGGCCAATCCCTGCAAGGATTATTTCTCTAAAGAGTAAAATGAGATGAGAGACAGATGCTAAAGTTGTTTGAAATCAGTGACTCCCTGAGCAGAGAGAGTCCTGTGTTTCATGAAAGACCTACTGAAGTACGGGGGACTAAGCAAAACCCCATCCTTCACCTTCCAAGAGGAGTGACTGTGTCACATCAGAAACACATGATTTCCTGTCTAGTACGTGGGCTGACAGACCTAGAGTCCCTCAGAAATTCTCCAGAGGCAGGTGGCTTAGGTCTAGAATCAGATCTAACTGTTCATTTGTCTTTAATTCCTAGACAAGATGTCCCCTCAAGCTGCTCAAGATTAACATCAGCTCCTCCCCGGTCTACAGACACCAGAGAAGGCCTCCAGGGTAAAGACACTGGATACATGGCTGAGACAGATAGCTTGTGCTTCACATCTGTCACCTGCGGCCTGTGTGAGGCTCATGTGACCACTGTGTTTCCTGTGTCTTTGTTTCCCAGTGACAGCACTCTTGGGGAACAAATGTTGCAGTGTCTAGAAGGTAGCCCTAAATATGAACAATGCCCTGACACCGGGGCAGGGTGGGTGTCCAGATCAGGAGCGTCTTTTACTATCTGTCTACAGGAGAGGATTTGCTAGACTTAACTGTAGAGGGCCATAAAGGAGGAACAACATTTGAAAATGGCTCTGGAACTCATGGAATGTGGCCCACAGGTTTCCACAGCCACATGGGTGAGCCTTACTGTGACACGGCCTGAAGACCACATGTCCTGAGGATCTCACACAGTCATAGAATTTTGCTTGCTGCCCTCACATCCCTTTTAATCTAAGAATTATATGAAAAGTCTAAGGGGGCTTCCAGCCCCTCACTGGGCAGTATTGATGGCACTCACAATGACAATGATTGATCTCTTTCAGGCATTGCTGCTGAAACAGATTAATGATTCAGTCATCACCTAGAGAAGACCTTAGAGAGGTAGATTTTCAGCAATGACCACCACCCCTAGAAAACATTTGGAAAAATAAAGTTGTTAGTGGACCTAGGTTGAGTTTTTTTGTTTGTTTGGTTTGGTTTTGGTTTTGGTTTGGGTTGGGTTGGTTTTTCGAGATAAGGTTTCTCTGTGTAGCCCTGGCTGTCCTGGAACTCACTCTGTAGACCAGGCTGGCCTCGAACTCAGAAATCTGTCTGTCTCTGCCTCCCAAGTGCTAGGATTAAAGGCATGCACCACCACTGCCCAGCTAAAAGATAGTCCTACTGCTGGCCCATATGGAGATCGAACCCACAACCTTGGTGTTATTAGCATCACACTCTAATCAACTGAGCTAACCAGCCAGATGAGTTGTTTTTACTACTGGCTGTGGTGTAGAAAATCTTAGGGAACAATCTGAAGTTCAGAAAGGCACACTCTTATTAGTCAAGCTAGGGACTCTTTATGATCAGGGAACAAGAACAATGGCAGCACTGGCTGACATGACTCTCACTGAGGCTGGATTGGTGATGATTGATTTCTTATACCCATTTTTGCCCTCGGTTTCCTACTGTGATTTATTAAGAATTGCTGATGAGTATGTATGCATTCTGAGGATTCGGACTGACTTTTATATAAAAGTTTGGATTTGTGATTATTTTAAGCTTCTTACAAGATTACTTTTAAACATAAATAATAAAATAATTATTCCTTTCTTTGTAACTGCAAATTTCTGCCTGCCAATGAGAGAAACTGGCTGAGAAAACTACCTTGCTTGTTTACACTTTGTTAATCTATAACAAGTTCCTTAGTTACAAATGGGATTTTGAAAATAATTTGTTGTCTTTACCTTCACTATGTAACGTTATTTTTTGTAAAGGTATTGGAAAGTATATTGCTTCTTCATAATCATTCACTAGAAAAAAACTGAAATGTAATCACACTATAATTTTATAGTGCTTAAAAGATTTTTTCTGGGATATATAAGCTATGGAAAAAAGAATTAAGTATGGGAGCTGAAACATTGTTCCTTCTGTCCACCAACTATGTATATATGTGTAAAGTCTGTGTGTGTGTGTGTGTGTGTGTGTGTGTGTGTGTGTGTGTTATGTGAAAAGTCTGTATGAGTAGGGGGCTGGAACATTGTTTCTTCCATCCACCAACAATGTATATATGTGTAAAGTCTATGTGTGTGTGTATATGTGTAAAGTCTGTGTGTGTGTGTGTGTGTGTGTGTGTGTGTAAAGTCTGTGTGTATATATGTGTAAAGTCTATGTGAGTATAGGGGCTCAAACATTGCTTCTTCTGTCCATCAACTCTGTATGTATGTATTATGTAAAGCTTGTCCAAGTGTGTGATGGACAATTGTGTGTATATGTATGTGTGAAATGCTTTGGACTCTGCTTGCTGGAGCTCTGCTCTAACCGTTCTATGTGCAAATGTGTACTCTGTCTATAGTTCTGTATATATTATATATTTGTGTATGTGTGTATGCACATATGTATATATTTATGTGTATAAAGTTATTGGACTCTGCCTTTTGTTTTATCCATTCAGTGTGTGTGTGTGTGTGTGTGTGTGTGTGTGTGTGTGTGTGTGTTTTCTTCCTTTCCCTTCTCTAACAGCTGCAGCCCCTACAGGTATCTGGGTCCACCCTCATCAGCTGCTCTCAACACTGACCCTTCATTGGCTGCCTGTCTTAGTTTACACTCTGGTGCCAAAGCTGGTCTTTAGCACTTAATCCCTGAAGACATGGAGTCATCATAAGGACATAGGCCTTCTGTCCCTCCCTTGGGGACACTGACATTCCTGTGAAGTCTCAGAAATCCATCAGAACAGTTGGCTGATGGCCTGAGCACCTGTGAAGCTGTGCTCTCCATGGTGAGACTCAGAAGGAGACGCCCAGTGATCTAGCCTGTGGCTCTCATGCCAGTGCATTGGACGGTTCCATAAGCTGGGAGATTCAGACAGCTAATGAATCATTCTGTTCAATCTAACAGGTCAGATCCCAACCCTGCCCCAGGTCACCTGGAGTCAGGACACTAGGACAATTATCTGGAGCCAGGACTTCCTGGCAGTCTCTTCTATTAAGATTGTTCCCTCATCCAGACTCAGTCTCAAGGAACTTTTCCTCAGGCAACATTTATGGTGAGACCCATACAATCTGGGCTGAACTTGATTCTTTGGCTGAGTTACTTTCCCCAAAAATACATCCTGCCCTAAACAGTGTGAATTCAAATAAACCATTCATATATTTTAGTTTGTCTACTCTAGGTGTTTCCTGAACTAAATTCTTTTTTGTTTCTTACAACTAGAGTACTTTTATTTATGAGTTCAATTTTTCCTTATTTAAAATAATTAACATTTGAAAAGCTTTTGTAGATTTACTGATTAAGAAAAAAATTGTTTAAAGTCATTGAGTAACTAACATGCTAAACATTTTATTGCCTTTTCTTTCTCTGCTTATAGACTTCAAGTGATTTTCCACCAGATGTTCATTACATGCCCCAAAACATAAAACTCATTCACAACAGGAGCATACTGAAATGTCACATGTCATTAAGTTACCTTAATGAATATAGACTAAATGTCTGTTTCTTCAACCGTTTAATAATTTCTTAAAATGGTTCAGTTTTTTCACTGTTGCTGTAGAAGGGAATGTATATAAGTAACAGAAGGATGTCATAATGATCAATGTGGCAAAAGGTCAGTGCGGGAAATATTTACATACAGGAGTATTTATGGATGTGAATATACATAGATTCTAAGATGCTATTCCGTCAGTCGACAGTTCCCAGTAGTAAAGAATACCGGGCTGGAGAGATGGCTCAGTGGTTAAGAGCACTGACTGCTCTTCCAGAGGTCATGAGTTCAAATCCCAGCAACCGCATGGTGGCTTACAACCATCTGTAATGGGATCCGATGCCCTCTTGTGGGGTGTCTGAAGACAGCTACAGTGTACTCACATATAATAAATAAATAAAAATTAAAAAAAAAGAATACAGTAGGACATTAGCCACAGGATACATAGCACAACGGTCGAGATTTTTAATATTATCCAACAAAAAGATACAGGATTTTTGGAAATACTTGATCCTATTACAAGAGAAGGAAATGCAGAAGACAATCTTGGAACATGCTGTAGCACCAGAAGAAAGTGTTTACACATGGTTTCTATGAAAAGACTATGGGACTTTTTTAAAGAACTCAGTTAATTGAAGCTGAACATTTTTGAGAAAGCTCCTGTTTCCTCAGCTGCAAGCCACTCTGTCATGTATGCTATTCCTTGACATCGTGAACGATATCCACAAAACACGAGCCAAAGAAAACTTCCCCCAGTTCATGCTGTTTTTTTCAGACACGTGATGACATTGAGCAGAGAAGTAGCTAATACTGATGTAAAGAGGAAGCAGGAAATGGCGACTCAGTGTAGAGGCAGGGGCTCTGAACTCAGTTATTTCAGAATGTCCTTAGTTCTGTTCCCAGGAAAGCCAAAATAAAGCTCTGATTTCTTATTTCACCCTAAATGACTGCTGTGAATTACTGAAAATTCATTGAGAACACTACTCCCTGCTAGTGAAATCTTTCTAATTTGATTCTACATTTTCAAAGAGAAAATAAATTATTTCTATTCTCCAATTTTAACCCATCACCCAAATTGTTTGGGGACACCTCTTTAGCATGTAGAATATTACAGTAGCTGCAACAAGGACTATGTTGAATTATCTTAGGGTCAACTTACTTTCTCCTGATCAAGACAGTTCCAGCTCTTAAATCCATTTGGTCCATAACTTCTGTTAATTTCATTGTGTTTCTGTTTAGTTTCTGTTTTCACGATCTGTCCATTGCTGAGAGTGGCGTGTTGAAGTCTCCCACTATTATTGTGTGAGGTGCAATGTGTGCTTTGAGCTTTAGTAAAGTTTCTTTTATGAATGTGGGTGCCCTTGCATTTGGAGCATAGATGTTCAGAATTGAGAGTTCTTCTTGGTAGATTTTTTTCCTTTGATGAGTATGAAGTGTCCTTCCTTATCTTTTTGATAACTTTTGGTTGAAAGTTGATTTTATTCAATATTAAAATGGCTACTCCAGCTTGTTTCTTGGGACCATTTGCTTGGAAAATTGTTTTCCAGCCTTTTACTCTGAGGTAGTGCCTGTCTTTGTCACTGAGATGTGTTTCCTGTATGCAGCAAAAAGCTGGGTCTTGTTTATGCATCCAGTCTGTTAGTCCATGTCTTTTTTTTGGGGGGGGGATTGAGTTCGTTGATGTTAAGAGATATTAAGAAAAATTGATTGTTGCTTCCTGTTAATTTTGATGTTATTTTTATGTTTGTGTGGCTATCTTTTTTTGGGTTTGTTGAAAGAAGATTAAGTTCTTGATTTTTATTGGGTGTAGTTTCCTGCCTTGTGTGGGAGTTTTCCATCTATTATCCTTTGTAGGACTGGATTTATGGAAAGGTCTGCCTTTATTTGTTACTTAACCTTTTCCCCTTACCACTTTTTAATATTCTTTCTTTGTTCTGTGCATTAGACATTTTGATTATTATGTGATGGGAGAAATTTCTTTTCTGGTCCAATCTATTTAGGGTTCCGTAGGCCTCTTGTATGCTTATGTGTTGTGCTGTAGAAGACATCCTGGGGTGTTCTACCACGCCCCCAGAACCCAGAGATCTACATTTCACCTGAGTCACGTAAGGCACAGGTAGAGAGCGTGACTAACAGGCCTCTGCCTCGAGATTTACATATTAATGAATTACCTAAAGACCGGGGGACATAGATAACTAAGTTTTCCCCTCCCTAGCACCTCCTCTTTCCCGATCCTTAAATAAGGGAGCTCCTCCTGGCATTTGGTGGGGGCAAAGCACTTCATCTAGATACAACTATCATCATGGCCAATAAAACTTCCATGTCTTCGATTCCATGTGTCTCCTAGAACTTTGGACTTTCTTTCGTAAGTGAGAAACTCGCTCTCAGGAAAAGCCTCCCACTCTCCCTGTTGCAGCAGTCTGTGGGGCTCCCTCCCCAGCAGGTTCCCAGCAGGCTGCCTCTGTCCCTGTTCTGTGGACTCCCTCCCCGATGCCGGGCTGTGCTGGGTCCCTTGCCACTGCTCCCAGGACCCTGCCGCCACCGCAGCATGTGGGTGGGGCCGAACAGCCACCCCCCCCCCCCCCCCGTGCCCCACGTGTGCAAGTTATTTCCCTTCACCCACGGTTCGCGGGCGGCTTGCGTAGGGGAGTGCCACCGCTGCAGCGCGCGGGCAGCCCAAGCCGTGGCTCTGAGCCTCGGCCACAGTGCACGGGCACGCCCGACCTGCCCAGCAACCCGTGCAAGTCATAACCCACATTTATGGGCATCTCTTTCTTTAGGTTAGGGAAGTTTTCTTCTATAATTTTGTTGAAGATGTTTAACTTGCCCTTTGAGTTGGGAATCTTAGCTCTCTTCTATATTTATTATTCTTAGGTTTGGTCTTCTCACTGTGTCCTGGATTTCCTGGATGTTTCGGGTTAGGAGCTTTTTGCATTTTGATTTTCTTTGACAGTTGTGTCAATGTTTTCTATGGCATCTTCTGCACCTGAGATTCTCTCTTCTATCTCTTGTATTCTGTTGGTGATGCTTGTGTCTATGACTCCTGATCTCTATCCTACATTTTCTATCTCCAGGGTTGTCTCCTTTTGAGATTTCTTTATTGTTTCTATTTCCATTTTTAGATCCTGGATGGTTTTGTTCAATTCCTTCACCTGTTTGGTTGTGTTTTCCTGTATTTCTTTAAGGGATTTATTTATGTCCTTCTTAAAGTCCTCTATCATCATCATGAGATGTGATTTTAAATCAGAATCTTGCTTTTCAGGTATGTTAGGGTATCCAGGGTATCCTGTGGTGGGAGGTCTAGTTCTGATGATGTCAAGTAGCCTTCTTTCTGATGCTTATGTTCTTCTACTTGTCTCTCGCCATCTGGTTATCTCTGGTGTTAGTTGGTCTTGCTATCTCTGACTGGAGCTTGTCCCTCCTGTGAGTCTGAGCCTGTGAGCCTGTGGTCTTAGGTATATCAGCACTCCTGGGAGACAAGCCCTCTCTGGTCAAGACTGGGGTGCAGAGAGCTGCGGCACAGGATCAGCTCTGGCAGTAGATGTAAACTAGGAGGATCGTGTCCCCAGATGCTCTGCAGTTCCTGGGCCCTGGGGGCTCCAAGTGGGTCCTACTTATTCCAGGTATTGGGGCAGTCGCGGTGGTCTCACCTGTGAGCTTAGGTGTGTCAGAACTCCTGGGGGACAAGCTACTAGGGGTGGGACTGGGTGCAGAGAACTGTGGAACAGGGTCAGCTTCAGGTCACAAATTGAAACCATATATTCATACATATATATATATGTGTGTGTGTGTGTGTGTGTGTGTGTGTACATGTATACGTATATATACACATTTTTATATACCATCTATAATATATATATATATATATGACAAAGAATTGTGTCCAAGATCACAGTGTGACTGCCACTCTTGGGATAGAAACAATCCACTTGGCCTTTCCACAAAGAATTCCAATTCTGTGATTCAAAGAAACTGTGGATAAAAACTATCTAGTAGCCAGTTGTGTGCACTGAGAAACATGGGCAGTCCCTTCTGTCACTTCCTCAATTCCCATGGGTGACAGGTGTCCAGGTAGCCTTGAGGTTAGGTGAAGCTATTGGAGCGTATGAGAGCATGTTTGTCTCTGTGCAAACTGCACCACGTTAACAGGGGACTCGAAGCATACCGATGTTTGGGGATTCCTGACTCTAGTAGCTATAGCCATGATCCACAATCTAAAATCTTAATAATATTATTTACCATATTGCTGTCTTTATTTTCCTTTCGACAATGAGTCTCACTTTAAATGCTGGCCTGTCCTTCTACACACAGTTCTGACAGGACTACAGGCAAGAGCCACCATGCTGGCAGTATATGAGTATTTACTGACAATTTTTACCATGTAACTTTTCTCCATTTGACAAAGGAATGCCCCTCTGCTGTAGCATGTGAGGAGGGGTCACTCATTCATCAGGGCCAGGCTGACTGGGTGACTCTTCTTCGTGCTGACAAGGTTGAAGGCCTCACATTGATACTCTCCAGCATCCTCCTTCCCGACAGTATGTATCCTGAGTTGGCACTTTGTTGGAGAAAGTGTGATTCTTTCTGTGAGCTGCACACTCTGATTATTGAAGAGCCAACGGATGGAGATCCCAGTGTTCTCTGAGAAGCAAGTGAAGACCACCGAGCGCTGCACTCTGACTGTTGACTCAGTGACTCTTATGAAGGGCTGTTCCACAGGCTCTGCAAAGAAACACAGGAGGACACCAAATGACAGTTGTCCCTCAGACAGCTCAACCCACCCCTCTATAGCTCACACTTAATAAAGCTTCCAGGGAGGAGAAATTGGAGCTATGACTACAGTCATATCTTGGGCTTTGCATCTATAACCCATGGGCTGTATGACCCTGACTCTGCTACTGAGTTTGCCGTCCCACAGTTTCCCTATACTAGGACACACTGTGCATGATCACTGCAGTACCTATGAGTTAAGATTCGGTATGAGCAATGTTCTGACCTGGGGATGGGGAGCTGCTCACACCAGCAGCATCTGTTGCACTTAGCCTAGGCTGGACTCATGAGGATGAGGAGGTGCCTAGAGAACTGTCACCTCTGTCCCGTCCCTTGGGGACATTATTTTCGTCTGAGTCTCCTAACTCCATCAGAACCGTTGGATTCTGTCCTGGAACCTGTCCATTGAGACTCAGGAGGAGGTGCCCAGGAAACCTACATGACTTCAGCTGTCCTGGCGGTGCACAGCTGATACTACACTCTATGGGACTTGGAGAGTCAGCCAAGCCTTGCTCCCTATCATCTCTGACGGGAAGTCCAATGCTAGCCCTGAGGAAAAGCTCTCTGGGAACAACTAGAGTTGAGTCTGGATCCTTGGCTTCCTGATGGCCCTCTTACTGATTCAGAAGTGAACTGGACCATGAAGAGAGGGTGAACACAGGCTAAATGGGAAAATAGAAGGGAAACAGACAAATCCATCAATATTGAGACCTTTGTCTTTGGTGAAAAGATGGGGTCTTGAGATCACAGAAGAGGAGGTGCATGGGAGTGTCTGCACAACCCAGAGGGAGTGAGCAAATGACCTCCATGCCCTCGGTGCACCTGATTGTGTGTTGCTTCCTCTGTGTGGAACTCTGTCCTTGTGTGTCTCCACCCTCACTGTCCTCACATGCCTGCTCACTCTCAGATGTGGGGGATGGGAGTATCTTCCCTGCCTTCCCTGACCTCTTCATCTACAAGCCTCAGATGACCCTCTCTGGATGCAGTCAACCCTGATTTCACTTTGAGATGGGCTGCCTGGTCTGACTTCCAGTCCACTAAAGATAATGACCTTTTAGAAAAAGACTAGTTTAATCTTTCTGGAAATTCTAGTACATAGACAGGCTCAGATATGTGGGACAATGTAAAACAGAAAACCTTGTAAGGTCAAGTGGATTCAGGAACCCCAGAATTCTCAGAATAGAGAAAGGTAAGCATTTAAATCTACTCCTGACAATGTTTCTGACCTGGAACATGTGACCATGACACCCCATGGAGAGGACTGTGACAATCATACCCAAAACCCTTACACATGCAAATGAGGCATCCCTAACATCTCAGACCAGACCAATAGAAAGCATCTAATTTTTTTAAGATCCTATCCACAAGGAATAAAGTGCACAAGATATTTCACCAAAGACCAACTGAGAGTCCATTTTTTCCGGCTATGACACCCTTAGGGAAGAGTATTCTCTCTTGAAGCTTTCCTTGCTGGAAGATACTCCAGCTTACCAAAGCCACTTCCTGCTCAGTGGCCCCAGCCTTGGTTCTTAGCCACCCACTGTGGCACACTGCCTGCCACAGACTGCAGGGCAGCTGAGGCCAAGGAAGAGGCCAAGCATCCTTGCTCTGGCTCCCCCTGGGAGAGCTGCAACTCTTCAGCTGCTCAGGGCAGCCCTGAGCACTGCACATCTCTGGAGTCATAAGAATGAGTGTGAATGAAAGAATGAACATCTCAGGGCATTACAAGGCCAGATGCTAATGGAATTCTCATATTTAAAGCTACTGACAGGCGATCTGAATTCTTGCTTAAGCTGCGAGGCTAAGCACTGCAAGGGAATACCAATAAAAGTTAAAAATATCTCTCTGGGTTCCCTGAGGGACAAGCCTAACTGCATAGGGGTTGATGTCAAAAGTATCCCCTCTCCAGGAAAAAGACATCGGGACAGATATGGCCCTCATGCCTCACTGGACAACGACAGGGGGACCGGAGCCACTACAAGGTCCCCTTCAATTACTGGAGGTCAGGCCTCTATCCACACTTTCGCAAGATTAGATTTGCCACAGCCCGTCTATACTTAGAGAAGGGAGGAGATGTCAGGGGCATCCCTGCTTATATACTGAAGGCCTAAAATCAGCCATAGGCCTAAAATCAGCAATAGGCCTGTCATACATGTATACTAACACCTAGTCTTGGGTCTCTGTGGATAAACACTGAAACAGATGGCTATAAGCTATTGTAAACAGGCAGTTTTTGTGACAATTTACCAGCCTGAGTAGTCATAGACCTTGTAAATAGGTAGCCTTGGCAGATAATACCAACTTAGATAAGGACAAGCAAATCATAGGCAGAGCCATAGTGACCTGTCCCCTGAACCCTTACCCAACCAATACCCTGTTCTGAAAGATATCTGTATTCCCCCAAACACCCACACTCCAGTGTCATTCCCTTCCCCACATCCTGCCTTTCTGTGTTTATAACCCCTGTGTGAATGAGAATAATTTACAATTTGAAAAAATAAAAAAATAAAAATAAAGCTACTGACAGCAGTTAAACCTCCAGCTCATGTTACCTTGTGCATGTGTGGGGAGTTGGTGTAAAGGTATGGGTAGGCATGAGTGTGGGTGTCGGTGCAGGAGCAACTGTAAACCATCATGTGTATGGGTGAAGGCAGGACTCAGCACCTACATGGAGGTCAGAGATCAACTTGAGGGATCCTTTCCTTTCCTTCCACCGTAGCTCTCCTCCTCTCACACAGTCAGACACTGTTCTCCTCACCAGTGAGCAGGAGACACTACCAGAGGCTGCAAGTACTGCAGAGAAGTACACAGTGGGCCACCATGACTTTGACTAATTTACCCTCCCAGAGTGGAGAACAGCATTGGCTACAGCACTGCCGCTAAGCTCTACAGTCTTCCTCCCTCAGAGCTAAGGCTCTGTCCAGAGAGGAGCCCTTCCCAGGATAATGCTGACTGCTGTCAGGATGGTGTTCAGGGTCCTGCTCTGTCTCTTCCACACTTGGTCCTGCAGGTGTCCCAGGTGGCTTCACCATATGCACGTGTTTCAGTTCTCACGACCACACAGTGAGCAACAAAGCTGAAAATCATCTCTGTGTCCTGGGGCAGCAACAGCTCACACTAGGGCTGCCCTCTACTGTGTTCTCCCAATGTGTCCTTTATGACAGAATCCTAAGCTGCTCTGAGGTGGCATCGACTCCCTGAAGGAAGGTGACACAGATAGATGCCTGTGAGGACTAGGAAGGGACCTGCTGACTGATGTCTAGGAAAGAGTCAGTCTCATACTCAGAGGCAGATGCTCACAACTAGCCATTGAACTGATCATGAGGTTCTCAATAGAGGAGTTAGAGTGAAGACTGAAGGAGAGCTGAAAGGATTTGCGGCACCATGAGGAAGGCAACCATACCAACCAACCACAGCTCCCAGGGTATAAACCACCAGCCTGGGAGCACTTAGGGAGGGATCCAGGGCTTCAGTTGAATATGTAAGAGTGGAGGGCCCTGCAGGGCATAGGTGGAAGACGAGAACCTTGACCGCATGAAGGCTGGATGCCCCAGGGGGTGGGAATTTTGAGGGTGGGGAGGTGGGAGTGGGGGGGTAGATAGAGGTTACATCCATAGAGAAGAAGGAGGAGGGGTGAGGGGATTGGGGGTTCCTGGGTGGGTGGGGGATGGGGTAAGGGGACAACATAGGAAATGTAAATAAAACATCCAATAAAAAAAATTAAAAAA
>NW_021604773.1:1249832-1252602 GCF_004785775.1 Grammomys surdaster | reverse complement strand
TGCCAGTAAAGCCTTGTCCCATGTCAGCTCCAACAGGAATCCAAAAATCAAGCAGTGAAAAAAACACTATCCCCTGGAGGTTAAACAGGATTTTCTAGTACTCTCTGTGAGGATCTGGAATTCTTCAGGCAGGGCTTGACTGACCCCCACAGAGTCTTCCTCAGGGCCATGTGCATGGTCAGAGACCCAAGGGTCAGGACTGAGTCTGACATCCTTGATCTGAGTTTACCCAGCACAGGCCTTCCTCATTGCAGGTAAATACAGGGGAAGGGTTCTGATCTAATGCTGTTGGTCCACCCCATGTGTGCCCTGCAGTAAGCATCCAAACCCCAGTGTGAGGACACAGTGCAGTGGGGGGAGAGCAGGCACAGCCCAGTCCTCACCATCCACTTATGAAGTAGGGTAAGACACACCCAGAAACTGGAAGCCACAGATAGTCACTTACTGTTCACGTGGATTTGCACATGTGCTTTTTCAATTTTGAAATTTCTGTCTATCACCTGTAGTGTGTACAAGCCCGTGTCTTTCTCAGTGACATCCTGGAGCAGCAGGGATCCGTTGGTGTACACTGTCGCTGTTCTGGTTTGTGCAGGCCCCTTGGTGATGGAGTTCCTGGGTCTGCTATATTCTGCAATTTTAAAGACCTGAAAGGTAGACACTCCTTTGTACCAGCAAAAAATTTGGAAATCTTCTGGCAGATTAAGAACACGGAGAAGGATGCTTTCCCCTTCAGCAGCGTGCCGTGGCACTGGATCGATCATGAGTGGGCCAGAGGTAGCAGGGTCACAGCACGTGGAAAGGGAGGCTGCAAGGGAAAAGAGAAAATCACATGGGATCACTGTGCTTGGTGTAAAGATGGCAGTCTGCATCATGAGCAGATGGATTCTTCACTCAGCCTAGAGGTGCAGGTGTTATGGGTCTACCCACCCAATGGAAGTCAGCAACATGGCCTCCATTTCCTCAGTGACCTGGAATCTGTCATTTCCTCTGCGTGGAGCTCTCTCCTCAGTGTCTCCATGGCTGCCCCCTCACTGCCCTCGGTCAGACACTGCACACACTCATGCACACCGTGCTTTGAGATGATGCCTCCCTCTGACCTTGGTTTCTACACACCCTGGATGTTCACTTTCTGACTTTTCTCATTTCCTTTGTACCTGCACTCAGCCTCTGTCATCACCTTCTAGATGTCTTAATGCTCAGCCTGCAGCCCCAAGACTAAGGCTGGGTGATGGCTGGGACCAGTCTGGTCTTGACAGGCCCAGGTATTGGGAAGGGCTCAGAAATTATGCTGGCTAGCTTTATGTCAACTTAACACAAGCTAGAATCTTTTGAAAGAGGGAACCTCAATTTAAAACGCCACCATGAGAATGGCCTGTGGGCAAGCCCATAGTGCATTTTTTAATTGGTGATTGATGTGGGAGAGCCCAGTCCACTGCCAGCATTTCCACCTCTGGGCTCAGTGTCCTAGGTGCTATAGGATCAGGATGGGCAAGCTGTGAGGAGACAGGCAGTAAGCAGCACTTCTGACAAAATGCTCCCCAGAGACATTTGCAGTCATGCCTGGGACAGATGACTAAGGCCGGAGCTTCCTGTGCTCATCACTCTGAGGATGCCTCAGTTTCCTCAAGTGCATGGCAAGAGTCCCCAGAAGACTGGGCAGGGTCTGGCATCTAGGGTTGAGTTATTTTCTGTCAAGGTCCTCCTTGATACAGGAGAGAGTCAGACGATGGAGTCTGATTTATGGCATTTCTCTCCATATGTGTCCTGCACAGGTGGTCAACCCCAAAAATGAAGACACAGTGAAAAGGGGTCATAGCCACATGCCAGTGGTGACAGTCCTGTGTGCCAAAGCCCCACCCAGCAATGAATGATCCCAGAGAATCACTTACTGTTCACCTGAAGCTGCACATGTGCTAATTTCATTTTCCGATGTCTACTCAGAATTCGTAGGGTGTAGAATCCGGTGTCATTCCCGGTGACATTCTGGAGCAGCAGGGATCCATTGCTGTACACTGTCTCTCTACCACTGTGAGCGGGGCCCAGCACACTTGAATTCTTGGCTATTATCTGTCGGGCAATCTCAAATTTCCTAGACACAGATGCCCCTTTGTACCAGGAAAGCCCTCGAAGCTTATCCTGGAGATTGTGAACAAGGAGAAGAACGCTTCCGCCTTCAGCCACACGGGGTGGCACTGATTCGATAGTGAGCTGTGCAGGTTGATAAGGACGCCCACAGATGAAATGAGAGGCTGGAAGGGAAGAGAGATCCATCAGTATTAGGACTTTTATATTGACTAAGATGGCGCCCTGTGTCCTGAGCAGCTGTGTCCATTGCTCAGCTGAGGTGTGTGGGTGAGGGTCTCCCTGCCCTACTTGGTGGAGGTCAGCACATTACCTCCATGCACTCTGTGTCCATCTCTTGTCATTTCCTCCTTATGGGTCCCTCTCCTTGGGTGTCAGCATGGCCCTGCCTCACTGTCTTCAGATCCCTGCTCACACTTAGTGTAGATGGGTGTGGGGGTGATGCCCCCCGACCTTCACACTCTGACTCTTTTGTTTCTATTCCTTTAGTGATTATGCCCTACACCTGATTTACCTTCTGGCTTTCTTTACTGGTTTGTCTTCCAGTCCACTAGGGCTAGGGAATTATGAGAACTGGGATTTGTCTTATATTATTTTTAAAGAAAGGCTGCATTTAAAAAAAAAACTCAAATACCTGTGGAGAATGAATGAGTGAGTGAATGAGTGAATGAATGAATGAGTGAATGAA
>NW_021604773.1:1230737-1249822 GCF_004785775.1 Grammomys surdaster | reverse complement strand
ATGAATGAATGAGTGAATGAATGAATGAATGAGTGAATGAATGAGTGAGTGAATGAGTGAATGAATGAATGAGTGAATGAATGAGTAAGTGAATGAATGAATGAGTGAATGAATGAATGAATGAGTGGATGAATGAATGAATGAGTGAATGAATGAATGAATGAATGAATGAGTGAATGAATGAGTGAGTGAGTGAATGAATGAATGAATGAGTGAGTGAATGAGTGAATGAATGAATGAATGAGTGAATGAATGAATGAATGGATGGATGAATGAATGAGTGAATGAATGAATGAATGAATGAATGAATGAATGAATGAATGAATGAATGAATGAATGAGTGAATGAATGAGTGAATGGTGTCTCGGGACCATACATGGCCATGGATTTATCTAACAAATCCGTATGTTTGGGAATACCGTGTTGACTGCTCCCATTTGCTACAGTTTTTATGCATTTACTTATTATATTTGTGTATCTGCTCATGTGCAAGGACGTGTCTCGGTGTGTGGGTGAGTGCAGGGCACAGTCCCTAGGTGGAGGTCAGGGGACAACTAGAGTCCATTGGTTCTCGGGTCATGAGACATGAAGCAACTGTCTATATCCACTGAGCTATGTCACTGATCAACACCAGCTTGGTTTCTTATTTGAGACATCACAGCTGAGAACCTCAGGCTTCAGAACAATGTGCTCATGGTGATTAATTGTGGGTGAGAACAATCGCCCCCTCCCCCTGCTACTTCTTATTTGCCAAGAGCATGATGATGATGATGATGGTGATGATGGTGATGGTGATGATGGTGATGGTGATGGTGGTGATGGTGATGGTGATGGTGGTGATGATGGTGATGGTGATGATGACATTCCTCTATACTGCTGTGTGTTCTCCCCTACAAACCCTGATAGACTTCTCCAGTCCCTGTCCCCGTGAGGAGACTCTAGACAGTGAGTCCTCTCCTCTCGCACACTGTAAAATGTGGTCTCCTCATCTGTGAGCAGGAGCACCAACAGATGGTGCATCTTTTACAGATGGTTCAGAGAGCACCTCCCTGGTCTCCGTGGCCAGATCCGTCCTCAGTCTGTAACACGTCTGCTCCAGTACAGCTCCCCAGTTCTCGGATCCTCTGAGCTGAGCCTCCTCCCAGACAGAAGCACCTCCCAGAGTCCCCTGGGCTGTGGGCAGCTCTGTGTTCTCAGAGCTGTTCACCTCTTCCCTTGGCTATTTCTGTTTCGGTCCTCCAGAGCACACAGTGAGGAACAAACTTCTGAGCATCCCTGTTCCCTGAGAGAACAGCGGTTCACCCAAGGGATACCACCACTCTACCATGGCCTTTGTGTATCAGCGTCAAACGGGGAGCCTCTGCACTCCCTGTGTGACACTGAAACCCAGCTGAGCACTCAGTCTGCCCTGTGTTCTCAGTGATGTGGAAAGATGGAATTTGCTCTCGGGAGGAAGGTGACAGATGTCTGTGAGGGATCTAAAGGGACCAGCTGCATGATGAGTGGGGAAGGGGACAGCTCCATTCTCACTGCAGTCACCAGACAGGATTCTGAGGGAGAAGAAAGGTCCAGGAGCAGACAGACGTATCAGGAGCTCCCAGCCTGAGTGTGTGGGAGGAGGTGACCTGAGTCTTGGAAGCTCTGGGCTCCATCATCCCATGCAGGGTTTCAAATGGGGCACACACTTCCTCTGCCTGCGGAGCTGGGTGGTCAATCTGTCCATGTGCTCCCTGGCCTTTCTGAGATGCCTTGAACCTCTGTCTACGTGATTCCCTTAGGATACTCTATCTTTTCCAAAGAAAATACATAAAGCTGCAACTAAACATGGTTGCCTAGCAGGGCAGCAGATACAGGAAGCAGCTAATGGGCCTGAGAAGGCTGTATGACCCCCCAGGTCTGTAGGAACAGAAGAGGAAGCCAGGATAGGAGGTAAGTCTTGGCTCAGGCAAATCCTCTTCAGAGTGTTAATTGTGTTTCCTTGAGGCTGCCCCCTGATCCCTGGGAGAACTGCAGCTTACATCTGGGGAGCTGTCCACATCAGCAGAGCCTGTTGTCATTTCCCTAAGCTGGACTCCAATCGTCAAGCAATTGTCAGGAGGCCCTGTGTCCTCTGTCCCTCTCCTTGGCAACCATGACCTTCATGGAAGTCTCATAAGTCCATCAGGACAGTTAGTTAGAAGCCTGGGCACCTGTCCTTCTATGCTCTCCCTGATGATTCACTGGAGATGCCCAGGAGACCTCACCTAAGTGTGGCTCTCATGGCAGTACACTGGCTGATTACACATGGCACAAAAATTTGTTTCACAAAGCCTCTGTTCCCTCCCAACAGAAAGTCAAAATACAGCCTTTTAAAAATGTTTCTGAGGGCCATCAGGAGATGAGTGAGGACAGAGGTCTGGAGCCGGGGCTTCCTGGTGCACACTTCCACAAGGATCCTATGGCTTCCACATTCAGACCCAATCTTCCTCCCTCAAGGTCTTTCACAAGGACACATTACTGCTAAGAACCCCAGAAGTTTAGACAAGCAGTGCTGTCCTTCATGGATGTATCAACCACACATCCAGTTGGCTGCAAGGAGATGAAGGATTCTGCTCAATTGCCATTATTCCCCACGTGTGTCCTGCACTAAATGTTCACACCCCAACATGAGGACACAATGCAAAGGGTAGGTAGGCCTGACACTCCTGTGTGTATCTACTGGGATGAACCCCACCCAGCACCCAAAGTTCACAAAGTATCACTTACTGTGCACGTAGAGATACATGGATGTTGTTGATACAATTTCTCCACGTCTATTTACAGTTCGCAAGGTGTAGACTCCTGTGTCCTTCTGGGTGACATTGTGGATCCACAGGGACCCGTTGCTGGACGTTATCTCTCTACCGCTGTACATGGACCCTGTCACACTTACGTTAGTGTTCAGTATGTATATGACAATTTTCTTCAGCCCTCTGTACCAGGCTAAGGCTATAATATCCTCTGGCAGATTGTTGACAAAAAGAAGGACATTTTCTCCTTGAACTGCATTGGGTGGCACCGATTCAATGGTGACCTGGGCAGTGGCGGGCAGGAGCCAGCAGGTTAAAAGGGAGGCTAAAAGGGAAGAGAAAGCAACCATCAGTATTGAACAAGTGAATTCTGGTACGTGAATTTTTTTTTAGATCACGCTTCTGCCTTCCCCGGAGCTCTGCTCACACTCCCAGCTAGGCTGTCACTGGTCTCATTCTCAACAGCTCTACCAACAGTCAGCTGGTTCCCTGACCAGGAACTACGATTGCTCCCCCAGGCCCTCTAAACTAGCTTTGTCAAGCCTCCAACAACTTCCCTGGCTGCACTCTTCTGCCCACCTTTACTCTGCAGATGGAAAACACTGGACAGTTTTAATATTTTAAAACTAGCCAGATAGCACAATTGCTGGGCTCTTAGCTAACCTATTTCAGCAATTGGCTTCTGTCTCCTTTATTGACACAATCAAGAACCAATTAAGAAATCAACACATCCCTCTATAGAGATCAGCACTCAGCTTAGGGGTGTGGGAAGGGGTGTACCTACCCTCCTTGATGAAGGTGAGCAACATGACCTCCATTCCCGGAGAGACTCTCACTGTGTCGTCAACTCTCTCTATGCAGTTCTCTGTTCAGTTGTCTGCCTGGCTCACCCCTGAGCTGAATATTTGGTGTGAGGATGTCTGGCTGACCTCCTCCTCCAGAAAACCCTCACTTAGTGAATTTTTGTTCTCTGATCCCTTTGTAACACCAGTCAACCCACGATGTCATCTTCCAGATACTCTGACTTCTGGCCCACTAGAGTCAGGGCTTTGGGAGGACAGGAAATAATCTGACATTAGGAAGACTCAGTTCCTGGGAAAGTCTTAGACATCAATAGAGGAAGGAGATGAGGAAGGAAGGAAGGAAGGAAGGAAGGAAGGAAGGAAGGAAGGAAGGAAGGAAGGAGAGAGGGAAGAGTGAGGGAGGGAAGGAGGGAAGAAAGGGAAGAAGGAAGGAAGGATGGATGGATGGATGGATGGATGGACAGATGGATGGATGGATGGATGGATGGATGGATAAATGGATGTCTCCATGGGTTAATCTACATAGTTCCCAGGTTTGTAGCTAACAACAATAGTTATATTCAAGGATAATGTAATTTTTTTTTACATTTACTTCTGTATTGTATGTTTGGGTTCGTGAAGGCATATGTCTCAGCATGAGCTTGTGTGGGTACGTGCCACAGCACAAGTGTGAAGGCAAATGTCTCAGTGTTTTCATGTCCCAATGCAACCACAACATGGGTGTGGAGGGCAGAGAAGACCCTGAAGGAGTCCCTTCTCCCCGTCTACCATGCTGGAACTGAGGACTGAATTGAGATTGTCGTGTCTCTCCACACTGAGCCATCTTGCTATTTGTTTAACTTCTGTTTGGAGTCAAATACAAGTGACTCACACCAGAGCAGCCAATGAGACTGACTTTCTCATTGTAAGGAACACTGGGGATTTTCTCTTCCCTCATCTGCTCCTGTCCAATGAGAGCATCAGCCTGCTAAACCCAAGCCCTCAGTGCACCTTCTGCCCTATGAGTACAAACAAAAGCCCCGAGTCTCCTCTTGGGCTCCTCTCTTTTCAGGAAACTCCACCCTTTCTCTGAGTTCCCCTCCCGCACACAATCATGGAGTAGGCACTCTTACCTGTGAGCAGGAGCCCCTGCCAGGGGGTACACCCCTTGCAGGGAAGCACAGAGGATACCTCCATCTGTCTTCTCACTGTCATTGTCATGTCCTTGCTCTGAGGAGAAGACCTTCAGCTCCTGCAAGGCACCTGGCCTCTGCTGTCCTTCCTCCTTCTGAGCTGAGTTTTTCTCAGGCAAGAGTACGTCCCAGAATTCAATGGGCTATGGATGGTGAGTCTGTCTCCAAGGCACTGCTCGGTCCCTTCCACTCTAAGTGCTACCCTGCATTGCTCCAACTTTTCTCTCTTTATGTTTCTCCTCCAAGCAACACATTGAGCAACAAGGCTGATAAACATCCCTGTGCCCTCAGAGAAAAATGGCTCATCCCAAGGCTGACATCTGCTGACTCCTGACCTTAAGTCTGTCGATATCAAAGAGGGAGCCTCCATCCTGTCTAGATGTCCCTGTGACACAGTGACACAGCCCAGTCTGCCCTGTGTCCTCAGTGCTCTTGGAAAGTGGGATTTCCTTGCAGGAAGGTGACAGAGATACATGTGAGGGCTGGAAGTGTACCAGCTGAATGACAACTAGGGATGAAAATCAATCCTTAATCACTATGGTCACCAGTCAAGTTCCTGATTCAGGAGAAAGACTCAGAAAAAGTTGTGTGAGGATTCTCATGTCCTGGGTGTTGGGAAGAGGTGACCTGTGTATCCTGGAAAGGACTATGGGTGCCTCTTCCTACAGGGAGTTTCAAGGCAACATTCCAGCATTATGGGTTGGCTGATCTGTGTGTTGGATGAGCTTAGGTTCTCTGTTCTTCCTCGGTCACCTACGCCCATTGTCTGGGTGATTCCCCATAGGAAATCCTGTCTTCCTCTATGGGAAATGCCAGGAGTAAACAGACTTTCAAGTTCCCCAGACAGAGGGGTATTCTCAGACACAAGTAACAGCGGGATCTTAGAAGTGAGCTCCAGGTTCCTATAGACAGAAATGGAAATCTGTCTGCAAGCCAAGGTCAAGCATGGCTCAGGGAAACAATTGTCTGAGTATTGAGTGGGCATCCTGATATCGCCACCCTAGAGTTCTCTGAGAGAACTGCAGTCTCATGTTTAAGACTTCGGCAGGGGTGGTCAAGAGATCAAATGTGACCTTCCCTGATCCCTTCAGCACAGGTAGGAGGCAGGGCCTGGCATCCTGCTCACTGTGCTCTGCAGAACTCCAGTTTCCATCTAGTGTAGGGTAGGTCTAGGCAGGGTTCCACATTCTTCCTGGGAAGACCTGGACTGAATCTGGAAAAAGTATGCATCCCCCAGGAGGTGCCTTGTGCTCAGAAAATTTCAAAGGAAATTCCTGAGACATTTCTCTTCAGACTGAAAGGAGAAGGAAGTAATGACGGGACTGCACCTCTATCCACTGGCTCATCTCTGGCCTCTCAATCCTTCCTTATCTCTGCCCACAGGATGATGAGGGCATCTGCTCTTGAGTACATAGAACACTGACTCAAATGGATGTGCCATCTGCACTTGCACTTACACTGCTCCAGGTCTTTTTTTCTTGGTGTGATAAAGAAGACGCTGAGCAACAGCACTCTAGGAGAGAGTAAAAGGTTTATGTCCTTTCTGAGTCTGGGTCATTTTGTAGCAGGGAAGGCTATGAAAGCAAAAAACATGATTCTGGCTGGCTCATTCACTGGCTGGCTTTCTCACTCATGCTTAGCAGTGGCCTAGGTCTCCTGCATCAGTTAAGACAATCACTCACAGACATGTCCACAGTCAGAACTAATAAGGATGGTTATACAGTTGAGACTCTTCTCCCTATCCTCAGTGACTTTGGGCTTTGTCAATTTGTCAGTAAATGCTAACTAGGACACTATTTCAAACTGTTAAGTCTTTCTCCTCCACAGGGAGACTAAAATATGTACCCTCATTCTCCAAGTGAGTGTCCCTTTCTCTTCCCTGCAGTCACCACTTGAGCTGGTGTCCGCAGCCCCTCACAGCTGGACCTGAAAGCCAGGACACAGCTCAGGCTCGTCTACCTTGAGTTTCACTTTTCCAAATTCCCCATATCCTGAGCTCAGGGATGCTCTGGTGTACACCACTGACACTCTTAACAGTAAGTAAAACATTCAAAGCATTGATATCATCCTGACTCAGGACAGGCCTCCCAGACACATTTATTTCCTGTGTCTTCTGGCTCCACTGGAATCAGAGCAGAAATCAATCTCCAGCTGAGACAAGACAGGAGCCAGGAAGATTTGGGAGAAAGGAGCATGAGCATGGTTCATAGTTCTAGATGACCCTTCTGGGTCATGAAGAATGGAGACCATGAAAGCAAATGGAGAGAACAGGATGGCATGAATTAGTGACTGAAGAAAACCCTAGTTGACCTTAAGTACATCCTTCCCCTGGGAAGGTCCTGCTACATGGAAAAATAGCCCCAACCACAACATTCCAGGACCAATACAAGGGCACCCAGAAGATCAGAGGTGGAAGGAGAGGAGTAAGAGACAGAGCTGGAATCTCATGGAAGGATTGGGATTTGTTTGTTCCCGTGGGTGCAGGCTGGGAATTAACTTCTGCATCTACTCATAAAACCAAGGCTTCACCCCAAAGTTCAGTGCTGACATTTCAGGGATCCAAGTACCAAGAACCTTACATTTCTCTGCCGTTGTCCTACTGATAACAATGGCAGAATTCCAGACAAGAAGATATAGAATCTGTTTTTATGAGTAGGGAGGGTGGAGATTAAGAGTTCTTGAGAACGTGACTGAGGCATCCCAGTGATGATCCAAGACTAATGTCCAGGTGGATGAGAGGCTGTGTGGCAGGAGAGACTGAGGCTTAGCACTGGATGCAGATGAATATCTGAGGAGACATAACAAGGACATCTGGACCATCTGGAGCAGACAGAATAAAGACGCATGTGATGTCAGCAGAGGGAAGGGGAAATCCTGATTTGTAGAAGGCTATAGTACCTTTGTTATAACCTCAGCTAAGCAGGTTCCAGCCAGATCCAGGTTAGTAGAAGAGTACTCACGTAGCCTGCATGAGCCCTGATCCATCAACACCGCAATACACAGAACAACCCCACTGGACACTCATGTGTTCACTGAGCCTGAGTTCCAGATGTGTCCTGTGTCTCCCTGAGCCTCTCTAGGCAGAAGTCCCTCCAACCCTTTCTAGCTCAATGCTGGGCCCCCTCAAGGGCTTGGCCTAGGCCAGGATGCCTTGGTCTGCCTAGATATCTGTGGGGTGGGTCTGCCATGAACCCAGAAACAACTGTGTGTCCTAGCTCCAGCCCTCTGTTTTTAGGTAGTTGTAGCAAGGATAGGACAAAAGTTAATCACAGGTAAATATCCAGGTGGATTGGGTCACTTGGGTTGGCACTCACTGGGTTCCAGGTTTCACATTCCTGGGGTCCTGTGTAGTTGGGACACTGAGTCATGAGAGTACTGTTGCCCTCAGACAGCCTCGGCCTGTCGCCTGCTGAAAGATTTTGACCATTTATCCTCCACAGGTAGTTTTATTTGAGTCTCACGTTCACTCTTTAAGCTACTCTCCTCACGCTTCATTGGGTTAGAGCTGTCACATGTCATGGTGGCCTAGGGTGGCAGTGCTGTGCAGACAACAAAGAGACCATGGCTCCGTGTGGGACCTCTGATCCTTGTAAAGGCCTCTTTCAGCCAATGCTGGTGTCTGTAACCTCCACCCCAATCCATGTCCTTGGAGAACCAGACAGAGGGGGACTCAGGCAGATATAGAAGGAGCTAAGTGCTCAGACATGGTGGGTTGTCTGTACTGTGTGGGAGAAACAGTCTTGTTACGTGGGAGCTGGGCTGCAGAGCTTGATGATACAGACCTAGGACCTGGAGTCACAGCCCAGTGTCTCTCCTGGTCCTTAGTGACCTACTGCCTGCCTTGCACCATGGAGCTGTGTCCTTCCAGGTGCAATAACCTCCACGGCTGAGCCTGGGGCAGCGGCCTTCATGGCAATGCTGCCTAAACCTGTCCTCCAGATCAGACATAAGAATGCTACACACTGAATTTCCCTTAGAACCATTCACATCCTGTCCTCAGGGCTTGATGTGTATTCAGAAATCTCACATAAGACAATGAGCAGGACTGGAATTCAGCTCACTACCCAAGCTAGACCTTGGGAACATGGACCAGCCTTCCCAGAGGTTCCATGGTGACTGGCATGAGGCACAGGACCACAAAAGGGCAAAGGATGAGTCTCAGAATGATCTAGGAGTGAGAAGAGAATAGGATTCAGATGAGCTTGAAACGAACCACTGTTTTCTTCCCAGCCTATACTGCCCTGTCTCCCACAGGTGGGGATCATGCAGGGCTATTTTCTGAAAAGCAGGTGGCTGTTTTCTTCCTTTTACTTTTTTATGTGTTTGGTTATTTTGGCTGCACGCACAGCTGTGCACCACAAGAATGCCTAGTGTCCACCGTAAGGGGGCATTGGAGTCCCTGGAACTGGAGTCATAGATGATTGTGAGCTGCCATGCATGTGCTGGGAGCAGACCTCAGGTCTACAAGAGCATCCAGTGCTCTAATCACTGACCCATCTCCCTAGTCCTCCCAGGTAGATATTTTCAGCAATCTGACTGGTAGAAGGTTGAGAACAAGAACTTGCTAGAACTCAGGCTAGAAGGACAGGTGTGTTTGCCAGATCCAGGATAGGGATTTGGGATGCTCGGGCTAGAAGGATGGGTGTGTTTGGCAGATCCAGGATAGGAATTCGGGATGCTAACTTTCTCCATGAGACCATTGTTACTAATACCCAGGATCTAAGGCCAATCCCTGCAAGGATGATTTCTCTAACAAGCACAATCAAGTGAGATGAGAGACAGATGGTAAAGTTGTTTTAAATCAGAGACTCCTGAGCAGAAGGGGCCCTGTGGTAGATACAGGATCTAATAGGAGGGTGAAGCAAAACCCTGTCCATTGTGTTCCAGGAGGAGTGACAGCGGCACACCAGAAAACACGTGATTTTCTGTCTAGTACAAGGACTGGCAGACCTAGAATTCCTCAGACATTCTTCAGAGACAGGTAGCTTAATTCTAGAGTCATATCTAACTGTCCATTTGTTTTCAATTCTTGGACAAGATGTCCCCTCAACTATTGATGACCAAGATCAATACCAGATCCTCTCTGCTCCCTTCTCTGAGAAGGCCTCCAGGGTGGAGACACTGGATACGTGGCTGCAGACAGACAGCTTTTGCTTCACATCTGTCACCTGTGGTCTGTGTCAGGCTCATGTGGACACTGTATTCTCTGTGTCTCAGTTTCCCAGTGACAGACAGCACTCTTGAGGAACAAATGTTGCAATGTCTATAAAGTAGTCTTAAGTATGAAAAAGGACCTGAAACTGAGACAGGACAGCTGTCCAGATCAACACTGTCTGTTACTATTTGCCTGAAGGAGAGAATGTGCTAGACTTACTCCCGAGGACATGGAGTCATCAGGAGGACCTAGGTCCTGTGTCCCTCCCTTGGGGACACTGATAATAATGTGAAGTCTCATAAATCCATCAGAACAGTTGGCTGATGGCCTGGGCAGTCTCCATGCTGAGACTCAGAAGGAGATGCCCAGGTGACCTAGCCTAACTGTGGCTCTCACGGCATTACACTGACTGGTTCCGTGAGCTAGGAGATTCACACATCATTAAATTATTCTTCTCTGTTAGCTCTGAGAGGTCAGATTCCAACCCTAAGCATAGTCCCCCATGTCGCCTGGAGTCAGGAGACTAGACAATGATCTGGAGCCAGGACTTCCCTGGTGCTCTCCACTCTAATTAAGATCCATAATTCCCTCAGTCAGACCGCACCTGAGTCTGAAGGATCTCTCTCAGACTACGTTTATGGCGAGTGCCACACACTCTGAGCTTATTCTGATCCTTGGGATGAGTTACCCCACCACACACAATCCTATCAGAAAAGTGAATTCAGATAAAAGATAGAAATTGCAGCTTGTCTACACTGGTAGCATCCTGAACTAAATGCTCAAACCTTAAATGGGCATAAAATACTGACAGGAAGCAGGAACGGTCCAGACCTGTGTGTGCAGCATAGAAACAACCCCATGTAGCACCCAGATGTCAAAAAGAACTGCAGACTGTTTGTGTGATGATACACATGTGTTTATTCAAGTTCAACCTCTGCATTTGAGAGTTGAAGGGCAAAGCAGGCTCTCTCCATCTGGGTGGTGTTCTGAAACAGCAGTGATCCATTGGCATACACGGTGTCTCTGACACTGTGTGCAGACCCCAGCAGGCTTTGATTGGGTGGCCATTATAAACTGTGCAAGTTCATGGCTATCAAGCACAGTTACCCCTTTGTGTCAGTAAAAGGCTTGAACACTCCCTGGCAGACTAAGAACAAATAGAACACTTTCCCCTTCATCTGCATTGTGCATCAGTGGTGAGCTGAGCGGTGCGGGAGGGTACCAGCAGCTTCAAAGTAAGGCTAAGAGCTGGAGAGATGGCTTAGCACTTAAAAGCACAGGCTTCTCTTTCAGAGGACATGGATTTAATTCCCACCACCATGAGGGGACAGAAGCCTTATTGGAAAGGCTACAGCAAGCGAGTCTTCTGAAGATGGCCACTTTGCATGTCTACCATGGGTGTGCTCTGAGAGACAAGGGACCCCCAAGACTTCATCCCGGGATTGCTTCTCACTGCTGATATGCCTTTCCTGGCACTATCACATAGCTTAATGGTTTCCTGGGTATTTACCTACTCTGTTGGGGAGATTTCCTGCAGAATTATTATGAAGTTGTACGTTCATGTAGTAATACTGTTTAGATGAACTGATGATCTCATAATTCCTGTTAATAATTTTATAGGATTCCTAAATTGATACAAGTTATCTCAAGCCCCCTATTAGAATAAAAGGTGCAAATAGAGCTCTGTAACCCTTCATGTATCATGAGCTAATCACACTGAGAAAAGAAAAGAGGCTCAGAACAAATTTCTGATGAAGGAAAACATTACTTCTAGGTTAGGAATAAGGCCACTATCTGGTAACTAAAGGTCATAAACTGGGAATGGACAATTCATTGTAAATACGAAGACAGAAAATAAATGACTGACTAGTTTATACAAGACTTCAAGATAATAAGACACAAGGCAGATGATTTGTCTCTTGACAAAACAATGCTAACTTCTGAAATAACAACTATTACTTTGCCGGGCGGTGATGGCGCACACCTTTAATCCTAGCACTTGGGAGGCAGAGGCAGGCGGATTTCTGAGTTCGAGGCCAGCCTGGTCTACAGAGTGAGTTCCAGGACAGCCAGGACTACACAGAGAAACCCTGTCTCGAAAAACAAAAACCAAAAAAACAAAAACAAAACAACTATTGCTTTAAACTTATAAAGAACTTGTGGAGCTAGAAAACAGGGAAGAAATGTTTAGTCAGATACTAGTCTTAATGGAAAAACATGTAAACAACTCTGCTGTGACTCCTTAAACCTTGACGACCTACGACGGCAACTATTACTTTAAACTTACTATCAACTTAGGGAATGTGAAAGTGCTTAGAATACCACGTAATCAATTATCCTGCTGTAATGGTTCCACCTGATAATTGTATGGGGTAATTTTTATCTGGGAAAGTATAGAAAAGCTAAGAGTAAAAATAAAGTGACAGTGTAGCCCATGTATGCTTCATCCAATGTGTGTGTGTGTGTCTGTGTGTGTGCGCGCGCGCACCTGACTTTTTTCTTTCTTCCTTTTCCTTCTCTCTGGCTCACAAAGAGTTAATGAACTCAGAGCCTGTAACCTAATCAACTAGAGGCCCCTGCATCAAACAGTAAAGAGCCTGATTAAGTTTCTTTTCTTAATCCCCTGCTGCTATCAGCAGGAGTCTATTGCCAGAATTGTCATCTTTTGGTCACACAATAGCAAGAGAGAGTTAAATAGCCAAAAGCCATCAGCTTTTGGCCTCCACCAATGTCACACCTCGCTGCCTTCCTCAGTTTACCTGGATGTCAAGCTGGCTCTCAGCACACAGAGCAGCTCACCCCTGCCTGTGACTCCAATTCTAGAAAGTCTGATGCCTCTTCTGGACTGAGTAGACACTGCATATAGGTGGTACACACACACACACACACTTGCGGCAAAACTCCCATAAAGTAAACAAATCTTTTAGTGCCCTTTTTTAAAATAGATAAAATGAAGCTAGAAGGGAAGAGAGAAATTTGGGGTCCTTTCCGTTTGGTGGAAAACTGAGCCCTCAGTCTTAAGGAGGAGTGTTCATCCCTCTGCCCCAGTGTGTGTGTCTGGGTGTGTCTACAGTACGTGGAGGAGACTTTGGAGTACATTGGAGCAATGTGACATGGCCTGCTTTCAGTCAGTGCCCCTGAATGTGTTATTCCCCCTATGTGAGGGAATGATATATTCTCAGGTTTCTGAATGGCTCGCCCCTGACAGCCTTCAGATCTCTGCTCACTCTTAGGAGGATTTGTGGATGGTGAATGCCTTCACTAACCTCTTCCTCTAGAGTCCCCAGGTCGTCTCTTTTTCACATTGCCCCCCCCCCCCAGATCACTAGAACACAGGGCTGCAGCTTTAGGCCACACCCTTAATCAGGCCACACCTCCTGCAGCTCACTCTGGGACACAGTGGAGGAGCTGTCTGTGCTGAGACTCATCTACTCTCAGTTTACAACCCACTGCTCCTCCATGTTCCCTGTCACTTCCACTACGCTGAACTAAGCACATGGTGTGAAACTTCCCACTGCCCTGAAAAGGTTATTAAAAAAAATCAGACCTTTCCTTTGTTCCAGAGATGGTAGAAAACTGCTAAATGGAGTAGCCCAGAAATAGAAAGTGCCCCTAGGAGAGGCTCCTCAGTCCCTCCACGATCACTCTCAGGACATCTATTTCTCATTCCCTCACTCTCTCTACCTCGCTCTCATTTTCAATCTCTTTCTTAAAGCTTTTAAAAATTACTATTTTTTAGAACTACCTACATGTTTATTATATTTACATTTCCACCCCTCCTGTTCCTCCTCTTTCTATTCCCAGGCCTTCCACTCTTTCTCAAATTCATGACATATATATGTATGTGTGTGCCTATGTATATATATATGTGTGTGTGTGTGTGTGTGTGTGTGTGTGTGTATGGACATATGTGTATAATGTGTATAAATATATGTGTATATATGTGGACCCAGAAGATTTTATATATTTCTATATTATATAATTATGTATATGTAATATAACATAAATATATATGAATATACATACATATATATAATCTGCAGGGTCTATTTACTGTTCCCCATATGGCTATGTTTTTCCTTGACCATTTGTGGTTGGATAACCCATCAGGGGCTCATCCATGGAGCATACTGACTCCCCTTCTCTCAGAACTTACTAATTACTGTAGCTCTTTATACAGGAGTGGGTCCTCATGAGACTTCTCCACCCATGCTGCCGTATCAATTCGTCTTGTCACTGTTCAGGTCTGTGTAGGCAGCCGTATGTCAGAGGTTTTTTTGGGTGCAGCTTCCATGTCATTTAGAAGACAAAAATCTCACAGTAGGTGCTCTGGTCCTCTAGCTCTTACACTCTTTTCACCTCCTCTTCCGAGATATGCCAGAGCCTCAGCCAAGGATGTTGTGTTAAGGATAGATCAATTGGGACTGGACAATGGTGCCCACTGTTCTCTCATTTGGATCAGTTTGGGATTTCTTTGGTGGTCCTCATCTGCGCAAAAAGAGGGTTCTTTGATGGCAATGAGAGCTGCATTTATCTGTGGGTATAAGGATGTGTATTTAGAATGAACCTAGGAATTATACCGATTTAGAAAAGAAGCCATGGTAGGTTCTCCTCTCGGATCCATGACCTCACTAGCCATGAGTATTTGATTAAGATTCTAGAGCCTGGCATGACTTCCCTCCTATTGAGCAGGGCTTAAATCTGATTGGACAGTTGTTGGTTTCCTCCAAGATGGACATGCCACTGTTGCATTTTTAGGGATGTCTTGTCACGCTGGTCAGTGCTGTGTTTTGTAAGCATCACAACTGGGTAGGACTATGGATTGTTTTCATCTCTTGTCAGCTTGCAAGTACCTTCAAGTATTATAAGGTCTAGTCCTCAAAGAGGAGATTTCTGGGTCAGATCCAACTAGATACTTCCAAGCCTGTGTTTTTGTAAGTGTGTGGTGTCTTCAATAATAAGGACACATCTTCAAATTCGAGGAAGCAACAAAGGACAGTAGCAATAGCCTATATTGTTTAAGGAGGTTCTTGGAAGAACCTAACCATCAATTTGAAATGAGGTTTCTCAGTCCAGTAACTGTGTTGCTGTGTGTCTGTGGCTCTCTGAGGGAACATTGTCATCCAACTAGTAAAAATTTATTTTAGGTAAATTTATCTTAGGTAAATATAAAGTAACTATGACGTTCTCAGACATCCCTATGGTTATTTATGCCCTATCCTTCTCTGTCTGTATTACATTCACCCCATCCCTGTGTTGCTCATTTCCCCCTTCATAGCACCTGCTCCTGACTGTCCCCTGTGCTCCTCCAACACCCATGACCTCTTTTAACTTTCCTGGTTTCTCTGGCTATCCCCGGTTATCTACACACAGCTGAAGATTCAGAGCTGGGAACCACAACCGTGAAAAAGCAGGCAGTGTTCATCTTTCATGGTCTTCTTCACCTCTCTAGCCATCCGTTTACTATCCTATTCACTTACCTTCCAGTGTTATGATTTTATTTTCCTTTACAACTGAATAGTGTTCTGCTCTCTTTGCACTGTAGGTAAACATAGATACATAATCGTCTCAACAGGTACAGAAAAGGCTTTTTGCAAAACCTAGCATGCCTTTATAACAAAAGTCCTTGAGAGAATAAAGGTATGAAGGGACCATGGTTCGATATAATGAAGGCTACATACAATAATCCTAAATCCAACATCATTTGAGGGGAAAGACTTCAAGCATCCCCATTAAAACCAGGAAGGAGACTAGGCTCACTCTCTGGACTCCTTTTCAATACGGTATTGGATACACTGGCTGAAGCAAGAGAAGGAAATTAAAGGGTGTGGATAGGAAAGAAAGACATCAAGCCATCCCTATTTGCAAATGACATGATATTATACAGAAGAGATCCCAAAATTCTACCAGAAAACTTTTAGAAACAATCAAGAATCTCAACAAAATAGCAGAATATAACAGCAACTTGCAAAAGTAAGTAGTTTCTCTCTCCACCAACAACAAAGACACTAAGAGAAAGATGCCATGGCCCCGTTTCCACCCACAGTAGCCTCAGAAAATCTAGCAACAAACCTAAGCAAAGAGGAGAAAGTCTTCTACAATGAAAGCTTTAAATCTCTGAATACATAAATCTCTAATAAAGGTGTTATCATAAATTCTTAATCTCAATTGGGGGTATATACCCCACCTTAGAGCATTCAGTTCCCAAATAAAAGACACAAAACTTTTATATTTATGATAAGCCTTTAAAGCATCAGAGCTGAGCAGACATCTACCCTCCAAGCTATTAGCATACTTCCCTACCAATAAACCCAAGTTATAATTTGCCATGTTCTGCCTGGGCCACTCTTACTCCGAGTGGACAGCCCTCACGGCCATGTTTTCATGATTCACCTACCCCATGGCATGTTCTCCTCTCCCCACCTTCTCTCTCTTCTCCTGTGGTCCTCCTCAGACCCCAAACCAGGGAACCAAAAACTCAGCCTACCTGTGTTATGCCCAGCTATAGGCTGTAGGCATTTTATTCAACCATTAGTTTTAAGTTAAGGAACAAGCTTACATAGTATAATTTGGTGTATGTATGTGAGGATTTTCTCATCCCTGGGGGCAACCAGACCTTGAAGGACAGCACTTAGCATTACAGTACATAGCAATAGACCAAACCTCAACAAAAGGCATTAAAGAATGGGAAGACAGCTCCTGCTCATAAGTCAGAGTTATCAATATTGTGAAAATAACTATCCTGACAAGAATATTTGCAGACTCAGTGCAATCCCAATCAAAAATCCATGATATTTTTTTGTTTTGTTTTGTTTTGTTTTTGTTTTTGTTTTGTTGTTGTTGTTTTGTTTTGTTTCATTTTTGTTTTTTGAGACAGGGTTTCTCTGTGTAGCCCTGGCTGTCCTGGAACTCACTCTGTAGACCAAGCTGGCCTTGAACTCAGAAATCTGCCTGCCTTTGCCTCCCAAGTGCTGGGATTAAAGGCATGCACCACCACTGCCTGGCTCCATGATATTTTTCACAGACATCAAAAAAAAAATCTTAAAATTCATGTGAAAGTGCAAAAGATCCCAAGTAGTCAGAGCTAAAGAAAAAATGCTGGGGGGATTGGGATTCCAGATTTCAAAATATTACAGACCTATGGTAATAAAAATAGTGTGGTACTAGCACAAAAAAAAGACATAAAAATAGACAAAATAGGGCACCCAAACATGAGTGCACATAATAACATCCATCTGACATTTGACCAAGATAACAAAACATGCCCAGAAAAAAGACAGCGTCTTCAACAAGTGCCACTGAGAAAACAGAATGTCCACGTGGAAGAACTCGATTAGACCAACATCTGTCACCGTGCACAAAAGTTAACTCCAAACGGGTCATGGACTTCAGTGTAAAATGGGAAACACTTAAAGTTCTAGAAGAAAACATAGGCAGAGTCCTCCATGATACATGTGTGGGAAAGGATTTTCTGAACAGGACTCCATGTACCCGGGATTAAAGCCAACTATTGACAAACAGAGCATCATAAAATCAAAAAGCTGCTGTAAGGCAAAGAAACCCTGAGAAGAGCCCATAGACATAGACATCTCGCAGCAGATCAATAGTCAATATGTATATTGAATTTTTTCCAAAAAAAACAGAGAAACAATAAAACGAACAGAGCCTGGTGCGGCGGCACACTCCTTTAATTCTAATATTCAGGAGGCAGAGGCAAGCGGATCTCTGTAAGTTTGAGGTCAGCCTTACGTAATAGTTTGTTCTAGTATAGTCAGGGCTGTATAGAGACCCTAGCTCAAAAATGAAAGGAAGGAAGGAAGAAGGGAGGGAAGAAAGGAAGGAGGGAGGGAGGGAGGGAGGGAGGGAGGGAGGGAGGGAGGATGAAGCAACCCAAGTATAAAATAGCCATGTATCTGAACAGAGAGTTTTCAAAGGAAGAACTAAAAAATGACTGAGAAATATCTCCAAAAGTGTTCATCATCCTTAGCAATGTAAATTAAAACTACATTCAGATTTCACATTACTCCATTCAGGACAGCTGACACCCTACACAACTGCTGCTGGAGATGTGGGGAAAGGGGAGCCCTCACTCACTGTTAGTGGGGTGGCAAACTGGTGCAACCACTATAGGGATCCTATGGAAAACTAGCAATAGTAATAATAATAAACCTACCACATGACCCAGCCACACCTCTCCTGGCACTGCATCAAAGGACTTGACATCCTACTCCATAGACACCTGCTCAGCCGTGGTCATTGCTACTCTAGACACAGTAGCTAGAAAATGGAAACAACTTAAATAGCCTTCGACTGATGGGTGGATAGCAAAAGCATGGTATACACACAGAAGTAATTTTCTGAGTGTTGATGCTATATCTTTATATCGCCCCCTAGAGAACGCTAGGAGAACTGCAGCTCATGTCTATGGCTACAACAAGAATGGCCTCCAGGCTCAAGTGCTGTGAGCTGGCCTGAGACTTGGGCACAAGCACACTGCAGGGCTAGTCACCTTGCTCACTGTGCTCCGGGCAGTGAGGGGTGAGTCTAGGGAGAGTTTGTGATTTCTCCTGGGAACTCCTGGTCCAGAGACAGAGATGTTATGCAGCCAAGGGATGGGCAGACTCAGAAATCAAGTGTCCACAAAACTTCAAAGGAAAAGCCCCATCACTGTCTCTTCAAGCTCAAGGCAGAGGATGCCAGAATAGGAGCTGCATCAACACGAGGCTTGACTGTCTCTTGATCCAATCTCTTTGCCCAAAAGATACTAAAGGCTTTGCATATGAGCATAGAGAACATTATTTATGGTCCATAAGGATATGTTAAATATTCTCCACTAAAGAATCTGTGTTCTACATGCCTTTCTGCTGCTGTGATAAACACACTAATATCAGCAAGTTAGGTAACAAAGGATTTACTTCCTGGTATCTTGAGGTCAAATCCATCCCTGTCTGAAGTCAGGGTAGAAATTGAAGGCAGGAACTTGAAAGCAGGAACGGAGGAGGTAACCTGCTTGCTAGCTCATATTCTCTATTTCTCTCTGTCTCTCTATGTGTCTCTGCCTCCCTGTCTCTCTCTGTCTCTCTCTGTGTCTCTCTGTGTCTCTCTGTCTCTCTGTGTCTCTGTCTCTCTCTGTCTCTCTCTGTCTCTCTGTCTCTGTGTGTCTCTCTGTCTCTGTGTGTCTCTCTGT
>NW_021604773.1:1204397-1230727 GCF_004785775.1 Grammomys surdaster | reverse complement strand
TGTCTCTCTGTCTCTGTGTGTCTCTCTGTCTCTGTGTGTCTCTCTGTCTCTGTGTGTCTCTCTGTCTGTCTCTCTGTCTCTCTGTCTCTCTCTCTCTCTCTCTCTCTCTCTCTCTCTCTCTCTCTCTCTCTCTCTCTCTCCATCAAGCTTAGCAATCTTTCTTAGACATCCCACACCACCTATATAGGGATGGCACCACCCACAGTGATCTCAGCCCTTCTACATGCATTACGACAATCAAGACAGTCCCTCTCAGACAATTCTGCAGACTGATCTGATTAAGACAACAACTCAGCTGAGGTTCAGACCCCACATTGGTGACTTTATGCTGTGTCACTTAAGTCCTCCTCCACAGTGAGATTCCACAGGAAGTTTCTCATTCTCCAGCTCAGCATCCCTATCTGTTCAAGCTGGTGATCACACATGCTGGTGTCCACAGACCTTCACAGCTGGACCCTCAGAGACAAAACTAGAATCAAAGTTGTGTTTTCAAATGAGTTGCAAATATCCAATAACTTATACAAAAGTTGAAAACATGTATCCAGCGTACGTTGTGACAAAAATAGCCTTAAATTTTGTATCAATATACAAAGATTTCTATCAATGAAAACCTTAAACCTGTATCAATATACAATAATCTATATCAATGTAAGCAAAAGTAACTTTATTTGAGAATAGCAATAGTTCTAAATTGAGTAGATTTAATAATCTACCCTTTCTTCCATTATTCCTATATATTTCTATATTCCCTTCTCCTTTTTTTAACCACCTTCCCTTTTTATCTAAGAAAGAAAGAATAGAGAAAAGAAAAGAGAGAATTTCCTGAGTCTAAGGAGCCTATTTCATTTTCTCCCTGTCCAAGATCATAACTATTTATATGATAATATATCCATAACTCATAAAATGACCAAAACCATCCACCCCATCTTAAGGGACTGGGACAACAGTCTTGTTAAATTGCTTCCTGACGATTTGGGGTGTAGGACTTCCATTAGGGGCCCAAGAAAACTGAAAAACTGGTAAGAAAGCTAGTTGTGACATTTGTTGCCCAGTCTTTGTATGCTGAGAAAGTTCGGGCTTAAGTGAAATCCTGACTGGATCAGTATGCAAGGCTGAACAATCCAAGGTCATCTGGGCTCAACAGCCCTCCCTGAAGTTGTTCTGGAAGCAAGTTTCCCGAGAGGAAACACCATCAAAGCAGTCTGAGGCAGGTTCAGGCATCTCAGCATCCCTGGGGGTGGATCCTAGCAGGACTGCTTCTTTGGTTGGCATTTTCTATGTACATAAGGTTCTCACAAGTTCTGTACAATATATAAGATGTTGGATGTGCAATGTGCACAGCTTAGTTAATGAAGATTTTTTTGTTGTTTGAGCAGTTGAAAGACGTCTGTCTTTTTTTAAGCTAGTTTGGATTGTAACCAAAACTACAATGTAAATGTCTATCGGGCTGGAGAGTTGGCTCAGCGATTAAGAGCACTGACTGCTCTTCCAGAGGTCCTGAGTTCAATCCCCAGCAACCATAAGGTGGCTCATAACCATCTATAAGGGGATCTGATGCCCTCTTCTGGCACGCAGATGTATATGCAGCAGAGCACTCATACATTAAATAAATAAAATTTGTAAATGTGTGTGTGTGTGTGTGTGTGTGTGTGTGTGTGTGTGTGTGTGCTTATCTATGCCATATGAAAGGATGGCAGGATGAGTCTTGAGGACTCTGCAGTCAATAAGATCCACTGGCTATGTATAGCTGCTGAAGTTCTGGCTGGAGACATTATCACATCCCAGTCAGTTCTAGAGTTGTTTGAGGAGAGAGGTAGTATCATACATTATCCACTCGATCCTTCTGATTTTTTTCTTTTCTTCCTGTCTGCAGCCAAGATCTTCAAGAGGTCTCCCTCTATCACATCTGATCCTTATTATTTTAGATGGGATCTTTTCTGTTGACACAAACACAAAGCCCAAAGCATAATATACCTTTCGTCCAGCAGTTTGAAGTCATTGTAAGTGGAGACCGATCCGACCTAGCAGCATCTTTTTATCCATTCTGACCTCTCTCAAAGAGGATGTACAATATCACCATTACCATTGAACATATACTCACTTCCTATTGATATCTCAAAACAAGACTGTATTGAGTGCAAATCTCTTCCTCTACAGCGAGATACATTTATTACTATTTACTGGGACATGGTTGCTCTGTGTAGCCCAGGATGTCTTGTATTTGTTCCATAGACCAGGCTAGCCTCTAACTTATAAGAAATCTAGCTGTCTCTGTTTTGGTTTCCTTTAGCACATCCTATTGGCATGTACCCCTACAATCGGCTCAAGTATATTTCATATGCTACCTGTCTAGAGGTTTTGGTTCCGTATTTTTTAAAAATGATGTTTGCTTTATTTATCCCAGCCAGTAACACATTTAACTTACAAAGAAATAATGCAATGATAGAGAAATGAAACACCTTTTGTAACTGCTTTCTTAAGGAACCAGTGATTTGTGAATTCCAAATTAGGCTGTTAAGAAGGCATGTGACATCTGTGTGTTGGCCTTGCTGACTCAGATGGCTGAGTGGGCAGAGGACCCGAGGCAGTGACAGTTCAGTAACGGCTGCCTCACTCACCTCACCCATTTTTCTTATTTCTTCCTGAGACTGGACTCAGCATGGGCAGCTTGACTACCACAGTAAGCCTTAAAACTCTTATGTGCGTTTTGTGCCAACATTTTTCTAGAACTCTGTCAGAGCATAATCTGTCCTTAGATCATGATGTAATTTTGATAGGAATTTTATGCTGTCTTGGGAGAACTGGATATAATGGTTAAATTAAACTTAGTAAACACACAAACATACAAATACAGTTGTGTAGATAAATATAGTAAGAGGGCCAGGTTTGTGTGGGTAGGAGGAGCTCAAAACGTTGAGGTGTCATGTTTCAATTAAGTGATCCTTCTTTGTTATATGAGGTATGGGGTGATTATAAAAAGCACTTGACTTTGTCAATTGAGTTGTAGATTCTGACAATAATCCATGTTATTTTAGATTTTGAGGGCATAGCTATGCTTTAAACAAATATTATCAAACATTATTCAATACACATAATCACATGAACTCGAGTCAAT
The DNA here is from genome assembly GCF_004785775.1 of Grammomys surdaster. Classification (NCBI taxonomy): domain Eukaryota; kingdom Metazoa; phylum Chordata; class Mammalia; order Rodentia; family Muridae; genus Grammomys; species Grammomys surdaster. The sequence goes on along the minus strand of NW_021604773.1, from coordinate 1,227,612 downwards.
CACACGTGAATGATTCCGGTCTACATTTTATCTGATTGTACCCACTCGATGTTCTACATATCCAAACACATGAAGCAGGAACTGAGGCGCAAAAGTTCTTTCACAAATGCCCTCAACCAACAGCGAAAGCAGCCATTATACATGCTTTCTCCTGCATATGCATGTACTTCAAAAACCAATGAGCCATCTCTTCATCCACTGTCAACTTAATGGCAAGACTTCAGAAGCTTCATCATCTGACCAGTCAACTCTGGGGAACTCTCCTGGTCAGATTCATCAGAAAGGGGACCACCTGGGACTTCGTTCACTTTGTGGGGGCCACCAGGCATTGGTGGAACACCAGCAAGTCCTGAAGGCACTTGGTAAGGATTATTCAGAGTAGAATGGGGTCCTCGTGTGGGGTAGTAGGGTGGGGTCCTCGTGTGGGGTAGTAGGGTGGGGTCCTTGTGTGGGGTAGTAGGGTGGGGTCCTTGTGTGGGGTAGTAGGACGGGGTCCTTGTGTGGGGTATGATCCTGCAGGGCCAGGATATGGTGCTGGTGGTGCCCAGGCTCCCGGTGGCACAGTGTCCCATGGAACAGGTGGTGCTCCTGACACTGGAGGAGGAACAGTGGGATATGGCCCTGGAGATTGACATGGCATATTAGGATGCTGCCCCACAATTCCTGGTGCCCAAGGTCCAGAAGAGATGGATCTCCATAGACCTAAAGAATCGGCTGCAGCTGGATCTTTGGGTGCATCATATGGCCTAGATAGCTCTGGAATGGGCATATTTGGTGTAGCATATGGCCCTGTGGGGCCAGGGCCTGGCACAGCAGGGGCTGGAAAAGGAACATCAGGTGAGGGACATGATGGTCCGAAGGAGGAAAGGGTCCTGGGGGTCCTGGGAGTGGTCCAGTTAGAGGTATGGGAGGGATCCATTCCTGTTGGTATTGTTCCAAAAGGCACAGATTGTAGGGTGTGGGGTGGGTGGGGGTGGGGTTGGGGGCGGGGGAGCGATACGAGGTTGCTGAGAGAACTGATGACAGCTCTGCATGTGCTCCACCTGCAATATCATCTGGACTCCAACCATGTAGTGCAGCGCCCTCTACACAGAACAGCCTCACTGAACATTTGTGTGTTCTCTGAGCCTGAATCTGAGATGTCCCCTGAGATGAGCTTCTCTAGGTGGGGGAAGCCCCTCGAACTCATTCTACCTCAATGCTAGGCCTGGCTGCATGTGCTTGGGCTAGGCCAGGATGTCCCGGCCAGACTAAGTATCTATGTCATGGGTTAGTGTCACCACCTACAAGATGGACCGAGTGTGCTGGCTCCCTCTGTATTTACAGTTGTAGCAAGGATGGGACAGGAATTACTCACAGGTAACGTTCAGGTAGAATGGGTCATGTTAGGTGACACTCACTGTGCTGCAGGTTGCACACTCACGGGGTTCTGTGTCAGTTGTGACATGAAAAAAGTAAAGGTCCTGTTGGGTCAGGGACCCTGCCAGTCTCAAGGCTAACAGGAAGACTATTCACATGAGGTGAAGAATGAACTTGGGTCAGCACTATGCCATGTTAGCAGGCATTGGGTCAAAAACTTCCAGCATCAGGGCCTGAGAGATGGCTCAGAGGTTAAGAGCACTGACTGCTCTTCCAGAGGTCCTGAGTTCAATTCCCAGTGACCGCATGGTGGCTCATAACCATCTATAATGAGATCTGGTGCTCTCGGCTGGCATGCAGGCATACATGCAGGCAGAACACTGTATATGACAAATAAAACTTTTTAAAAAGAAAAGAAAAATAAGATGCTTTTAGTAAATAAATAAATTTTTAAAGTTTCCCTTTGTGGCTGGTAGTTGGTGGTTGCGAGGGTAGCCCGTGAGTAGTCAGTTGAGGTATATTAGGTGATTAATAAACACCTCTCCTGGTAGGCCTTTACTGATGGGACAGAGAAGTCAAGACTCTAGAGGAAACCAAATTATTGACACATGTCAATTAAGATGGAGGAGCTGTGTGAATTGACGCGGCCTTTGCCTAGCTCTTTCGTAAAGTCGTCTTTGTTTTAAATGTTAGAGATTGGGAATAAAAGCAGACTAACTTGAGTCAGGTGTGCGAGGTGACAGATGGTCACAGTATTCACCATAGAGGGGACTACCATACCCAGGCAGGATTCAAAAGTGTTGAGTGATTTGGGCTTTATATTATCTAGACAGCAGTAGCAGCTGCCTGAGGTCACATGCTGAAACACCCACACAACACACACACCACTACCACCACCACCACCACACCATACAGGCACGCGTACACACGCACACGCACGCGCACGCACACGCACACGCACACACACACAGAGAAAAAAGCTGTGGTTTGCAGATGACTAGCCAAATAAGCCGCCACTACAGCAGAGCCCAAGATCCACCCTTGCCCAGCGTATCCGTGCTGTATACACACCCACCAGCTGGTCGCTTGCTGATATCTGGGTCATCAGATGACTGTAGAATCAGCAAACTCTTGCCCTGCTTTTCCTGGTTTTTCTGTGTTTACAACAGTGGAGTCAGGTGGAGCCAATAAACACTCCCTGATCCCTGGAGATTGACCAGAAACCCCGTAGATGAGACTGGCTTTCCATTTTCCATTGGTCACCCTGTCCACCCACTCTCATAATGATACTGCAAGTGCCAAGAGCCTAAAATGTCCTCACTGTGTAAGCGCCACTACATCTACCATACATAAGGGCTCAGGAGCTGGAATGAGCTCGCCACCTAGTGGACACTTTGGGCTATGGCTGACACAATGCACATAGGAGATTGGGCATTGACCAGCCTGGGACTGTGGAATGACTAACGACAAAGGCTCCTTAAAAGCAGCCCAGTTTTCTTGTGTCTTTTATTGTGAGGAAAACAAGGTCAACGGCAGAAACAGTCCACAGCGGTATAAAACGGAACAAGATTGCACCCGGAACAAGACAGCACCTGGGACAAGATGGGCAGGGGAGGGGATGTGAGGGGGCACTTTTAGTAACAACCGATGTCTCCAGTCATGGGCCATAGGGAAAAAGTGTACTACTTCTATTTTGCTTGAGAGAGAGAGGGAGAGGGAGAGAGAGAGAGAGAGAGAGAGAGAGAGAGAGAGAGAGAGAGAGAGAGAGAGAGAGAGAGAGAGAGAGAGAGAACACTTGTAGGCATAAATTTATCTCAACCTGCTTTAATAAGGGTTCAACCTCCCCTCTAGCCCGCCACCAGAGGTAGTTTTTGAGGACATGGGGGAAGTGGATCTGTCTAGAAATAATTCTTTGGGGCGATTCCAACCTTCGTTGTCAGGATATCAGCAGTTCAGTTCAGTAGCCAACACCAACACAAATCAGCAGCAGTCCGGTCCACTTAACAGACCCACACAGGAATCAGGAAGGGCAGTTCAGTCCAGAAGAAACTACAAGGCTCACCAACCAGCCCGAGTTCACCACTGCAACGCTAAGAAGCAGGAACCTCTCAAGAAGTTCTTTGACAAGTTTCTCTCTATGATGTCACCAAAAGAGAAGCTCAACAACACAATGTAAGGTGAACCATACATGCGTGTCGTCAGGAATGAACAGCAAAGTGGAGCAAAGCAAACTAAAGCTGGAGCGCCCACTGTCTGTGGGGTCATATCTATATTCCTTCTGAGCATCATGCATCCTCTCACATGTCTGCTGTAGCAAAACATTCTTTCACCCCTGTGTGCCCCAGCAAAACAACATTTGACATAACTGACTTTCTAAAGAAACTAGAACTTTCCAGTTCACCCACTCCTAATGACTTAACATTATACTTGTAAATCAATGTATCTCTCATCTCATCAGACTACCAGCTTCTTGTAGTGGACGGCAAATAACACAGAGACCCTTGACTGGTCTATGGGCAGAGGATAAGAGGCTACAAAGTGCTCTTCCCCAAATAAGGCATCTATACCACACCCCCTCCTAAGAGAGCCTGAGGTGGCAAATGGCTACATTAAAACAGTGTTATTTCGTTGTTTCGTTTTGTAACACAGCAGGGCAGTTGCACATATGAACTCACAGCAATTGTGAAAACATGCACAAAACCCGGACAGCCTCAAGTCAGACATCATTGCAGCCTGGGGAAGGGCACAAACTCCCACTCCTAGTAGAATACTGACAGCTTCTAAGAAAAGGAGACACAAATGGAGGAGATAAGGAAGTATGGATGTGCCGGGGTCCAGCCTCAACACAGGATTGGAGTTCTCAACTGGAAGCAGGGATAGATATCCCTGGAAAGCGCATAATAAATACACACAGACTACTTTTTCGGGTACAAGCTGACAGGCAATTTTTCAAGGCTTAAAGTTACACCTTCTCTCTCTCTCTCCCTCTCTTTCTCTCTCTCTCTCTCTCTCTCTCTCTCCATCTCAGCTTGCACGCATTCTGTATTCTCCTGCACGCTCTGTTTTCTCCTGTGCAATTTTCTTTTCTTGCACTCCCACACTCCTACACACCTCTCCTTTCGGGCACACATACACACCACATTCTCTCTCTCTCTCTCTCTCTCTCTCTCTCTCTCTCTCTCTCTCTCCTCATATTCTCTCTTCACACTCTTTTTTTTTTGCCTTTAACTTGCCCCAGTCTTTTACTGTTACTCCAAAAGCAGGTAGAAAAAAAGACATTGTATAATCATTGCCAAACCAAATTCAAAAGAATAACCACATCCTACAAAGAATCAAAATTACAGTTGTTCCCCAAAGTTTCCCTGTTCCCAAGCCTGTGGCCAAAATAATAATAATTGCAAACTTATCATTATTTAACTTTAACATTTCACTTACTATACTTCAGAGCTCAGAGCTCCAAGGCCAGCTACTTGCATTTTCCTGTGAAGCTCTAATGATAAATGACATGGGCAAAGCTGCCGGGCAGTGGCCAGAAAGAATCAAGTTAACCCTTAACTCAGCAGTTCCACTAGCTTTCTGCTTCTGTACATTGCACACAATGATTCTCCTAAGAGTCCCAGTGTTTTGACTTAATTCTACTAGCATATAATTTTATGTATCCTATACTTGCTTTTTCATACATGTTCAAAGGAGACCATTGGCCACTCTCAAATGTTCTGCAAAACTCATTTCATAACTTCAATAGCTTTTTCCTTTCTTGGGGTCCCAATGTTATCTCTACTTCGTTTTTTAATATTTCTTAAAACTTTCTTTGCAAGTCAAACATTAATCTGAAACTACCACTGTGTAGTTATTGCATTGTTTCCAAGATGAGAGCACACAGCATGCACCTGGACCATTAGGACTGTGCTGTGCTGTGCCTCTATGCCTCAATTTTTGATTGTTTAAGAGTCATTACATCGCCAGGCAGTGGTGGTGCACACCTTTAATCCCAGCACTTGGGAGGCAGAGGCAGGTGGATTTCTGAGTTTGAGGCCAGCCTGGTCTACAGAGTGAGTTCCAGGACAGCCAGGGCTACACAGAGAAACCCTGTCTCGAAAAACCAAAAAAAAAAAAAAAAAAAAAAAAAAAAAAAAAAAAAAAAAAAAAAAGAATCATTACATCAAGGAACATCTAGTTTCACAGAATTCACCAGAGCAGAAGGAGAAGGGAATAGGAAAGTCAGATATAATAATTATGCACACCAAGGCCAACTGAAAAGCAGTCATAAATAAAATCTATACAGCTGTTGTCCAGGCCTAAGGTTAGGAGAAATGAGAACAACTGTTTTTTGTTTGTTTGTTTGTTCATTTGTTTTACAAAGCACTTCCACAGGTTACTGAGATGTTTCCATCCTGGCCTACTGTAGGCAGTCCATTATTTCAGATGGTGGGTCCCCTGGAGGGATATGTCTCCTGCTTCTCAGGGACCCAGACATGATTCTTTTTTACAAGGAGCTACCAAGGTCTTCCGAGATGTTTCCATCCCTCACTGCTGTGGGCAGTCCCTGTCATGGTGTGCTGTCCCCAGCACAGATGCATCTAGGAGAGGTTAGAAGAAGATGCAGTGTGGGACAGTTGACCACACCAGGAAACGTGGTAAGGCAGAGCAAGTCTGAGGGCCCAGCACTCAGGTATACAACTAAGACAGTAGGCACCTCCCTGCTCCCTGCCAGATTCCTGGCCTGGAACATCTGCCACACTTCCCACATAAGGAAACGTGACCTGTGGTCACGCAGTCCCAGAACAGAGTTCTTTGTGCTAATGAGGTACCTAGAGGCCCTGAGGACTTAGCCAATAAGCTTTCCTTCCTGGACATTCCTCCCTGCAAAAGGTATTTAATCTCTGGTCCACCCTAAAAAGTTGGTACATGTGCCCTTCCCCCAGCCTTGAACGGGCCTGAGAGACCTTGTTTACCACAATAGACCAAACAATAGGATTCTGGAGGCATTGCCTGCCTTGGCATTGCCGGCCTTGGTGCCTCCTTGGCTGCCCTGTAGCCTGGTACACAAGCTGAAAAGAATAGACTGCCTGCTGAGCTTGCTTGAGACATCTCCGGTATGGATTCCTCTCACTTCCAGCAGGATGGATTCAGCTCACCCCCAGCCGGCTGAAGCAAGAAGGAACTCTGGGGGTTGGGGTGGGTTATCCCCTTTAAATTAGAAGCTGAACATTAAAGCATTGAGCCTTGATCAGAAACCTTTGTCCTGGCTTCATCTCTTCCCGCCCTCCTGTCCCTTCCCAGCCTCTCTTTCAGGTGAACCCGGTCGACTGTGGCTGACGGCCCTCAACAGGTACACATGCATTTTTCACCAATAGTCAATAATAGAATGGATAAACATGGACTGCCTCTTCCATTGAAACCGCCACAGTGGGGAACATGGAGAAGGCCTTCACCCACAGAGCCACAGCCTAAGTCTCCCATAGAATCTGAGCTTCCAGACAACCTACCTTCACCAATGAGCTAAGCCAGAGCTCCCCATTTCCCCTGCACTGGGTTTGTTATTGTCCTCAGCCTGCAGACCCCCAACAGTCCTGGCCTCCCATGGACCCCAGATTTTTAGTTCCTGACTCTTCTGTGTGGCATTCCAGTGGTGACTGAGTGCCCAGGGATCAGGGAACCCCAATTTTGGCTTTCCCCATCTAAGACTGTGTCTTCCTATCCCTTGAGCATTGTCTTGGCACTTCCCTAAAGCCCAGCACCTGACAGCAGCAACAATACAGGGAGATGCAGTCAAGCACTCCCCGAGTTTCACCTCCCCAGTGGTGAGATGGAACACAGACCCACAATATAGGGGTGAATACCATAAAAATACATTGTATAACTGTGTGGTAGTGGTATACACCTTTAATCCCAGGACTTGGGAGACAGAAGAAGGTGCATCTCTGAGTTAGAGGCCAGCCTGGTCTATAGAGTGAGTTCCAGGACAGTCAAGGTTATGCAGAGGAAACCCTATCTCAAAAAAAAAAAAAACAATGTGAGTGTGTGTGTGTGTGCATATGTTGATTTGAATATGCTTGGCCCATGGAAAATGACACTATTAGGAAGTGTGACCTTGCTGGGCGGTGGTGGCACACGCCTTTAATCCCAGCACTTGGGAGGCAGAGGCAGGCAGATTTCTGAGTTCGAGGCCAGCCTGGTCTACAGAATGAGTTCCAGGACAACCAGAGCTACACAGAGAAACTCTGTCTTGAAAAACCAAAAAATAAAAGAAAAGAAAAGAAAGAAAAGAAAAAGGAAGTGTGGCCTTACTAGAGTAGGTATGTCCTTGTTGGAGGAAGTGAGTCACTGTGGGGGCGGGCTTTGAGGCCTCCTATGCTCAGACTCTGCCCAGTGTAGAATGAGAGTCTCTCTCAGATGCCTTCAGACCAAGATACAGAACTCTCAGCTCCTTCTCCAGCACCATGTCTGCCTGGACACTGTCATGCTTTCTGCCATGATGATAATGGACTAAACCTCTGAAACTCTAAGGCAGCCCTTGGTCATGGTGTCTCTTCACAGCAATAAAACCCTAATAAAACCCTAACCTCAGTATGGCATGAAACCTGTCAGAGTTGTCCTCACCACTTGGGAGGTGGAGGCAGGAGGATCACAAACTCAAAGGAGATAGATAGATAGATAGATAGATAGATAGATAGATGAATTTTTAAATTTTGTATAATAAGACTGAGAGCTGGAGAGATGGCTCAATGGTTGAGAGCCCTGGCTGCTCTTCCAGAGGACCTGGGTTCGAGCCTCAGCATCTACATTAGATGACTATTTGTAACTCCAGCTCAAGGGATCCAATGGCCTCTCCTAGACTCCTGCATGCACAAGTGCGTACCTCATACACATACACATAATTTTAAAAACAAGCTTTTTTTTTTCAAAATCATGCCCTTCGTTATGAATTACTACTGTCATCCTAGCATTTGGAAGATGAGACAGGAGCTTCAGGAGTTCAAGGCCAGCATGAGACTCATAAAGAAAATAATGAATGAAGCTAAGGATGTAGTGTAGTTGACGACATGCTTGCCTAGCATGCACAAGGCCCTGGGTTTGGCCCTCAGTATGGCATGAAACCCGGCATAGTTGTACTCACCTGTAATCCCACCACTTGGGAGGTGGAGGCAGGAGGATCACAAACTCAAAGCCATCCTCAGCTACACAGAAAGTTTGGAGCCAACCTGGGCTACATGAACCTCTTCTTTAATTTTTTTTTTTATTTTTTAAATTTTTATTAATTCTTTTAGAATTTCATACAATGTGTTTGCTTACAGGCCATCTGATGAGGGCATGGTCTCAATGCACAGTCCCTCTTCCCGGATGATCCTAGCCTGTATTAAATTGACAGGGTGGGGTCGGGGAAGGAGAAGGAGAAGAAAGTGAGAGAGAGAGAGAGAGAGAGAGAGAGAGAGAGAGAGAGAGAGGAAGAAAGGAAGAAAGAAAGAAAGAAAGAAAGAAAGAAAGAAAGAAAGAAAGAAAGAAAGAAAGAAAGAGAAAACCAGCACTACTGGTCAGAAACAAACACTGCATAGTATCTTTTGGCCTTGGGCATCAGTGGATTTGGACCTCCAAGGATTGCTGAAGTCAATTGTTTCCAAGAAACAATTGCATGACCACCTGTGAGAAACAGATCTCCTGAACTCATCTGTGAAGTCTGTGCCCAGGTGGGACCACCCTGGCTGCACTGCTCTGAAATGAACTTGGTTTTTTAATTTTCTCAGATTTTTTTTAGCATTTTTTAATCCACTTTACATTCTGATCGATGGATACCCCCATCCCCACACACACTGTCCCTCTCCCATGACCCTCCACTTCTCCTCTGAGAGTGTGGAGCCTCTCTCCCCACCATCTCCCAACCCTGGGTCATCAAGTCTCCGCAGTGCTCCGCTCACCCTCTCCCACTGAGTCCAGACAAGGCAGCCCAGTTAGGAGAGCATATTCCACAGACAGGCAAGAGCTTCAGCAATAAAGAAAACACAAACTGAAAGAAGCTTTTTGGTGCCAATTGTGAGAAAACAAAACAGAAGGAAGTTCTAGAACACAAGAAATTGATGATCAAGAGCAGGAGGCCGTGAAAGCCGAACTGGGTTTAAACAAGCAGACATCGTCCACCCTTCTGTTAGGATGAACAGAAGCTGGACAGTGGAGCAAACCGTTCGTTTGTGTAATGTGCTTTAGTAGTTACCTCTTTGACACTTTCGTGCATATGTACAATGTATTCTGGTTATCCTCTCCCTCACCCCTTATCTCCTTCCGATCCCTCTCAAACCCCTGACTCAGACTCAGGACCTTAGGTTGTGTTCTGTGACTTGTTCCCTTTAACCAATTGGCTTGGGATCATCTGGAGCCTAGAGGGGTTCATGATTGCAATGACACGACATAGCCAGTAGATGGCATTTCACACTTTACAGCCCTTCTTCCCGTCTTCCGGTCTTAAGTTCTTTCCAAAGCAGCAGGGTTTCCAAGGTCTTGTGGTGGGTTACAAACGCCTCGTTTGGGGCTGAACATTCCAGCATCATTTATTCTCAGCAATCTGTGCACTGATGAGTCTCTTTCTTCATCACCGTGCTGGCTAGTTTTCCGTCACAAAACTAGCGGTATCTGAAAAGAGGGAAACATCAATTGAGAAAATGCTTCTGTAAGATCAGGCTGTAGGCCATATTTTTTAATTAGTGCCTGATGGGGAGGGGTCGTTGTGGGTGGGGGCATCCCTGGGTAGGTAGTTCAGGATTCCGTAGGCTTGCTGAGCAAGCCGTGGGGCACATGACAGTAAGCAGCGCTCCTCCATGGCCTCTGCATCAGCTCTTCCGCCCTCAGACTCCTGCCCTGTTTTGAGTCCCTGCCCTGACTCCCCTCAGTGATGGACAGTTACCTAGAAGCATAAGCTGAAATAAACCCTTTCCTCCCCAACTTGCTCTGGTCATGGTGTTTCATCTCAGCAATAGTAACCTTAACTAGGACAAGCATTCACTGGAAAGTGAGACCAATAAAACGAATTTAAGGGCACCCAGCAAAGGAATGACAGTGACAGTACTGTTGGCTTCTGGTTACCTTAGGAAAGTGTCCTTCTTCATGAGAGTTGCACATGAAAGCATTCAGAAGCTGGTGAAACTCTTCACCTGGTGATCTGCCTGACGCCAAGTCTGAAGGGGTAAGTTGGATCCCTGGGACCCACACAGCGGAAGGAGAAAACCACCTTCTGAGAGTTGTCCTCTGACCTCCGTGTGTGTGTCTGTGTATGTGTGTGTTGTGTGTGTGTATACAAGTGTGAGTGGATGCATGTGTGTAAAGGAAATGAATAAATACAATGTAGTTTTTTTTCATCCGGGCATGATAGTGTACACCTTTAATCCCAGGCCAGCCTGGTTTACAGAACAAGTTCCAGGACATCCAGGACTACACAGTGAAGCTGTCTCAAAAATTAAAAATTTTTTTAAAAAAAGAATCAAGGTGGTGTTCACCACTTCTTCTCAAAGGGTTCAGACAGGACGGCAAGGACAATTTCCTCAGAGAGAATGGTGACGTTAAATACAAGACAGGAAAGCCTGGAAAGACTTTTTTTTTTTTTTTTTTGGTTTTTCGAGACAAGGTTTCTCTGTGTAGCCCTGGCTGTCCTGGAACTCACTCTGTAGACCAGGCTGGCCTCGAACTCAGAAATCCACCTGCCTCTGCCTCCCAAGTGCTGGGATTAAAGGCATGTGCCACCACTGCCCGGCCAAGACTTTTTTTTTAAAGATTTTTTTTAAAATATATGCAAGTACACTGTTGCTGTCTTCAGACACACCAGAAGAGGACATCAGATCCCATTACAGATGGTTGTGAGCCACCATGTGGTTGCTGGGAATTGAACTCAGGACCTCTGGAAGAGCAGTCAGGGCTCGTAACCGCTGAGCCATCTCTCTAGCCCAAGACTTCTTGGCATATAATATGTCAGTGAATTTACTAAAATGTAAAATGAACCCAGGGGTGATGGTGCATGACCAAAATCCTAGCACTCAGGAGGTAGAAATTGGGGGATCAAGAGTTACAGGCTGCCGGGCAGTGGTGGCGCACGCCTTTAATCCCAGCACTTGGGAGGCAGAGGCAGGCGGACTCATTTCTGAGTTCGAGGCCAGCCTGGTCTACAGAGTGAGTTCCAGGACAGCCAGGGCTATACAAAGAAACCCTGTCTCGAAAAAACAAAATTTAAAAAAAAAAAAAGTTACAAGCCAGCCTGGGCTTCCCCTCTCTCTCTCTCCCTCTCCCTCTCCCTCTCCCTCTCTCTCTCTCTCTCTTTTATGTACACACACACACACATGGCTGGAAAGCTGGAGATTAAGAACATGGGCTGGTCTTGCTAAGGACCCAGGTTCACTCCCCAGCACGCACGATCTTTTGTAACTCCAGTTCCAAGAGGTCTGTCACGCTCTCCTGACTTCACAGGCACTGATGAACATAGAACACAAACATCCATGCAGGCCAAACACCCATAGATGCAAAATAAGAATACTCATTTAAAAGAAAATTGGAATTTTTTTAATTCATCTACCTTTATTCTATATGCATTGGTGCTTTGCCTGCATGTATGTCTATGTGACAGTGTCAGATCTTGGAGTTATGAACAGCTGTGAGCTGCCATGTGGGTGCAGGGATTTGAACCCAGGTCCTCTGGAAGACAAGTCAGTGTCCTGAACCACTGAGCCATCTCTCCAGCTCCAAACTGAAAGTTTTAAATTACATGTATTTGCATGTGTGTATGATACAGACAGGGAGGCAGACAGACAGACAGACAAAAGACAGAGAGAGATCATATGTAAAAGTCAGAAGACAAATCGCAGGAGTCTGTTCTCTCTTTCAACTTAAATTGACGTACTGAGTGTCAAGCACCTTTTCCAGCTGGGATATCTCTCCAGAGCACCCCCCAAAAAATCTTAAAACATAAAATCAGTCCATTAAAAATATGTTACCAATGTGAAGTATGCAATTATTTCTTCACAACCAACTAGACAGGCACAGGCATCAGCAGAGTCATCCCAACTCCGGCCAGCAGAGGGCACGCCAGGCTTAGTTAAAGCTCCATTGCGTGTGGGTTCGGCTTCACTCCTTTACATCCTTCCATAGTATGGAGGACTTCTAAAGTAGGCCATATGAAATGGAGGAGTTGGGCGTGGTAACCCACTCCCAGCACTTCAGTATCAAAGGCAGGAGGATCAGGAGTTCAAGGTCAGCCTCTACAACAATGGGTCTCAACTTCTGAGTCACAGGAGGGGAGGGAGTATCAAATGATCCTTCATAAGGTGGCATACCAGATATCCTGCATATCGAGTATTTACATTACAATTCATAACAGTAGCAGAATTACAGTTACGAAGTAGCAACGAAAATAATTTCACGATCAAGGATCACCACAATATCAGGAACTGAATTAAAGGATCACAGCATTAGAAAGGGTAAGAGCCACTGGTCTAAAATGTAGTGAGTTCAAGGCCAGCCTGGGCCAAAGAAACACACACACACACACACAGGAGCTTAAACAGAGATGCCCTGCATGGTGGACCATGCTGCTCCCAAAAGTCACGGGGTTTTTAATGAAAAGCCCCATGCCAGGTGCAGGATACCTCTCTAGGAGCTGTTGGCTGTGGAGCCCCTAAAAGCTCCAAACATGATAGAGGCTTGTCATTAGCCACCCACGAGAACTAGACAATAAAACCCTGCTGCAGAAGACACAGAGAAATCAAGCTGGACGTGACCTGGAAGCTTCCTTCCTGCAGGCTAGAGTTCATAGTGCTGCTGGAAGGTGCTGTGCAGGATGCTGGGGGGGGGGGGGGGTACCAATGATCTCACTCAGCTCTGAGCCCTGTTTGCTATGATTCTGCCCCACAAGGCAAAGCATGTGCAGCGCTGTGGTAGCGCCATGAATGTTCCCGGTGTACGCAACCGCTTTCTCCTTGGATCTGATGCCCAATCTAACCGTGGGATTCATACATGGCACTATACGTCTGGCCAAAAATTTATAGCTAAGGGGTCATGGGTCCTATGGGAGAATTTACTACTGATGTTTTCCCGAAATAAACATGTAGTCAAACTGCCTTCTAAACGTTTCCGTTTATATCCACGGACTAATGCAGCTCTCAGCCTTGGCTGGATAAGTCTCTTCTCGATGCAGGCAACAGTTAAAGGAGAAACTCATAAATGGTCAAATAGCTGAGAATAAAGGAATGTTTAGTGCTCAGACCTAAACAAGACATCTCTATCACCAAAGGTAAGGGTGTGATCGAAATGCTGTAAGAACCAGAAGACAGGGAAGAGAGCCCCAAAATGCTGTTTTCTGAGTATGACACGGCTATTGCAATCATGGACACACAGCAACCACAGCTACCTGCACAAGACCTGCCCCCAGGTACCCCCAAAAGACACGAAAGCAGGAAGGGGACTCGTTGGGAAAGGGAGAGAAGTCAGCAAGAGCAAGGAAGGATAAGAGAAGTTAAAGGGAAGCTGAGTGGTGGTGGCGCACGCCTTTAATCCCAGCACTCGGGAGGCAGAGGCAGGCGGATCTCTGAGTTCCAGGCCAGCCTGGTCTACAGAGTGAGTTCCAGGACAGCCAGGTCTACACAGAGACACTGTCTCAAAAATCAAAAAAGAAGAGAAAGGAAGAAAGAAAGAAAGAAAGAAAGAAAGAAAGAAAGAAAGAAAGAAAGGAAGGAAGGAAGGAAAGAAATCAAAAGAAAAGCTGAAAGGGAATGAGTTTGATGCTAATCCATTGTATGGAATTATTTTAAAAATAAATTTATAATAATAAAATATAACAGAGCCCTCAACATCAGAGCAAGTCTCTTATCACATATCCATGACCACCGGAAACTGTCAGTGTACACAGGGAGAAGAGTGTGGCAAGAGCATCTTACTAGTGTTATAAAAACAGCTTTGCCCTTGGAGATCAATGGGGGTTGGGGAGAAAGAGCACTGAAAACACTTCAGAGTGCTCCCTTCAAGTACCTGCAAATTCTATCTGAGGATCCCAGCTCTCTGCTTTAGTTCTGACCTCCAGTTAACTCAGCACTCCTCAATGACAATTACTGTCAAATTATTTTTATTATTGTGAAATATAATATACACATAGGGTAGCTGCTCTGTGAGCTAGATTGCTTTAAAAAAAAAATGGAGCCCAGACTTGGTGGTAGAGCACCTGCCTAGAATCCCCCGGTGAGGGTCTGGGGGGATGTGGCTCAGTGGTAGAGCCCCTGCCTAGAATCCCCCAGTGAGGGGCTGGGGGCGTGGCTCAGTAGTAGAGCCCTGCCTAGAATCCCCCAGTGAGGGGCTGGGGGCATGGCTCAGTGGTAAAGCGTCTGCCTAGAATCTCAATACTACAGTGTAGGGCTGGGGATATGACTCTTGTTGAGTTGGGTCCTAAATTCAATCCTCTATGATACAAACACAATAAAACAATCAATCAATCGATAAATAAATAAACCCTCTCCTGACAGTTACAGCAAAGTCCTCAAAGTTAGTCTTCACTGTACTAGATTGATTCATATGTCTTCCCCAAGCCAGAGGTCACTGTGGCCAAGGAAATCCTACAATGATTGACTCTGTCTGGATTTTGTCTTCTTCCCTGGAGTTGCTGATAGCATGGATATAGTCAGCTTTGTTCAAATAAAATCAAGTGAAACTAAATTGCATGGGAGCTGGGCGTGGTAGTACACAGCTGTAACCCACTTGGAAGGTGAAGGCAGGAGTATAGAAGTTCAAAGCCAGCTTTTGCTATATAGTGAGTTCAATGCCAGCCTTGATGGGGTTACATGAGACCTCGTCTCAAAAAACGGAGAAGAGGAGGAAGGAAGAAGAGGGTGGAGGAAGGAGAAGAGAAGGAAGATGGAGAAGAGAAGACAGTGAGAGGAGGCAGCTTAGTGTTTTTCCTGGGTTGAGGTTGCGACCCAGGTGAATTTTTAGAGGAGAATTTTTTAAAGTTTTTTTTATTACATTTTGTGTGTGTGCGCACGCACACACACACACTCAGATAAATCAAAGAACAACTTTCTGGAGTTGGTTCTCGTTTTCCAAGATGTGGGTCCTGGAGATTGAACGCTGATCTTCAGGGTTGGCAGCAAGGACCTTTAACCCTGGAGCCAACCCTCTAGCCTAGAAGAAGAGCACCCCAAAGAGCAAAGCGCGCAGTAAGTGTCAAAGTCCTAAGATGGAGCTTGCCCAATAACTCAAAAACAGTACATCCATTTCTGCCGCAGTGTAGTGTGCCCGAACCTACATGCGGAAGGAACACTGCTCCTTCACCCCTGTCCCTTAGTGTCCCACGCCCTCTCCAGCCTACGCAGGAACTTCCTTCCTTTTCCTTACCCAGCTGTACCGCGTTCCACCTGTCCGTGGTCACTGCGCACGTATCTCATCGGTTCTCTGTTCCCTTTACAAGTGGGTGTGATGGAGCTAAAGCATATTTACTTGACAGAAGCTTAATTATTCATCCGCAGGAACCTGCACAGGGAGTTAAGAGAGGCCATGGGTCAAGGTGGGGTGGGAGGGGTGGACAAGGAAGGTTCGGGGAGGCGGGGTCCACAGCGGGGCCACACAGTGGAGGGGCATGGGGTATGGAAAAGCAAGGGGTTGTGGCATACAGGTGCAGTAGAGAGCTCGGGGTGGAGAGAAGCGGGGACTTGGTACGTCAAGAAAAGGACAGAGGGAAAAGAGGAGGGAGGGATGGAAGGAGTGGGAGTGGAGGGAGAGACTGCGACAGGAGCTGGGACGCAGAGAACAGTCAATCAGATGGTTCAGAAGTGTACATATGGGAGTTCAGAGACTGGAGGGAAATCACGCCCGGCGGGCTCCGGACTGCCAAGGAAGTCTGGGGCAGGGGCGTGGCTGGGGGTGTGCATTACATTGGATTCCCCCACCCCTTGAAGTTCCAAGTCTTCTCCTTTAGACCCTCCTCCTCCTCGGAGTAACAAGCCCACCTTCCAATCAGAGCCGCGGGCTGGGCAAAGACGAGCCAATGGAGTGGCAGAGGTGGAGCTTGGGGAGGGGGCTCACACGGACAGGGGAGGGGGACGCTGGGCATCGAGGGCTCTGGAACCGCGAAGGGCGAGCCATGGCGTTGGGGCTGCAGCGTGTGAGGTACAGGGCTTTGGGGACAGGACGATGGGGACTGGGGGCTCTCCTTGGCAGGGGTTTAGGGGAACCCCTCATCTCTGGGGTGTGGCACAAGTTAAGTACACCCTGAGGAGCATGGTTGGGGGCACATCCCCGATGCACCCTCCACTCTAGAGGGTTGCAGGGTATCTGGGGTTTAACCCCAGAGCTCCAGCTGTCCCGCCCCCCTCCCCTGGACCGGCTTTGGGGTTATGAGCTGCGATTTTCTGATACATCGGGTTCGATCCTCCATCTGGGGGTGAAACTTCCAAGTTCCTTATGGATTGGAGGTGGTCGCGTTTGAGCAATGGCCTCTCTTCCAAGAGAGCCTTTTCCTCCAAGTCCCTGAAACGAGTCTTTCTTGGCAGTCTAACTCTTGTGTATTAAAAAGGGATCCCCAAACTCAAGTTTCTAGGGAGTTCCTGACTCTACTTCTGAATTCCAGAAGAGAGGTTACTTTTACCATGCCCTTTCTAACAGTCTCCCAAAGCTTCAAATTGCCCTAGAAAGTGTGTGTGTGTGTGTGTGTGTGTGTGTGTGTGTGTGTGTGTGATTAGAGGCTGTGTGGGATCCAACTAGGGGCTTTTTTTCCTTTCAAAAAGTGGAATGATAGCTAGGGAAGGAGATTCATGCCTGTAAACCCAGCACTTGGAAAGTTGTAGGGAAATGATGCTTTCAAAGCCAGCCTGGCCTACACGGCAAGTTCCAGACCAGCTTTGGTCTACAGAAAGAGAGATCTTGTCTCAAAAAAAACAGCATGAAAAAAGTAGGGTCACCCCTTTTCAGTACCAACGGAACAAACCTGAGCCACTTCCCACAGCCTGGCTCTGTGTCTATTTCATCTGCCCAGACCCAGTCTGTAACTGAGGGAGGAGGGCCCCACCCAAGCCCTATTTGAGGGACATCCTTCAGAAAGATGCCTTGGCTGATAGAGGGAGGGAGACAGCGCCCTCCTGTGACTGCACATAGCTGGGGTTGTCCTAAAGAGGAGTGGATTCTGTGTTCACCTTGCAACAGGTGCAGAGGCTGTGGGACCCATTTGACCAGGTTGCTACAGGAGACCCCAGAAAAACTCCATAGACTCTTGGCATTCCCTGTCTAAACTAGGGCATCCCTCAAGCCCCAACCCTGTTCCTCCTCTCTGGCATACTAGGTCTGATTGGTTTCTCTACACCCAGTTTTACCCCCTACCTCAACCCACCCAGGCTCCCCCTTTTCTGGTCCTGTATGGCCCATCTATTCCAACTTCTGGCCCTGAGCCCACCAGGGAACTCAATCTCCACTCCTAAGCCGTGACAGCGCCCCCTTACGGTTGTGTGAGGGGCCTCTCCTAACTGAACTAGGGTGTTCCCCCCCCAGCCCCCGTCAGCACCCAAGGCCAACCCTTTCCTGTGGTGTCATCGCACACCACCGCACACCCATTCATAACTCGCATCCGCCTCACGGCTGAGCTCCGGGCCCCTCCTGCATCCCTGGGATGGCACTTGACATCAGAGGGGGCTTGGGTGAGGGTGAGTGGTTACCTCCGGCGCCGTGTGCCCCCTTTTTTCTTCTAGCTTCTGCCTCCTAGCCCTCTTACTCTTTGTGGGGAGTAGTTATAGGAGATCAAGAATGAGTGCACCGCCCTGAGTGCCCACCTGAAAGCAGGGGTTCCTGGAAAAACAGGACTGATGGCTAGACACCCCACCGATGACACTATGAGAACAAGTTGGATCAAGGTCAGAGAGACTCCCCACTGACCCCTACCCCAAGTCCTTTCTCCAACCCAAACCTTGTCCCCTGGTCACTCAGGTCACCTTCAAAGGGGTCTCTGCCCAGATGTAAAAAAGCCTTCTCCACACCTCAAACCCTCTACAGTCTTTGCAAGCCCCCCAGTACCCAGCTAAGAGTCAGAGAGGCTCAGAATGTGAGGAGAGGGGCTGTCTTAATTCCCTGAGCTGTTCAGGGTGAGGAAGAGATGGGGCCTTTTCTGTCTTGGCTGAGACACCACTGGGCCCCAAGTCCCCCTTCCCAGGCCTCACTCTGGGCCCCTAGGCCCCGCCCTCTGTTCTCAGCTAGAACACAGAGTGAAGGTGGCAACGTTCCAGGCGCACGTCCCAGGCTGGGCACACTGCCAAGGGGTTGGACCAGAGCTGGGCCAGCTAGGGAGATGCACAGCGGTGCTGGGACAGGAGGAAAAGACTTAGACCACCAGGCAGAAAGGAACAGACAGGGGTCCCTTGGGTGGTGGGCGCACCCTCTTGAAAAATAGCATGTTAGAACACAGGCCCTAAAGTCAGGGTTCAAATCCCCAAGCTCCCACTTTCTGGCTGTGTGATCTTGGCCCAGGGATTTCCCTCCCAGAGTGGCAGCTCCAAGTCTGAGATAATGGGAGTCAGAACTCTCCCAGTGAGGAAACAGACTTCTCCCCCAACACACACACACTCACACTACACCACACACACACACACACACACACACGCACGCACGCACACGCACGCACACACTACACCACACACACAAAATGAGGTGCCTGAAGTCAACAGACCTGACTCTCTCTCCTAGGGATCATTGTGTGGCCTCAGGCAATTTCTGTCACCTGTCTGAGGTGGCTTCCTAAGCAGGAAGGTAATAGTGGGTGCACAGTGGGAATAAAGCTTACCGGAGAGGCAACTGAGCAAGGCAGACTGGATTGGAGATGAGCCACTCAGGCCAGCCCTGTCATTGCTCTGGGCCTCAACCTCTGTCTGAGACAGCTAACCTGCTTCTTCTGTTCCCACCTCCTTAGTGATAAGAATTACCACATCCTGTGCATGTAGCTCTGCTAGGCCAATGCTCCTCCAACTGAACTACAAACATCTCAGGTCGTTTCTATCTTTAAAAAAAAAAAAATCACTTTATTTCTGTACGTGTGTGTATAGGGGAGGGGGTGTGCATGTTTGCCTTTGAGTATGTGAAGGTCAGAGGTCAGTTCTCTCCTCCACCGTGTGGGTTCCAGGAATCACACTCAAGTGGTCAAGCTTGGCCGTGTTCCTACTTTCTCAAAAGGGAGATAATCACTTCTGGTCCACGAGGTTGCTGGAAGGTGGGAAAGGGGGAGTCTCTAGTTTCTGAGTGTGTAGCACACCACCACGGTTATTTCATCCCTTTAAGATGTTTGTGTGAAAGCTGGGCACATGATTACACACTCATAATCAGACACACACATTTGCAGGCATGACTAGTTGCACATGTATAATTGCACATTCAGAGGCCCATAGGTTATTCCAGGTACCAGAGACTCAGACGAGAGCCTTCGTCACTGACACCAGCCAATTGCCAAGCCTCGCTTCCTAAGCCTCTGACATATATTAACTCATTTAATCTTCAATCCACTGTAGGAATCCATCATGGTGATGCAGTCCTGTAAGCCTAGCACTCAGGGAAGGGGCTGAGGCAGGAGGATCATGAGTTTGGGGCATATCTGAGCTACCCGGTGAGACTTTGTCTCCCAGCCTCATCTCACATACCCACAAACCTAAACAAACAAAAAAAAAAAAAAAAAAAAAGAACACCCTTTGAAGAGCTGGAGGCTATTACTGTGCCCAGGGAGGTTAAGCAACCTGCCCAGAGTCAATCAGCTAACAAGCAACGGGAGTAGTGGGGTCAGAACTGGAACCCCGACCCAGAAGAGGCAGCCTCCACTCTGTTTCACAGAAAGGCCAGAAACAGTCAGTGAGAGGCCCATACTTCCTGTCAGAACATCCGGAGAACAGGCTGAGAGGGGAAGGAGGGTCCCTCTACAGCCACCAGCTGGCTCCTTCTATGGAGGAACAAACCCTGCCACCCTAGCCATGGAGGGTAGGATTACAGAGCTCAGCTGCTTGGGAGGTGGGGCGCCGGCCCCACCCCCACCCCACTCCCCTACTCTCTCCCAGTTCTCTCTGTCCCAGGGCCCCCAGCTCAGTGAGGCCCGCCCACCCCCACCCTCTGGGCAGGAAGACAAACAGGGCTGGAACAGTACAGTACAGGACGGAATGTCCTCTGGGCAGGCAGGACTGAGGCCCCTGCCCCCACCAGCCAAGAGGGAGTTCATAGGGGCGCCCCCTTGGCTCCTCCAATGCTAACTAGGCCAGCCTGCCCCCTTCCGGGCCTCTCACCGCCTTGCACTAATAGCTCCCCCACCCCACCTCCGCACCCAGGCTAAAACATTTTGTAGCCCTCCTACCCCCCAGAAGTGGCCTCTCAGCCCCGAATTGAAGACTTCTACGAAAGAGCAGACTCCTTCCTATCCCACAGCAGGCTTTCTGGGGGTACGGGGTAGGGGGTGGGCATCACATGGGCTGCTTAGAGAAAAGCTTGAAAATAGGAACCTCACTGTCTGGACTCAGCCAAGCACTGGTTATGTGATCTTTTGGACTCTTGGACAAATGACTTTACCTTTCAGAGCCTCAGTTTCCCCTTCGTAAAGTGGGTTCAAATGCGTCCCATTGAGGCCAGGCCTGGTGACATGCTTATAGATTTGTAATCCCAGTATTCAAGATCAGAAACCTAGGGTCATTCTTGGCTTGGGCTAGTGAGACCCTGTCTCAAATAATAACTGGATGCAGTGGCTCACACCTTTAGTCCCAGCTCTCAGGAGGCAGAAGATCTCTGAGTTCGAGGCCAGCCAGGCCTACAGAGCCAGTTCCAGGACAGACAGGGCCACGCAGAAAACCCCTGTCTCGAAAAAAAAACAAATAAATAAATACATAAACATAAATATTAATAACAATAATATCCCCTTTGGTCTCCCCCGAGGGCCAGATGTATACTTACATATGACAAACACATAGGCTGATCAACTGCTGTCTTATGGGTTAGAAATATTGTAAGCAGCACTAATAATAACTATGAGACTAGATAAATATACATAAAAAACACACATACACACAAAAGAAATGTCAAGTGTCTACAGGTGCATACCTATAATCTTAGTGGCTGTTTGTGACCAGCCTGAGCTACATAGGGAAACCCTGTCGAATAGACTTCGGTATCAGATAAACAAAGTTTGAGGTTCTTTTTGGTTGGTTGCTTGTTTCTTGAGGCAGGGTCTCACTAAATAACTCTGACTGGCCTGAACCTGATTTGTGTAGATTAGGCTGATCTGGAATTCAGAAATCTGCCTCCTAAGTGCTGGGATTAAAGGCATGTGCTGCTATGCCCGGAGTTTTAAGTGGGTTTACCACTTGGCGGGGAAAATAACCTAATAATAAAAATGGGTAATTGATAGTTATTGATATTACTGATGAAAGATCTCTCTCAGACAGACAGACAGACACACATACACACACACACACACACACACACACACATCCTCAGAAAAGTCAGGCATTTGAAATGTATTAAAGTGTAGAGGTGCTGTACAGAACACAGGGGTTGTTTTGCTGTGTCACCCTTAGTGGGGCCCTGCCCCTCTTAAGGCCCCTTCGGTGTATCGTTAAGACTTTGAGATATCTCTGACTTTGAGAATCAGCTTGTCTGAAGACGGGAAACGGGGAGGGAAGGGGCCTGGGAGGCTGGGGCTCTCAGAGCTCCATCTCTCCCTTGGACTCCAGCCAGCTCTACCACCCCCTCCCACTGGGAGGCCTCCCAGTCCCCCAGGCGGTGTCTCTGACTCGGGAAATGAGCTACAGCTAAGTCCCGGAGAGGACGGAGGGCTTTAGGCACACATCCTGGGGTAGAAGCTTGGAGCAAGGCCCCCGCAGGGAGTGTCACATGGACTGGGACCAAGACAGGTAAAATTTGGGGTAAGGAAAGAGGATCCACGGGGAGAAACTGCCAGGCCTAAGAGAGGTCGCCGGAACACCAAGCGGAGGTGTCCCACGTGCGACCTGTCGCGTGTCATTTCCTTTCCACAGGTCGAGCACCGAGCTGCGGAAGGAGAAGTCGCGGGATGCGGCCCGCAGTCGGCGCAGCCAGGAGACGGAGGTGCTGTACCAGCTGGCGCACACTCTGCCCTTTGCGCGCGGCGTCAGCGCGCATCTGGACAAGGCCTCCATCATGCGCCTCACAATCAGCTACCTACGCATGCACCGCCTCTGCGCTGCAGGTGAGCCCGGGACGCCCCGCCCCCTGCCGCGGAGGCCCCGCCCCCGGGAAGTCTGTCCCGCCCCCCTGGCCTCAGGATCCGCTCTCTAGGCGAGACCCTGCCCCTTCCAGTGCCGGACCAGTCGAAGCCCTGGGTTCAGGAAGACCCCAAGGGACGCCCTACTCCTTAGAATCTAAGAGCGGCCCCTTGAGGTCTTAGGCTTGGTATTTTGCCCCTTTTTGTTTGTTTGTTTGGTTGGTTGGTTGGTTGGTTGGTTGTTGTTTTGTTTTTGAGACAGGATCTCGCTGTAGCTCTGACTGGCCTGGAACTTGCTATGTAGACCAAGCAGGCCTTGAACTCAGAGATCTGTCTGCTTACACCCCTGATCCGCCGCCCCTGCGTTTGAGAGCTGGGATAAAAGCAACGAGCCCCTACATCGGCAATTTATGTGTTTGTTTTCTTTTTTTTCCGTATTGGAGATTGAAACCCAAATCCAAGGGGTGTGGTTCGCAAACACTGTACCACAAGGCCACACACACCCCCAGCCCTTCACTCACAGGATCTAAGCAGTTGCTCTACCACTGAGCCATGCAAGACCCCAGCCAGCCCCTAGAATCCTCACTGGGGGATTCTAGGCAGGGGCTCTACCACTGAGCCACGCCCCCAGCCCCTCACTGGGGGATTCTA
>NW_021604773.1:1198611-1204387 GCF_004785775.1 Grammomys surdaster | reverse complement strand
CCACTGAGCCACGCCCCCAGCCCCTCACTGGGGGATTCTAGGCAGGGCTCTACCACTGAGCCACACCCCCAGCCCCTCACTGGTGGATTCTAGGCAGGGGCTCTACCACTGAGCCACACACCTAGCTCTTTTTTTTCTTTTTAACTGTTTTATTTTGATATGTAGTCTTACTAAGTTCAAACTGGCCTTGAACTAGCTTGGTAGGCCAGGCAAGACTTGCGCTTCTTAACCTTCTGCCTCAGCTCATAGCCACCATGATTAGCTAATCCTTGTCCACCCCAGGAGGCTCTACAACCATTTTTTTTTTCAAAATTCCTTTAAAGTCTCTCTTCATTCTCTCCCTTCTGTAGTTCTATCTCTTATTTTCTTAACAGTCACTCAAGAAAGTGCTTGCATGCTCCCCCACCACACACACACACACACACACCTTAGAATCTTGGAGATTTGAAAGGCTTTTGTTAGGGAGGCTCTGCCCATTAAATTCCCTTGCCCCATAGAATTCTGGGGGAGACTTTGCCCCTTTAGAATTCTGCCAGTTGTCCTTGGATCTCCACATCCACAGGAAACAATCAAACAAAATAAAATGTGATGGAACTCTGTCTTCTGAAAGTCTCTGACATTTTAGTATTCTGCCCATCTGGCAGACCATCCCTCATCCTCAAGATTTCTAGAAAATGTACCCACAACTCTGGAATTCCACGTGGACTAAGGCCACGTGGAATTTCAACTACTCAGAGCTCAGTCTTAGAATCTTGAAGGATTATGTCCCCTCTGGGAGTCCATGTTCCTGTTTCCAAAGCTTAGTGGCCTTGCCCTCTTCCTTGGGACTCCAAGATGCTAGAATTTTCCCCTATCCACCTGGGCATTCCTATGAGTTCATGTGGGTAAGGAAAGGTGGAGGGAAGGTAGCTAGGGTAGAACCATGACTGACCACAGCTGCCCCATCCTCCCCCTCCCCGCCGGCTTGGGCACCAGGGGAGTGGAACCAGGTGGGAAAAAGGGGAGAGCCACTGGATGCCTGCTACCTGAAAGCCCTGGAGGGTTTCGTCATGGTGCTCACCGCTGAGGGAGACATGGCTTACCTGTCAGAAAATGTCAGCAAGCACCTGGGCCTCAGTCAGGTGAGTTGCCTGCTCTGTGACTGCCATACCCCCACTGGTGATTGGAGGGGTAGGGGGGGACACCCATGGTTTCCTCATACAACCTTAGTTCCTCCTTTAAGGTCAGAGGGAAGAGAGGAATATCACCAGACAGAAGGGTCAGAGTGTGTTGGGACAGGTTAGATATAGGAAATGTGAAGCTGAGACCTGTTGAAGCCTGGGAGGAGATGGACTCAGGGCTTCTGAGAAGAAAGAACAGCTCAGCTGAAATGTAATGACTTAGCCAATCATGTGGCTGAGTGTACATGGAGAAAGGCCGGCACAAGCAAAGGCCCAGAGGTGAGGTGAAAAGAGAACGCTCTGGAGAAGTGACTAAATTGGTTTGTGGACAGAGGACAGCAGAAGTTAGAGGAGGGGGGAGTCAGATGGGTCAACAGGTAGATGATGTGTGTCCAGCTGAGGTTTGTCCCCAAGGCACTGGGGAGCCATAGAAGAGGGAGGCTGCATTAAAGAGGTAGAATCATATTTACAGTTTAGAAAGGGAATGGATTTAGAAAGGCTAGAGGTTAAGGGATCCACAGGGAGTGGACACAAATCTCAGGCAGGAGAAAAGGAGCTGGGGACTAGAACTAGCTTTTAATTCATCCTTAAAGTGAGCCCTCTATAAGAAAGTTTGTGTTCTTTTTTGTCTTTCATGTAAATGGCTGTGCAGTGGACCTCTGTTCCTCCTCCCTGATACATAACCCCACTCCTGGTACCAATTTCTCTGTGAGTGTGAGCTCTCAGAGGCAGACAAGTGACTGCCCCAAAGTCCCAAACTAGGAAGTGATAGAGCCAGCTATCAAACCTAGTTACAGGAGGTGTTGTTAAAAGAGTCATGTGTCATCCAGACACCATTGGGTCGGGTCCCCCTGGGGCTACCTTTTCATGTGTCCCCTCCTCAGTATCACCAGGCTCACTTCCTAAACTGAAACAAGGAACAGATTCTGGGACCTGCCCAGAAGGTGTGACTCGCCCCCAGGGCCTTCGAATGTGTGACTCCTGTTTTTATTTTTGGTTTTTTTTATTATTAGTAAAAGATTTTTCTATCTATTTTATGGTATGTAGGGGGCCCTGAGTGTGTGTGTGTGTTTGTGTGTGTGTGTGCATGTGTATGTGCATGCATCATGTGCATTGCAAGTGAATCCTGAATATACAAGTATACACCACGTGTACTGCAGGTTCCCTCAGAGGTTAGAAGCGGGCATTGGATCCTCTGGAACTGGAATTACAAGCAGTTGTCAGTCACCTGATATGGGTCCTGGGAACTGAACCCAGGTCCTCTGGAAGAGCAGCAAGTGCTTTTAACTAATGACCAATCTGTATCTCTCTATCTGCCCCCCCACTTTGAGATAGGGTCTTACCATAGCTTGCCTGGAACTTGATATGTAAACCAGGCTGTCCTGGAACTCACAGAGATGGACCTGTTTCTGTCTTCTGAATGTTAGGATTAAAGGCATGGGTCATCCCACCATTCATGACTCCCATTTTTAAAGTATTCTCTTACTCTAGAGAGCCACAGACTCACTTCATTTACTTTGTTGAGCTTTTGAAACAGTGTCTCATATAGCCCAGGCTAGCCTCAAACCCACTACATAGCAAAGGATGACCTTGAACTTCTGATCCTCCTGCCTCCATGTCCCCATTTCTGGGATTATAGGTACTTGACACAATGCCCAGACATTGTGTTTGGTATCAAATCCAGGGCCAAGCATTAGGGAAGCACTCTACCAAATTAGCTGTATCTCCAGCTCAACATGTTTATTTTTTTTAAATGTTGACTTCTCAGTGAACTATTCAGGACACTGTCATTAACCTAGCATCTTATTATCATGTGACCATACCCAGATGCCTCCCTATGGACACACATGCACAAACATCTCCCAGGAAACCCCGCAAAAACAAGTTCCATATGATCTGCTCAGTCATTTAGAAAGGTCCTAGTAAATATTAGGTGCTGATGAATGGTTGCTGAATGAATGAATGAATGAATGAATGAATGAATGAATGAATGGGCTGATGACATCACCTAGACTCCTGGCTTGGGGAAGAAGTGATAAGCAAAGGAAGGAGGAGCTCAGGGGTCCTGTTACGTGTGTCTTCTGTCCATTACACACTCTATTCCTCACCCCCACCACAGCTGGAGCTCATTGGACACAGTATCTTTGACTTTATCCATCCCTGCGACCAAGAGGAACTCCAGGATGCCCTGACCCCCAGGCCAAGTGAGTGCCCACCGTTCAGGGTAGGAAACAGACTACCCTGGGCTTCTCCTTCCTAATCTGAAACATCTGCATAGAGAAAAGTGGACAGAGCTAGCTAGCTACACCCCGGGAGTCCCTTCCCTGGGGATTCCCTTACCCCCCAGGCTCCCTTCCCTAGATGTGGTGTCGCTTCTCTGGTTCCAGGTCTCAACTTTGGAGATGAGGCTGGGGAGACTTTAAGATTTTACTTTTGCCAGGTGTAGTGGCGCACACCTTCAATCCCAGCACTTGAGGCAGAGGCAGGCAGATCTCTGTGAGTTCGAGTCAGCCTGGTCTACAGGTCTCAAAAAGAAAGAAAGAAAGAAAGAAAGAAAGAAAGAAAGAAAGAAAGAAAGGAAAAAAGGAAGGAAGGAAGGAAGGAAGGAAGGAAGGAAGGAAGGAAGGAAGGAAGGGAGAAAAGAGAGAGGGAGCAGAAGAAAAGAAAAAAGGGAGAAAGAAAGAAAGATTGATTAATTTTATTTTAAGGGGTTGGGAGAGGAAGGGGCAGGAGATCATTGTGCACATGAGTGCAGGTGATTTCAGAGGCAGGAAGTGGGGTTTTGGAGTTACAGATGGTTGTGAGCTGCCTGACACAGATTCAGGGATTCAAGCTCGGGTTCTCTGCAAGAGGTAACCATAAACGCTCGTAACCGTTAAGCCATCTCTGAGGCTGGGGGACTTTAACATTTACTTAATGACCTGTCCCCTCTCCGTGCCTTCCCAGGCCTGTCAAAGAAGCTGGAAGCCCCAACAGAACGCCACTTTTCCCTGCGAATGAAGAGCACACTTACCAGCAGGGGGCGCACGCTCAACCTCAAAGCGGCCACCTGGAAGGTAGGCTGGGCCTGGTCTCAGTAGGGTGGGCCTGACCCCTGAAAGTCTCATTCCCTATTGAATCTGGGCTTTCCCAGGCTCAGAGATTTGGTGGAACTCCTTCAGACTGAGTCCAGTAGGTCATCAGAGCACCTATGAAATTGCGTATCCCGGGGCCAGACATTGAGGATGCAAAGGTCCTCAGCCTTCCGTATTAAATCTTGCAAGTTTCCCTAGGGTTGGAATGAAGATGTCAGAGCTCCCCACGACTTTCAGGAGTAATCAAGAATCTTCTCTCCCAGTTCCTTATGGTACCCAGACACAGCAGGCATCCCAGCCCCGTGGGTAGCCCAGGGCTAAAATGAGTACTCACAACACCCCACTTCACCCAAAGGTGCTGTACTGCTCAGGACATATGAGGGCCTACAAGCCCCCTGCACAGACTTCCCCTGCCGAGAGCCCTCGCTCTGAGCCTCCCCTGCAATGCCTGGTGCTTATCTGTGAAGCCATCCCCCACCCAGCCAGTCTGGAGCCCCCGCTGGGCCGAGGGGCCTTTCTCAGTCGCCACAGCCTGGACATGAAGTTCACATACTGCGACGAGAGGTGGGCAGTAGCTTTATGCAGCACCATACCCACCCACCACCTACTCAAATCTGTCTGTCGATCTGTCCGTCTCTCTCTCCTCTTCCTCTCTCTCTCTCTCTCTCTCTCTCTCTCTCTCTCTCTCTCTCTCTCAGACTTCTGATTGCCCTGTCTCTGTCTCCTGAGGGAGGGGATCACAGGCGTGCCAGGGACGGAACCCAGGGCTTTGCATGCTAGAAAAAGCATTCTGCAGACTCAGCTACGTGCTCAGAAGCAATGACTGACTCTAGGTTCTGACTTTTTGGGTTTCCATCCTGGATCTGTGTCATTGACCAAGTCACTTCACCTCTCTGTGCCTCAGTGTTCTCTACTGCCCTTTAGGAGAATAATGTCCCCTGTCTTTTACTGTTGTTCTTGTGTTCTTGGCACCCCTTGTGTGGCAAAGTCCAGAGGACAATGAAGTGTCTTGGTTTCCGTCCATGTCGGGTTTTTTTTCTTTTCTCTTTGCAGTTTCTGTTCCTGCTTCATGATTCTTTCACATTCTTTATCTTCTCTGCTGTTTCCTTTTCCACCCTTTGTTACACACACACACACACACACACACACACACACACCATGTTTCTTTTCTCATTTATTTACTTATTATTGTCATGCTAGGGGTAGAATGCAGAGCCTTGCAAATGCTTGGCAGGGGCTCTACCACTGAGCCACGGCCCCAGTCCCTCACTGGGGGATTCTAGGCAGGGGCTCTACCACTGAGCCACGCCCCAAGCCCCTCACTGGGGGAGTCTAGGCAGGGGCTCTACTACTGAGCCACGCCCCCAGCCCCTCACTGGTGGATTTTAGGCAGAGGCTCTACCACTGAGCCACACCCCCAGCCCCTCACTGGGGGATTCTAGGCAGGGGCTCTACCACTGAGCCACGCCCCCAGCCCCTCACTGGGGGAGTCTAGGCAGGGGCTCTACCACTGAGCCACGCCCCCAGCCCCTCACTGGGGGG
>NW_021604773.1:1195255-1198211 GCF_004785775.1 Grammomys surdaster | reverse complement strand
ACCACTGAGCCACGCCCCCAGCCCCTCACTGGTGGATTCTAGGCAGAGGCTCTACCACTGAGCCACGCCCCCAGCCCCTCACTGGGGGATTCTAGGCAGGGGCTCTACCACTGAGCCACGCCCCCAGCCCCTCACTGGGGGATTCTAGGCAGGGGCACTACCACTGAGCCACGCCCCCAGCCCCTCACTGGGGGATTCTAGGCAGGGGCTCTACCACTGAGCCACGCCCCCAGTCCTCACTGAGGAATTCTAGGCTCTACCACTAAGCCATGCCCTGAGTCCCTGGTTTTGTAAGATAAGGCCTTGCTGTATCCCAAGGTTCAAGTTCGCAATTCTGCTTCAGCCTCCTGAGTGCTGCGTCACAGGTGTAAGTCACCACATTTTACTCTCTTTCTCTGTGTATTATCCTCCCCTTGCCTTTCTGTGGCTGCCCTGTCTCTCATCTTGCTGGTGTTGTCTAAGACACTTGCCCCTTTCCTCCATCAGGGCCTTGACCAGTACCTCTCCGTTTTACTCCAGGATTGCAGATGTTGCTGGCTACAGCCCTGATGACCTGATTGGCTGTTCTGCCTATGAATACATCCATGCTTTGGACTCTGATGCAGTCAGCAGGAGCATCCACACCTGTACGTGACCAACATGCCCCCAAGCCAATGCCAGCTGCTGTATGGCCCCAGCTGACATCAATTCTTGGTCTTCTGAACCACAAAACCCATGGCTTTGTAGGACTCCTGTCTCCCCCTGAACCCCAAATACTAGGGTCTGCATAGCCCAAAGAAAAAACCCATGGCTTTGTAGGACTCCTGTCTCCCCCTGAACCCCAAATACTAGGGTCTACATAGCCCAAAGAATTTTTGTCTTCTACGATCTCCCATTCCTCATTCCAGCTTCCTGAGCTTTCTGTCCCTAGGTGTCCCTGCAGTGACTCTTACTCCTACCTTCCCTCTCCCCAGTGCTGAGCAAGGGCCAAGCAGTAACGGGACAGTATCGCTTCCTGGCCCGAACTGGAGGTTATCTGTGGACTCAGACTCAGGCTACAGTGGTGTCAGGGGGGAGAGGCCCCCAGTCAGAAAGTATCATCTGCGTCCACTTCCTGATCAGGTGAGCAGAAGGATGTAAGGTGTATGTGTGTGTGTCTGTGTCTGTGTGTCTGTGTGTCTTTGAGTGTGTGTGTCTGTGTCTGTCTGTCTGTCTTTGCCTGTGTGTGTATTTATGAATGTGTGTGTCTGTGTATGCATGTATGTTTGAGCATCTGTGTGAGTGAGTCTCTGACTTGTGTCTGTGTGTGTGTCTGTCTGTGTATGTGTGTCTGTGTATGTGTCTGCATGTGTGTGTCTGAGTGTGTATGTGTGTCTGTGTGTGTGAGTATGTGAGTGTCTGTGTCTGCATGTGCATGCCTGAGTGTATATGTGTCTATGAATGTGTGTGTGTCAGTGTTTGCATGTGTTTCAGAGTATGTATGTTTGTGAGTATCTGTGTGTCTGTGTTTATGTCTCTTAGTGTGTGTGTCTTTGTGTGTTTTTGTGTGTGTCTGTGCCTGTGTGTGCATCTGTGTGTGTGTGTATATGTGGTGCACAGGCAGACCTTCATATTGTGCCTGTGCAAGAAAGTATGTAATGTGTCCCTGTATGTGGAACATATGGCCATGTGAATACACGTGTGCATCTCTGTGTGTACTTCTTTTGTGCTACTTTTTTTAAAGATATATTTATTTTATGTGTACTTATGTTTTATGTACACTGTAGCTGTCTTCAGACACACCAGCAGAAGGCATCAGATCCCATTACAGATGGTTGTGAGCCACCATGTGGTTGCTGGGAATTGAACTCAGGACCTCTGGAGGAGCAGTCAGTGCTCTTAACCGCTTTTTGTGCTACTTTTAAATTTTAATTTAAAAAACTTTTTTTTTGAGACAGGCTCTCCCTATGTAGCCTGGGCTGTTTGAGAAATCTATGTAGACCAGGCTGGCCTCAAACTCAGAGAGATTCCTGCTTTTGCCTCCCAAATGGTAGAACTAAAGGGACCCTTGCTTATGTATTTATTTATTTATTTATTTATTTATTTTAAATCTTTCAGTGCTTTGTGCTCTCTTACAGGCCAAGCTGGCCTCAAAACTTACTTTATAGCCAAGGATGATCTTGAACACCTGATCTCAGGTGCTGGCCTCATTGGCATATAGCACAGTACCTGGCTTGTACTGATCGTTTAGGTAAAAAAAAAAAAAAAAAAAAGAAGTAAAACCAGATTGTGAATGTCTGCAGTCCTAGAACTGAGGAGGCGGTGTGGTCCTTCCACATTTACTAGGGGTTCAGATATTGAGCCAAGGCACGTGTAACTTTTCTTTGTCTGTCTGTCTGTTTGTCTGTCTTTTTTTGTTTGAGACAGAGTGCCACTCTGAATTCCAGTTAGTAAGGAAATCACTAAGTAGCCCAGGCGGGTCACAAACTCACAACAATCCTCCTGCCTCAGACTCTTGGGTTCTGGCATTACAAATGTGAACCACTAGGTCCAGACCAACAGTTCCTTTCTCAGGTTGACTATTGTTCATTGGAGAATGAATGAACCAAAGTTCCATGTGCCAGCCAGGGAACTTTGGTCTGTGTCCTACTTAGGGGTGGGGGGTGGGGGGTACACAGTTATTATAAACATTCTCAAGTGAGATTTTGTGTGAATGCACATTTTCATTTCTCCTGGGTGAACACCTAGGAGTGGAATGGGTGGGTTATACGTTTCCATAAGGAACTGACAAACCGTTTTCACAGTGCTGCGCCATTTTGCATTCCCTTCCACAGTGTATGGGGATTGAAGTCCTCCGCATCCTTGCCGACACTTCACGTTGCTGTTTCTGCATAGTTTCAAATTAGCAAAATCTGGAGTAGAACCTATGCCTAGGATCCTCCAGCGAGGGTCTGGGGGCGTGGCTCAGTGGTAGAGCCCCTGCCTAGAATCCCCCAGT
>NW_021604773.1:1188872-1195245 GCF_004785775.1 Grammomys surdaster | reverse complement strand
CCTGCCTAGAATCCCCCAGTGAGGGGCTGGGGGTGTGGCTCAGTGGTTGAAGCCCTGCCTAGAATCCCCCAGTGAGGGGCTATGGAAATGGCTGGGAGCGAAGCCCCTGCCTAGAATCCCTCAGAGAGCAGTTAGGGGTTTTAACTCAGTGGTAGAACACTGGGCTACAGACCACCAGTCTAGAGACAGCCAGCCACATGTTTAAGGCCATGCAGCTCAGAAATAGCAGAGCTGAGATATGACCCCAAATCACTGGGTTCAGAGTCCTTGTTATTAACCCCTGTGTCGTGATGCTTAAGTGAGAGTTGTTTGGGAAATGAGTAAGTTATGAGCTCATGTAGCCTGTATGCATAGATATGGCACCAAGTGCATAGAGGTTTGTGTGCATGCTCTCTTTCTCTTGATAGATACTTGGGTGTCTACAGGTACTTCTCTCTGTCTATGTGTACTGAGTGTATGCCTGCATCACTAAGTACACCATGTCTTTTAAGGGGATAAAGGTAGCTGGCTTAAATTGATACATCTCAGCCGGGCGGTGGTGGTGCACACCTTTAATCCCAGCACTTGGGAGGCAGAGGCAGGTGGATTTCTGTGTTCGAGGCCAGCCTGGTCTACAGAGTGAGTTCCAGGACAGCCAGGACTACACAGAGAAACCCTGTCTCAAAACAAAACAAAACAAAACAAAAATTGATACATCTCCAGGCTAGGTTTAGTGAAGGTAAAGAGTCAAACTTCTCCAAGAGCTGCTGGGAGTACCAGACCCACCTGCATTCTGTCCTATAGGATGCTTATGCTAATGAGATGCAAATGAATTCGTTTCTCAACCTCAGACCCACTCCCCCCAAAGCCAATTTACCCAGGCAGCATTTGAGTTGACTCCAGAGACTGTGGGCTGGGAGGTGCGGGGGACAGAAGAAAGATGTATTTATAAACCTGTTCCCTTGAGGATGGGATGTCTATGAATAGACACTTCTCAAATAAATGCTTATTCATAGAAATATAGCTATGAATTCTTCATATTTGGAAAAGCGATGAAGAATCTGTTAAATTTAGATTTTTGGAGACATAGTCTTCTATAGAGCAGACGAACATTAAATTCACTATGTAGCTGAGATTCTGACCCTCCTGCCTCTGCCTCCCAAGTCTTGGGATTACAGGCAGTGGCAACAAGTTCTGTTTTGTTTGGTCTTGTTGAGACAGGGTCTCCTAGTGGGAAGCTCAAGATAGCCTCTTACTCTCAAACTCCCTGCCTCAGCCTCCCAAGAATTGGAATGTATGTTGGCTCCACTGCCCCAGGCTTTTAGTTTCATTTCAACACCATTACAGGAGCTAGGGACATAGCTCAGTGGAGGAGAGTTTGCCTAGAATGCCCGAGGCCCTAGGTTCAATTCCCAGCACAGTAAACAAACAAACAAACTAATCAGTCAATCTATCAATGGCATTACAGGTTGAGTCTCCCTTATCTTAAATGTTTGGGACCAAAAGCATTTCTGAAGGGCTGGGGATGTAGCTCAAAACCTGCGACTCCATCCTCAGACCCCATAAACTGAGCATGGTGGTATATGCCTATCATCCCAGCACTCAGAAGAATCAGAAGATCAGGGTCATTCATGGCTACGTAATGAGTCTGAGGCCACCTGGGCTATGTAAGACTGACTCATCTCAAAACAAAATAAATCCTGGTGAAAAAGCAGTGTGGGGAATTATTTTCTGGCAATTTCCCTTCAGCTCTTAGGTGAAATGGCCTCTGTAGGAAGACATTGGAAGCAGCTGCCTGGGGGCAGGTGGTGAGCATGGACCCTCTCTGACTCCCACTCTTCTTTCTGCCTTGCCCCTCCCCTCAGCCGTGTAGAAGAGACCGGAGTGGTGCTGTCCCTGGAACAAACAGAGCAACACACTCGAAGACCCCCTCAGCTGGGTACCTCCTCACAGAAGGGTATCCCTGGTAACAGTCTAGGTATGGATCAAGGCCATTGTGTCCTCAGGACACTAAGAAGAAAAGGTCAGATGCATTTACATGGGCTCGCCAGGCCCTGTGAACCTGTCTGCTGCCTCTCTCCACTTGTCACTCAGCATCCAAACCACGCTGGCTTCCTCTCAGCACTCCCAGTATGCCATACTCCTGCCTTCCACATGGTGGCCCTCTGCTTACAGTGTGTTTCCCTCCGGTCTCTCTCCCCTTATGGCCATGAGTAGGATGCCTGCTTGAGGTTTTTGTTGCCTTCTCCTCTTCCCACTGTGGTTCCCTGGAACTCACAATTCCCTACTCCTTGGGAGTGGGAAGGGATGCGGAGAAGGGGGTGCATCAGGCTAGTCTCAACACACAGGAGCTGATTGGCCACACACTAAAGTTACTGGGCCTTTCCCCTAGGATCCTCCAGGGCCCCACAGCAATCTTCCTGTGAAATGGCCCAGAGTGAGGCCCTTTTCCTACTCCTCTCCAGCAGCAAACACAGTGGCCATCCAGATGTGCTACTGAAAATGTCACAGTCATCCTCTGGGCTTAGCACAGCTGAGCAGGAGCTGGCCTTCAGCCTTGAGTAAGTGTGTTCTGTTCACCCTGCAGACCCTCCTGCTCCACGGATCCTGGCCTTCCTGCACCCTCCAGCCCTGAGTGAGGCCTCTCTAGCTGCTGATCCACGCCGTTTCTGTAGTCCAGACTTGCGCCGTCTCATGGCACCCATCCTGGATGGACCTCCCACAGCTACCAGCCCCAGCACCCCACAAGCTACACGGAGACCCCAAAGTCCTCTACCGGTAAACAGTGTCTCCTGTCTGAGCACATAGAACCATGCTGCTTGGGGCCTCTAGTTTGAGCCTGGCTGTTCTCTGTGGTCAATTTCTCCACTTTAGGGATGAGATGGGGTTTCTCTAAGACATAGGTTACAAGATAGGTATGGTGACACATACTGTTGATCCCAGTACTTGGGAAGCTGAGGCAGGAGAACTGAGTTTAAGGCCAACCTAAACTACACAGTAAAACTTTGTCTCAAAAATCAAAGAGCCAGGCATGGAGGTGCACACCTACAATACCAGCATTTGGGAGGCTGAAGCAGGAAGAGTTTAAGGCCAGCCTTAGCTATATAGTGAGTTCCAGAGCAGCCTGGAATGAGACCCTCTTCTATTTTCATTTCTATTGCTGTGACAAACTATCCTGACAAAGGGGGCTAGAGAGATTGCTCAGTGGTTGAGAGTGCTTGCTGTTGCAGAGAACCAGAGTTTGGTTCCCAGCAGCCACCCTGGATGGCTCACAATCACCTGTAATTTCAGTCCCAGAAGATCCAACAGCATCCTCTTCTGGACTCTGTGGGTACCTGCACTCATGCACATCAGACACACAAACACACACACATTCACTCAAAGAAGCAACATTGGAGGAAAGGGGTTTATTTTGATTTGCAATTCATGACAGGGTTATCATGACAGGGAAGACACAATGGCAAGAGCTTGAGACAACAGGTCATATCACACCCATAGTCAGGGGCAGAGGGAAATGGATGAACGTGTGCTCTCTGGTGCTCAACATTATTTCTCCATTATGAAATTCAGGACGCCTGACTAGGGAATGGTGTCACCCACAGTGGGCTGTCTTCTCACATCAGTTAAGGTTAAGTTTTTGTGTATGTTTTGTCTGCATGTATGTATGTGCACCACATATGTGCCTAGTTCCTGTGGCAGTCAGAAGAGGGTATCAGATAACCCCAAAACTGGAGTTATGGATGTTTTTTGAGTCACCATACGGGTGCTCGGAATCCAACCTGAATTCTCTGGGAAAGCAACAAATTTTCTTAACTACCAAGCAATCTCTCCAGGCCCTGCCTCGACGAACTTCATTAAGACTATAACCCACAGACATCCACAAGCCAACTCAGCATAGACAATCCCTTTGCCTAGGAGATTCTAGATGTGGCAAGCTGATAGTTAAAGCTAACCATCCCAGACAGACCCTGCCTTAAAATAATAAGTCAGTAAATGAAGCCAAGAATGAAGGCACACATCTGTAATCTCAGAATTTGGGAACTGAAACAGGAAGATCCAAAGTGCTAAGTCATCCTCAGGTACATTTGGGAATTCAGGGCTATCTATCTTAGACTGCATGAGACAATGTCTCAAAACAAAAACAAGCAAGCAAACAAACAAAACCACCTCCATTTGCATTGCTGTTCGACGCCATACAAGCTGCAGCCTGAGACCCCTACCTCTGCCCAGAACTGTTACTGTCAGAACTCCTCAGACTCGGTCTCCCATGTCTCTGCTTTCTTCCCCTCCAGGCTGATCTCCCAGATCAGTTGGCTGTGGGCTTGGAGAATGCACACAAACTCTCCACTGCCCGGAAAAACAAGACCGTGGAGACAAATCTAGATACAGCTCAGGTGAGGACTGGCATGAAGGGGTAAGCTTATCTGCCTTTATAGAAGGGTGATGGGATGAATGGATGTGTGGACAGATGGAAACATGGATGGGTGGATGGATGTTTGTGGGGATAGATGCATAGATAGATAGATAGATAGATAGATAGATGCATAGATAGATAGATAGATGACAGATAGATTATAGATAGATGATTGATAGATGACAGATTAGATAGATAGAATTGATAAATGATAGATTATAGATAGATAATAGGTAGATTGATTAATAGATGGAATAAGAGATAGATGATAGATTATAGATAGATATGATGGGTAGATAGTTGACAGATAAGTTATAGATAGATGATAGATAGATTGGCAGATAGAAGATATAAATAGACTATAGTTAGATGATAGATAGATAGATAGATAGATAGATAGATAAGATGACAGATTGGTAGGTAGAAGATAGAGATAGATAGATAATAGATGACAGACTATAGATTGATAGTGGATACATACATACATATGTATATGCATACATAGTAGACCATTGTTTCATGAAAGAGAAGACAGAAGAGTAGAGAGGGAAACAGAAAGAAATATAGAGACAATGATAGACCATCAAGGCAAGAGAAAGAGGCGGGGCAGAGACACAGAAACAAGCACCAAGAGAGACACAAAGGCAAAGGCAGACGGTGACACAGAAGGAGAGGGAGACAGAGAAACCAAGAAGGGGAAAGATGGATTGAGATGAAGAGAGGGACAGACAGGAGGACAGAAAGACGGACAGATTGGTTAAGAAGAGATAGAGATGAAGGGGAGAGAGGCACACATAGAAAGAGGAGCGATAGACAGAGAGTGAAAGACAAAGAAATAGTTACAGACACAAGGAGAGAAAGACAAAGAAATAGTTACAGAGACAAGGAGAGAAAGACAAAGAAATAGTTACAGACACAAGGAGAGAAAGAGACTAAGAAGGAAGAGATAAAGCCACAGGCAGAGCTAGATACACGTGGTCAAAACCACAAAGACACCAAAAGAAACACTCAGAGACAAACGGGCACCAATGACACTGTCACAGTTATCATGCCTTATGGCTAAATTCGAAAGACATGCAGAATCATGTCCTTTTACACCCTGGCCACTTGATCCTGTGGAAGAGGACTGCACCCAAGGATAATCTTTAGAGTACCTTGGGAACTGACTACCATGGTCTTTGTACCCATTTGAGAGACAAGGAAAAGCTTCACTCTTCAGGCAAACACCTCAGAGGAGTTAGTACCCAGAACCCAGCCTAGGGCCCCCTAACCCATGGGTCCTGCTGTAAACCCCCTCCTGCCCCTTACAGGACTCTGACTCTCTGGACTTGGAGATGCTGGCTCCCTACATCTCCATGGATGATGACTTCCAGCTCAACTCCAGTGAGCAATTGCCCAAAGTCCACCGCAGACCTCCCGGGGTGGCCCGTAGGCCGCGTGCTCGGAGCTTCCATGGCCTGTCGCCCCCCATCCCTGAGCCCTCCCTGCTGCCCCGTTGGGGAAGTGATCCACGACTGAACTGTTCCAGCCCCTCCAGGGGGGATCCCCCCACAGCCTCCCTGACGCCTGGAACTCGGAAGAGGTGAGCTACAGCGAGAACGGGACATCACTCTCATGCATCAGCCCCATCACTCAGCATGCTTCCTGTCTCCATCTCTCCAGCCAGGCCCTCCATGTGCCCCCTACTGGACCGCCTTCCCAAACCCCACAGCAGCCAGGATCAGTCCTTGTGACACATTTGCATATGACTTAGTGACAGTTTTTATTATAATGAGAAGAAATTGGGGCTGGAAATACAGCTCCCCAGTAGAGAACTTGCCTAGAATCCACCAAGCAGCTACCTAGAATCCCCCAGTGAGGGGCTGGGGGTGTGGCTCAGTGGTAGAGCCCCTGCCTAGAATCCCCCAGTGAGGGGTTGGGGGCATGGCTCAGTGGTAGAGCCCCGCCTAGAATCCCCCAGTGAGGGGCTGGGGGCGTGGC
>NW_021604773.1:1179993-1188862 GCF_004785775.1 Grammomys surdaster | reverse complement strand
GCCTAGAATCCCCCAGTGAGGGGCTGGGGGCGTGGCTCAGCGGTAGAGCCCTGCCTAGAATCCTCCAGTGAGGGGCTGGGGGCGTGGCTCAGCGGTAGAGCCCTGCCTAGAATCCCCCAGTAAGGGGCTGGGGGCGTGGCTCAGTGGTAGAGCCCCGCCTAGAATCCCCCAGTGATGGGCTGGGGGCGTGGCTCAGTGGTAGGGCCCCTGCCTAGAATCCCCCAGTGAGGGGCTGGGGGCGTGGCTTAGTGGTAGAGTGCTTCTCTAGAATCTATCAGTTAAAGAGAGATTCAGTCATATGTTTAAGTTCACATAGCTCAGCCCCTAACTAGGGAACTCTAGGTAGGCGCTCAACTACAGAGTCATATTCCCAGCACCGTCACTAATGAGTTCTAGGTAGGTTCTCTAGTGCTGAACTACATTGCCATTGTCGGGAGGTGGATGGATGGGTAAATAGAGAAATGGAGAAAAATTAGTGGTGGGTAGGTGGGTAGGTAAATGAATGAATGGATAAATGGGTAGATTAAAAATCAGTGGATGAGTGGATGGTGGCTGGAGGATGAATGGGCAGTTAGATGGATGACTAGGTAGGTGGATAGAAGGATAAATGGATAAACGGAAAGCTCAGTAGATGGATGGGTGGATGGATGGATGGATGGATGGATGGATCTTTAAGGGGTAGATTAATCAATAGATGGATGGAAGTATAAATGCATGGATAAGAGGAGCGTGGTAGATGAATAAGTGAATGAATGAATTTAGGTATGAATGAATATATGCATGCATGAATGAATGGATATATTCATGAATGAGGATATATTCATGAATGAATGAATGAGTAGACAGATGGGTGAGTGGATAGGTGAATAGAATGAATGAGCAGGTGGGGGATGGAATGGGTTGATCGACGAATGGATAGACAGGAGTCAGGGGAGAAGACAGATGAAGGCTCATTGTGTGGAAACTAGTAGGTCACAGTGCAGATGAATGAGAGGATGCTCAGTGGGTGGATGAATAGTCTGGTAGGCATGTGTGTAAGCATTGTGTGGGAAGGGCATCAGCTTCCAGCACCAGTACCCACATTTGCCCAGGCTTGCTGTAGTTTGAGAATCTTGCCTATTTCCCTACAGGGCCTTGGCCCAGAGCTCAGAGGACAAAGGGTTGGAGCTGCTGGAAACGAAGCCCCCCAAGCGGTCCCCAAGACTAGAACCTGGAAGCCTCCTGCTGCCTCCGCTCAGCCTGGTAGGCTTAAAGATTCCGGTTGTGTGTGGGAGGGAGGGTATTCTCCAATCCTCTGAACCTAGCAGATGTAAAACCTCCTGTTCTATAGATGGGAAAACCAGAGAAAGCCAGGGGCTGGCTGAAGGTCAGATTGAAGATCAATGGTCCAGCTAGAGACAGGATGTTGATCCTCCCGGTCAGCTGAGGGGCATGAAATGCCTTTGCAAACACACACCTAGTGCCAGAAAGAGACATGAAGTAGGCCAAGGGCAGTGAAGCGGCTCATCGGATGAGGAGGAATCTTCTCTCCTTCCATGGTCCCCCTCCAAAGTGAGAACAGCCTCAGATCAGGAGTGCCACTGTAGTGTTTAGAATAAATACAGGAGCCAAGTGTGGGGGCCATGGCCCAAACCCCAGCCCTAGGGAGACTAAGGCAGGAGGATGATCAGATGGAGGTCAGCCTGAACTATCTAGTGAGATAGTGGTGAGACCCTATCTCAAAAGACAAAGCGAGAAAAATATATCTATTGTGCACAACAGCAAAATGTGGTTTATTCCTTAAAGCTACCCTGGGTTGGATGACTTCCATAATCCCTCTGTGTAATGCCTATCTCCTACAGGGCTTCTCTGCTCCATAGTCTGCAAGAACTGTTTGAATATGAAGGGTGTGACTAATAATATCAACAGCTCACATTTACTGCTGCACTAAAGTACAAGATTAACTTATACAGTCCTCCTGAGTGTACTTCCGTAGTCTTTAATAATAGTCCATATCATTATGGTGGGACAGTCACACAGAAGTAAAGGAGCATTATCCGTCAGTCTAGACAGCACACTTAGATGGGGTGCTGAGAAGAATTTAACAGCAGGACTGTTGGTGGCGTGAGTACAGTATTTGCAGTCAACAGAGCTGCTGTAGCACCCAGCACTGCCCCAGCCATTAAGGGCTAACACCTTCCAGAGTGGGACACAGCCAACCCGAAGCACCTCAGTGGGAAAGCGGCTAGATGACTGCCTTCCTCCTCACAAGGGTCTGCTGAGTCCAGCAAGAAAACACGGCAAAATTGCACAGCAGTGTGGTCAGCCTCCTGGAGCATGGAGGTGGAGAAAGGAGGAAGGACCACCCAGAGGATGTCCAGAACACTGATTTATCCCAAAGTCTCGCAAAGGACTAGTACTTACCAGACTCCAATTAACCACTGCACCATACTGCCTTGTCAGACACTGATGATGATGATGATGATGATAATGATGATGATGATAAAGACGCTGTTGATGTTGATTCTAATAATGGTGAGGGTGTTGCTGCCGCTGGTGGTGAGGCCGATGATGGCGACGGTGTTGATGATGGTGTTGAAATGCTGACAGAGCTGATAGGATGATGGTGGTGCTAATGGCTGTTTGTGGCTGATGATGATGCTTGTGGTCCTGAGAGCGGTGTTAATGGTGTTGATGACAACTCTGTCTCCCAAACTCCCCAGAGTTTCCTTCTGCAAGGTCGACAACTCCCAGGGAACCAGCAGGATCCCAGAGCCCCACTCCTGGATTCACGTGAGCCCTTGGGTGAGTCCTAAAGCCTGGGTATACAGAAACGTCAGGCCTCTTCCTCCCTGGATGGTTCCGTAAATAACTGAAAGAAGAATGGAAGTACCTTAGGGGAGGGAGGGAGGGAGGGAGGCAGGGAGGGAGGGAGGGAGGGAGGGAGGGAGGGAGGGTCTCTTAGTTAGGGTTATTTTTCTCTGTGATGAAACACCATGACCAAAAGCAAGTTGGAAAGGAAAGGATTTATTTTACTTCCACATTGTAGGCCATCACTGAGGGGAGTCAGAACAGGAACTCAAGCAGGGCAGGAACCTGGAGGCAGGAGCTGAGGCAGAGGCCATGGAAGGGTGCTGCTTACTGGCTTACTCCCCCTGGTCTGCTCAGCCTGCTTTCTTATAGAACCCAGAACCACTAGCCCAGGGATAGCTCCACCCACAGTGGGCGGGGCTCTCCTTCATCAATCACTAATTAAGAAAATGCCCTACAGGCTTGCCTACAGCCCAGTCTTTTTGTTTTGTTTTGTTTTGGTTTTTTGTTTTGGTTTTGGTTTTGTTTGGTTTTGGTTTTTTCGAGACAGGGTTTCTCTATGTAGTTCTGGCTGTCCTGGAACTCACTATGTAGACCAGGCTGGCCTTGAACTCAGAAATCTGCCTGCCTCTGCCTCCCAAGTGCTGGGATTAAAGGCGTGCGCCACCACCGCCCGGCTCTACAGCCCAGTCTTAAGGAGTTGAGGCTCTCTCCTCTGAGATGACTCTTGCTTGTGTTAAGTTGATGTAAAACGTCCAATGCAGAAGGTGCCCACAACCCTTTCCTCTTCTCCTGAGCCCTGAGGAGAGAAAGAGAGATGCTAAGGAAGGGGAAGAACTTATGAAGGCTACCCCTTGTAGTGGAAGCCGAGGTCTCCTAGGCTACCCCTTGTAGTGGAAGCCGAGGTCTCCTGGACCCAGATGCAGCTCCACTTCAGGGCTTGACCAGGTTAAAGTAACTCCACACGGTAACTCCCAGCCGTGTGGTTTGGGGACGGCTGCTTGTGAAGCCTCCGCTCCTCTACCTGTCAGTGGAGTCAATGACTACAGTTTTACCTTGAGAACCTGTTTGGAGACATGAATTGTGGGGATGCTGCATGGGCAGAATTCACCCAAGAATTGTTAGTAGTAAGTGTTCAAGAAACACTTCCTCTTGTGGCTGCAGGGTGGGGCAGTGCTGGCTCTGCAGCCTTTAGGCTTGTTTGCCTTTTTATGGTGCTCTTCCCTGCAGCTACCAAAAGCTTTGGCTTCTCTTGGAGCCTCAGGTGGGTCCTGGGGATCAAACCCAGTGGTCTGTTCTTCCCTTCCAATCTACGGCTTCTAGGGCTCAAACTCGGATTGTCAAGGTTTGCAGCAAACAGCTGTACCCACTGAGCCATCTTGCCAGCCTGTCTCCCTGCTTTAGATGCAAGTACATCATGGGTGCCGGTTCTCTGCTGATTCACCTTCCCTTTCTCTGCAGGCCTAGCTCCCTCGCTGCTCTCTCTCTACCAGCATGAGGAAACTATCCAGCCCAGGAACCTCTTCCCACCAGCAGCAGGCTTGGCCCAGACCCACTGAGCCAGCCTTCCTCTCAGCCCTCTTCTTCTACCCCAGAAAGGACTCAGCCACACTCCACACCAGCAGCCTACACCCAGGATGGGGCCTCTCTCCTCTGAGTGCGCCCCCCAGCCAGCCACAGTCCTACCTCAGCCCCCCAACCTTCTGCCTTCCCCCAGTCGGAGGCTTCTTGGGTGTTCTCAGCTCAGTGACCTCTGGGAGGGGTGTGTGACCCCCCCCCACCTCCTCTCAGGACTTCCTTAGTTCTCCATACCTCACTACCCCTTTCTCTGACTCTCTTTGCTTTATTTGGGAGGATGAGGGGTTGGAAGAATCAGGGATCCATCTCTGATCCTGACCCCGTGGAGATTAGGCAACTGTAATCATGGGTTTTGGTGTTTTGTTTTGTTTTGTTTTGTTTTGTTTTGTTTTCCCCCTGTTCCTCTTCTATCAGCTTTACTTTGTCCTTTTCACAGCAGGGCATTCAGTCACTCTGCATGCACAGACCCACAGCAATTGCGGGATGGGACTCTGGTCTTCCTCCTCTTCTGTGGCAAATGTGGGGAGACTCTAGGTCAGATCTCGCCTCAAGCAACTTACGAAGTCTTAGCCTTCCAAGCTGCCCCCCAGCTCTGCTTGTCC
Source organism: Grammomys surdaster (assembly GCF_004785775.1). Classification (NCBI taxonomy): domain Eukaryota; kingdom Metazoa; phylum Chordata; class Mammalia; order Rodentia; family Muridae; genus Grammomys; species Grammomys surdaster. The sequence goes on along the minus strand of NW_021604773.1, from coordinate 1,183,892 downwards.
CTTCTGCTCCTGACTTCCTGCTGGCCCCTGACCCTGCCTGAATGATGACTTCATTTGTGATCTTCCTATATTAGGGGGAACCAGCAGCTTCCTCCACTCCACAGACTCATAGTCTCTGGCCTTCTCTGGATCTTGAATCCTTGGCTCTCGCCTTTACCGTCTGTAGACTGTATGACCTCTGGTCTTCTCTGGACCTAGGCTATATCACTTTCTCTCTTCCTTGCATCTAGTCCATGCAGCTCCTGGTCTTTGTTCTAGATCATATGCCCTTGGACCTTCTCTGGTTCTAGAGGTCTGTGAGTTCTCTGATTCTAGACTTTCTAGTTCCTCGTTCTAAAACATATAATCCCAGGGCTTTTCCCTGGCTTTCTGACTCCATACTTCTCTTTTTATGTTTCTAGACTGTGAAGCCTGTGAGCTTCATTGCCTCTAGACTGCACCACCAGTGGTCTCCTCTAGTTTGAGGCTCATAACCTCTGCCCTTCCCTTGTTCTAGACACTGTGGTCTCTGGCCTCCATGGTTCTAAACTGTGTTATTCCTGCCTTCTTTGGCTCTAGACTGTGCAACTTCTGACCTTCTCTGGTTCTAGTCTGTACATTCTCCAGTCTTTTACCTGACTCTAGATTGCATGCCTTATGGCTCTGCTGTGGTTCTAGACCATGCTACTTTTCTGGCCTTTTCTCTGATTCTATACCACAGGCCCTCTGGTCTCCTGTGGTTCTAGACCAGTGGTTCTCAACTTTCCTAATGTCATAACCCTTTAATACAGTTCCTCATGTGGTGGTGACCTCAGACTATAAAATTATTTCATTGTTACTTGTAACTGTAATTTTTCTTCTGTTATGAATCATAATGTAAATATCTGATACACAGGGTATCTGATAAGTGATCCCCAAAATGATCACAGCCCACAGGTTGAGAACTACAGTTCCAGAACAGCCTATGACCTTTGATTCTAGGTTATGCTGCCTCTGATCTACATCGGTTCCAAACTATATGACCACTAGCCTTCTCTGGCACTCCCTGGTTCTAGACTGTGCTATCATTGACTCCCCTGGTTCTAGACTGTGCTATCATTGACTCTTCTGGTTCTAGACTGTGCTATCATTGGCTTCCCCCCGGTTCTAGATAGCATCATGGTCTGCTACAGACCTCAGTTTCTTCCAACCCCTCTACTTCCACATCTCATAGTCTTTAGTTCTTTCTTGGGCTAAAGCAGGGTTTGAATTACATAATCTGTAAGGCTCTCTGGATCTAAAGCCTACAACCACCAAGAATCCTCTGGCTTCAAGACTTATTCTGTCATTTCCTCTGTTTCTAGGCCCCTTCTTAAAAATCCTCTGGTTCTCAGGCCCTCTGCTCCCTCCCATTGCAGACCATTGATGTGTGCAGTAGGAAGGATTAAACCCAAGAGCTTGTACATGCTAGGTAAGCACTCTACCCCTGAGCTGTATCCCCAGTCCTTTCTTATGTCTTATTTTGAGACAGGATCTTTATTGATTGCACAGACTAACCTTGGACACAAGTCTGTAAACCTATGCAGGCCTTGAACTCATGATCCTCCTGCCTCAGTCTCCCAAGTAGCTGGGAATTACAGATCTTTGAGACTATCTTCAGCTAATCTTAAAATTGACAATTTCTTCTTGCTTCTGGATCCCCCAACTCCAAGCTTCTTATTAGTTCCAGTCTTCCCGATCTGTAAGATATTTGGTTTCAAATCCAGACATCATTTCTAGATCATTTTGGTTCCGACTCTATTGTTCTCTGCACTTGAGAATTCAAGAATTGCTTTCCTCCAGTGAGGAAGAGCAAAGTGAGTTTCATGTCTTGAACTTGGATCTGTTCCTTCTGGAGCCAGATGCCATGTGCCCATTCTCTTGGGTTCCAGATTTCATTACCTTCAATCATTATCCATGTTTTAGATTATGCAAACTCTAGACCTCAAAACTTCCAGGATCCTCTGTTCTCAGAAGACCTGGTGATCTGCCTATTACTGAGCGTCAAATATCAAGGTGGGCAGTGGTGGTACACATCTTTGATCCCAGCACTTGGGAGACAGAAGAAGGCAAATCTTTTTAAATTTGAGGCCTGCTGATCTATAGAGCAGGTTTCAGGACTCCAGGGGTAAGAGGAGAAACCCTGTCTCAAAAACAACAAAACAGAACAAAACAAACAACAACAACAAAAGCAAAGGACATATATCTTCTGGGGTTTGTTACTGTTTTTAAACAGTGTCTCAAACTCATTGACCATAAAATTGCTATATAGTCAAATGATCCTGAACCAGTGATACCCCTTCACCCACCTCCCAAGTGCTGGGATTACAGATATGCCCAGTTTTATGTGGTGTTGGGGATTGAACCCGAGCCTCATACATGCTAGGCAAATACTATACAACTGAGCTACACCCTGCCTCTATAAATGTCTTCTGCTTCTAAACCTTATCCCATGAGTTCCTTTGGTTCTAGGCTCCACAACTGTCAAGTCCTCTTTACTTCAGATCTTATGACTCAAAGTACCCCTGAGTCTAGAACATGGCTTGAAAATATCATCTAATATCTTGCCTTATATATTTCTCTAGTTCTAAACCTTAGAACCCCAACTCCTGATTCTAGATTTTGAGATCCTAAAATCCTTATTGACCAGAGATGACCTTGAACTTGTGACTCTCTACCTTTCACCTCTCAAACACTACAATTACAAGTGTTCAGCAGCATGCTGGCTTTGGTGGTGCCAGGGATGAACCCAGCTTTGTGCATGACTATGGCAAGCACTCTACCAGCTAAGATACAACCCTGTCTTAGGCTTTTTCTGATTGTGTCACTCTGAATCCCTGGGGTTCTAGGCCTCCTACTTTCCAATTGTCCCTGGCTTCTGATCCTACTTCCTCAGGCTGTAGAATGCAACCTTCAAATGTTTCTTGTTATAGAATCTAGAACTCACTCTGTAGATTTCTTTGATCCAAGATCTCGCACCCCTTGACTCCTTGGGTCCAAACCTAATCCGTCTAGCTCTGTCTGGGCTATCCAGCCCTCACTGAACTTGTCTCAGTTCTTAGCCCTCAAGTCTTTTCATCCCACATGCTCAAGCCTCTCCTGTCTCATAGCCCTAAAAATTTTCTACCCTGGAACCTCTTTCATACCCCACCCCAAGCCTCCAGGCATGCATTTAACCTTAACTCTACTCCAGGTATCTAGGGACCTGGGGCTCCTTCTCCTTCCTAGGGGCTCCATAATCCAGCCGCACACCGGCACACGCACAACCCTATCTGCATATCTTGGGGTGGGGAAAGAGGGCAGGACCCCTCAGCTGTCTCCCACCAGCTATGCATCTTCCTAACCCCCAGCTCCCCTTCTACAATGGTGCTACTCTGGTCTTCCACAGGAAAAGGCTCCCATCTCTACTTTAATTCGCCCCTCTTGGGAAGGCACTATTCAGTTTGTCTTGTCAAGAGGTGGCCTGTTCAGGTGCTACAGGAGAAAGGGCCTGAATTCTCTCTCCCTTCGTGGGTGTTGTGGTCTAGGAGAGAGGGAAGGACATGGCCCAGCCATGCTTAGCTCAGACACCCACAAGTGTCTCCACAACTACCATAAAGACCTCGCCTTTATAGGCACCAAAGAGACCTGTGTTGACTCATCTGTGGGGTTGATTTGGAGGTTGTGTAACTGGGATTCCTTGTTTGTTTATGGAAAATGAGACAGAGCCTATTGTAAGCTGGGCTAGCCTCAAACTCACTATGTAGCCAAGGATGACATTTAACTTTGATCAGCCTGCCTCCACCTCTTAAGTGCTGGTATAACAGGGGCGTACCACATCATTTACCTTCCATAATACTTTCTGATGCTCTCTCGCCCTCCTCCCTCTCTTCTCCCTCTCCCTCTCCCTCTCCCTCTCCCTC
>NW_021604773.1:1171510-1179593 GCF_004785775.1 Grammomys surdaster | reverse complement strand
TGTGTGTGTACATTAAAGGATGGCTTGCAGCACTTGATTCTTGCCTTCCACCTTGAGGGTCCTGAGTGTCAAACTCTCAAGTCTTCTGGCTTGGAGGCAGCATCTTTACTTGCTGATGCTTTTCAGTAGCCTGTGGAGTTTGAAGTTTGTTTGTTTGTTTGTTTTATGCAGGATGATTGTTAACTCACTGTGTAGCCAAGAACTTCTATCTTCCTGATCTTTATCTCCCTAGTGCTGGGATGCTGGGCATGTTTTCACCACACCTGTTTTATTCGGTCCTGGGGACTGAACTCGGAGCTTGTGCATGCTAATCAAGCACTCTACCAATGGATCGACATCTCCAGCCATGAGTGATCACAGGGCACTGTGGTTTCTTTTTTAATATCTGTGTGATGTTGTAATACGGCATATGTGTGTGGGACTGTTTAGCACAGTAATTCAGAGAGAGAGAGAGAGAGAGAGAGAGAGAGAGAGAGAGAGAGAGAAAGAGGCAGTCTGCGTGGGAGATTGAGTCTGCAGATTCCTGTGTAGGAAGGTGTGTCTGTTCTGTTGCGTCTCTGTGCATGTCACTCTTCTATCCCTCTGCCATATCCCACACAGGAACCCAGACAAGAAAACCACTTTCAAGTTGTTGCACGTGCTGCGCCTTCTGCTTTAAATGTCTTTCCTGAGGATGTGCCTCAGTTTATAAAGTGACTACCTAGCGTGCATGAAGGCCTGAGTTCCAACACCACATAAGACAGGCCTCAGTGGCACAGACCTGTAATGCCAGCACTTCTTAATTGAAGGTAGTTCAAGGTCACCCCTCAGCTACACTCGGAGTATAAGGCCAGCAGAGGCTTATATAGGACCCTGTCCAAACAAACAAACAACAGCAGCACAAACCTCATACTTCAGATCTCAGATCTAACACTCCTCCAGGAAGTCATTCTTGCCTCCCCCAGGTGGACAAGGTCTTCACACACACACACACACACACACACACACACCCCGAAAGGTCCCTCATTCCAGTTTTATTCACTTTGTTGAACTCAGGCTACTTGTAATATACTCTAGAGTGCTTCTGTTAAATCTCTCAGTTAAATACTGTAACTCATATGAACTTTTGGTTAGGTTAGGCTTTTTTTTTTTTTTTAAGCTGGGAAAAGGAGAGAGAGAGATCAAGACAGCATCTTACTTTATAACCCAGGCTGGCCTGGACCTCATGATGAATCTTCCTCTTCAGCCTCTCAAATGCTGGGATTGCAAGGGTGAGCCACCAAGCCAGGCGTCTCTTAAGCCTCCCTCACATTCATTAGGGAGATACTATTACTATTCCTCTGTGCAGAGGAAATAATAGGATGATGGCTTGCCCAAGGTCATGTAGCTTCGGGAACAATCCAAACTGGATTCGAATTAATTCCAACAGATACTGCCTCAAAAAAAAAAATCAAAAGAAAATTCACTTCCTCCATGATCCCACCGGCACTGACAGGGATAGTCAAATAGTAACTGTGCCTAGAAATTAGATTCAGATTCTGACTTTCAGTCAGACTTTTCAGGAGTATGTTGATTCCTGTGGACATACATAAAATGAACATATATACCAACATCTATTTTCCAGAATGATTGTTAGTTGTGGTCAGGAGTGGAGGTGGGTGAGGCTGATACACGGCCTTAAAGCACTTAGTGTTAGTGTCTAGCCTGAGGGCTTAAAGACTCTCAAATAGAAAGCTACACGGTGGGGTCTGGAGACGTTACTGGAGGCTAGACTGGCCATGGGTTCTCAGAAAGAGTTTGGGTTTTCTCTTAAGAGAGTTGGGGAGTCATGGAAGGCTGGGGAGGGTGCCAGTCTTACAGTGTTCTAGCAAGATGCCTCTAACTGCCATATGGAAGGTAAACTGGAGGAGGGACAATGAATGTAAGCATCAGAGGAGGCTGATGCTGGGATCCAGGCACAGGAAATGCAGACAGCAACTCAGGGTGTCTTTTAAGAGATCCCCTTGATGTGGTTGTTTGTGCTTGTAACAGGGACTCAGGCATCCCAGTCTGGCCTTGAACTTGAAATTCTGATCCTTTTGCCTCTACCTATCAAGCATTCAGACTACAGAGGTACATCTTTCAGCCTGGTTTATATGAGGCTGGGGATGGAATACAAGCCTGGAGCATGCTAGGCAAGCACTCTACCAGCTGAGCTACATCCATGGCCCTTTAAAAGATTTTTCTGGGACTTGATATAATGGTGCAGAGCTTTAATCCCAACATTTGGAAGACACAGGTAGCTAGGTTGCTGAGTTCAAGAGCAGCCAGGAAAACCATGAAAAACCCTGTCTCAAAATTTAAAAAAATAAATAAATAAAATAAAATAATAAAGATGCTGTTGGGCCCGGAACAAACACAGTACAACTGATACTTGCTCAAGACTTGAAGATCGGGACACCCTGTTAATAATTCAAAAACAGCTTTGATTTGCAACGTTCAAGTTTTATTTTGTTTGCTTGAGAAACTACCCATTTTCCAGAAGTGTCACTGGGGCAACAGGAGATACACTTGTTCAAGGTCACACGAGTAACTGGCAGCACCCAGCTCCAGAGCAAGCTCCCGGTTGGGCAGGGTGCTGCCTTGAAAGCAGCCCCATCCGCCGGAGGTATCGCAACCCAATTACCAAACCTTAACAAGCCGGGATCTCCAAGGCCCAAGAAACTTTTGCAACCTCTTAAACTTTGGGAGCAGGCGCCCTCCGGGCCTGACCCCACACCCAGGGCCCCCTCTCTCCTTTCTGATTGGCTAGAGTACTGTCTGGATACCCCCTGGTCACCTTGTCCTCCGGGCGCTCTGTTGCGGGGGTGGGGGGGGAGCTCGCCGCGCAGGCGCATCAGGAGTTCCTTTGGGCCCGCGCTTTACGACACTTGTGCGGCAGCGGCGGCGGTCACTCGGCACTCCTTCGCGACGGTTCGGCCTGGAGCCGCGAGCGGCCGTTGCCAGGGTGGGGGTCGCTTTGCGGCATGGCGATGGCGGAGGGCGAGAGGACTGAGTGTGCTGAGCCCCCCCGGGACGAACCCCCAGCCGATGGCAGTCTGAAGCGGGCAGAGGAGCTCAAGACACAAGCCAACGATTACTTCAAAGGTGCGTCCGGCCCGGACCGGGGTGAGGGAGGGTGGACAGCGGCCCAGGCCGTGGGGGTGCCAGGCCCCGCGGGGAACCATGGCAACGCGGAGCGGCAGCCTGCGCGCCGGGCAGGCACTACTGAGTAGCCCGGCGCGAGGAGGAGGCCCAGGATGGACGACAGACGGGGGAGAGCTACTGCGAAGTGGAGTACCAAGCAGAAGCCACTCACTGGGGAGACTGAGGCAGGCGCTGCTAAACGATAGGGGACGAGCAGGGGGCCGACATGTGAGTGCTACCAAATGTGAGACCTGGACAGAGGTGCTAAATGGTGGTCAGACCTGAAGAGGGCGCTGCCAAGTAGTGACATGTGTTTAGGGCAGTGATGGCGCTGCCGAGCGGGGAGGCCTGAGGTGAGTATGACCAACTGAGGATAGAAGGCCCAATAGAGAAGGGGATTATGGGGATGGAGGTGGATAATTGTATTGGAAGGCGACTTGGGGTGATCCAAGGAAAGGAATGGGGTATAGAGGTGGAGCAGGAAGGAATAGGGTGATCTTGGGTTAAGAGTGCGATGTGGGAGGACATGTCTCCGTTCATTCATTCTTTCAGTACACTTGTGTTAAATAAGTGTCATGTGCCACGGTCTGTGTATGGCTCTGAGGCGATAGCAATGAATGAAACACATGACTCTGATTTAAGCAGAACCAATAATTGCTAACTTGTGATGATCACTTTGGGTCAAAGTGACAAAGTAGGGAATACAGCTTAGAGTCTGCTTTAGATGGTGAGGTCGGGAGTGCCTGGAGAAAGAGGCTTTTTAAGGAGAATTGGGAAGGAGTTTTACACGTGGGTCTGACCATTGATCTAGTGCAAAGACCCTGGGGTGGAGAATGAATGAAAACAGACTGGCTTAGTTGAAGCTTGAGCAAACTGGGGGTATGAGGGAAAGACTGATACAAGATAAGGTTAGGATAAGGGGCCAGAGCATGCAAAATCTGTGAAATCGTTGCAAAGACAAGTTTTGGATTTCCTCGGCTGTCCAAAAAAGAGCATTGAGTAGGTAGATGGGCCAGTCTAGACTGGAGAAAATTTTGGGTGTAACCAGCCTATATGGTTGGAGGCGCCCTGGGATTGGATGAAGTCACCCAAGAGTGGGATCTAGAGAGAACTTAGAATGGCATTTTCATGTTTACATTGGAAAAGGGGCCACTGAGGAGAAGTGACTGAGAGGAAAGAGAAACCAGGAAAGGTGCCACAGGCTAAGAGAACAAGGTTCTTCCAGAAAGAAAGCCATACCCAGTTACCTAGCCCCAGGTATTGTCCGTTGGAGGTTTTGCCCCCAGATGACTGTGGTGATGTTAACAGAGCAGTTGTAGATGGTGAAGAGGCTGATAGCGCAGGAGACCCTGGCTGGTGAACGCAAGTGAAGAATTGGAGACAACAGGCACAAGTGTCTCGGTTCTGAAGTGGAATGGAGAATCGAGAGCAGATGCCAAGACGGAGTAGGTGGGGTCCCTAGGAAGGCTTTTTCAGATATGGCCCGAAAGAGAAACAGACCCAGCTGTAACAGATCTGGAGGAGGTGGGGAAGGGTGAGGAGGATTTAGAGTGGAAAGGTGGTCCCCATGGGGATAAGCCCAGACATAGTGATGATGCCTGTCATCCCAGCTCTCGGGAGGCTGAAGCAGGAGGATTGTGAAGACCTAACTAGGAGAGAGGTGAGGCCAGAGTTAGAGGGCCAACTGGGTTTATGAGTGTCATCCTACGGTGGCAAGGAACTGTGGAGGGGTTTAAGAGAGTGGTCCATTTAGTTTGGGTACAGGTACTGGTTCTCCCTGCTGTTCAGAGACTGGATTCAAAGGCCAGACTGGAGAGAGGAGACTGGGAGGGGGGAGGACAGGTGAGGGGTGGAGCCTTGGACCAGGCTGGTGGGAGGAACTGAGGCTGGCTGCCTGGAGAGGGGGAGGGGAGCAGGTGGCTAAGGCCCAAAGGTGAGTGGAGCCTGGCACCAAGGTGAGTGGGGCAGGAGTGGGGGGGGCTAGAAGGGTTAGGAGGCAGCGGCAGACAGAAGGGTACAGCGGGCTGTGGGAGAGGACTTGAGCTGTCAGCTGAGGCCCTGGAGAACTAAAGCTGGTCCACATTCAAGCCTTCTAAAAGACAGGGGGCAGGAAGCTGGGAGGCCAAGATCCAGGCTAGAGCAGAATAGAACTCTGCAGGGGAGGGCAGAGCTTAGGGCGGGTGAGGCTGCTAGAAGAAAGGGAAGTTAATGAGTGTGAGAGATACTATCGGGACAGTATGCCCAGCTTGCAGGATTTGGAAGATTGGAGGCTGCCAGCACCTGGTGGCCAGGCCCAGCTGTGTATTGGTTGGAGGCACAACCATCTTTCACTGGGTCCTGAAAAGATCAACCAGAAACTGGGCTACTGCTGCTGAGGACAAGTGGGGGAAGGAGTTAGCCATCGGGAGGGACCCTTCACCCCCACCCCTACCTTCCAGGTCCTGAGTTTCAGGCTCTCAGGAACCTAGGGCTGGGCAAGCAGCCAAAGGGGCCTGGCCTGGAGCTGGCTTGAAGGAGTACCCTTCCTGATCCAGACCTCCCGCTACTGTGGGCAGGCAGTGGCAAGCACAGAACCCCAGGCTCAGACTGTAAGGAGTCCAATAAAAAAGAATAATTGCAGCTGACTTTCATTGCACCCCTAAGGTGGCCAGGTACTCCTGAGCTGAAGCCTGCCTGAGGCATTGTGGGTGGCAGGGAGCAGCCACTTTGGTTTATAGAGGAAGCCAACTCAGAGTGAAACTTCTTGCCCAGGGTCAGAGTGTGTGAGCAGAGGCGGATATCCTCTTCCTCTTCCACGTGCTCAGTTCAGCTCTCCCTGATAGACCCTCCTGGTCTCACTGGGGAGAAAGGTACCCTGTGGAGGAAAGGGGGGAATCTCAGGGACTCAGAAGATCCCTACCCCCAAACATAGAGGGTTCCTCGGTGAGTGCAACCTACTGTAAGGGTTCTAGGGACAGAGCCTAGCCCCTGGCTCAGTCAGGGTCCAAGGGAAGCAAGCTTCTGCTCCTTCTTCTCCCTGAGGAAGAAGGCTGCGCTCACCCAAGGGTCTTCGTGGTCTCAGAGTTGAGGGTGAGGAGTACCGCATCATGATTCAGGGGTTTCCTCTGTGAACACAGATACGCAGTTGAACCCCACTGTACCCAGAGGTGACACTACTGCAGCTGGAGGATGGCCCCAGGCTGGCGTGTCACAGCTGGTAGATGCCTTCATGGTGGAGGCCTCCTGTTCCCCTGTACTCTCTTCCCTCCTCTGTTGGTGTGGGTGAGGCAGAGTCCATCCGGGCTCTCGGGTGCTTACTTGTGGCATAAGGAAAGGTCTGAGGCTTCAGGGAGAAGCTCTCCAACTGCACTTAAGTGCCTGCCGCACTCCCTCATCCACTTGATGAAGTCTCACCTCTCTGGTTGAAGTACTGACCAGCAGCCTCTGGAGCCCAGCCAGGACAGCAAAGCCCTCAGAGGTGCTGGCATTCCAGGGAGGGTTCTTCTAAGCTGCACTGCCTGTGAGTCTTTCTGCCTTTGGTGGCTTCGGGGAAGTTCTAGGTCCTGCCATCTTAAGGTTCACAGGCCTGGGAGACCACCAGAGTGGCAGAGCTGGAACACAGAAGCTGGGGGAGGTCACATAGGGCTTCCTGAGAGGAGACATTTGTACCTTGTGATGGAAGTCCAGGAAGGACTGCTGGTCCTCTAGGACCAGCTGTTCCAGCTCTGGTCTCGGTGTCTACTGCTTCCCTTCCTTCATTCTCCCTTCTTCTAGCCTCCTGGGCCGCTTCCTTCCCCAGTCCTGATGCCTAGTACTTCAAGCTCACATTTCTTCCCCAGAGCTTGACTCAGGCCCCTGGGCTGTCTGCACCCTGAGCACTTTGTCACTATTATCTGGGGTCAGATCTTGCTCCTGGAAGGACCTGAAGTCCCTTGAGGGCAGGTGTCCCTAGACAAGGAGGTAGACACCATCCTTCATAGTGTGTGGGTTTAGCAAACAGGACATGAAGGTCACAGCAGAGCAGTGAAGTGGGGTCAGGCCGAAACACCTCCAGGCTGAGTGGTAGGAGAAACTCAAGTACCGAGAGCATGTTTAAGTCGTCCAAGTATACCCAGCCTAACAGAAGTGGAGCCAGGCCACTTTCCCGGTATCTCAGCCTGCACCGTGCCAGGTTCCCACAGGACACTTAGTAGGGTGGGAATGGAGGCACTGCCATTCTGCCTGCCTCAGAACCCCCACCTGCCTCTTGACAGATAACATGAAGCACAGGCTCTCCTTCTTTCAACTTGAACCGTACCTCATCTGGAGATGAGGTAATATGGCTTTCTCCCTCAGGTTGCTTGAAGGCACATATGTCCTAGGGTGTCGTATGGCCCTGGCACATGGTCCTCCAGCCTGGGCCTTGGTTCTGTTGTTTGTTTAATGAATCCTTCGGAGAGGTAGGTCAGACCTACCTCTGCCAGTACAGACTGGGACTCTGACCTTGAACTAGCCCTCTAGCTTGTATCAGGTGAGTACCAGATGGTGCTATGCTGAGGAGATAGGAGGATCCCACAGGTTGATAGAGAACTCGGGGCCCAGCTGTGGCGCGCTCACATAAAGCCTGACCTTTTGCCCTTGGCTGGGAATTACCCTTGCCCCTCCACACTTAGAGCCCCAATGTCTAGGCCTGCTATAGAATCCTTCCCTCCCCACTTCCTGCCCTCCTCCACTATCAGGTCTTGGTCCTCTGAAGCTGCTGCACCTCTTCTTTGCATCCTAAGGAGCTTCCACCCTTTATCCTCTTGGTCTTCTCCCTCTGAACTTGTCTGCCCTCCTGATCAGGTTGCCTCAGCTTGCCTGGCTCAGATCACAGCCCTAGCACTCCCTGGTACATCCTTCTGATTATGGGGAGACTTGGGGAAAGCCTGGGCTGGGCTGGGCTGGGCTGGGCTGGGCTGGGCTGGGCTGGGCTGGGCTG
>NW_021604773.1:1167691-1171500 GCF_004785775.1 Grammomys surdaster | reverse complement strand
TGGGCTGGGCTGGGCTGGGCTGGGCTGGGCTGGGCTGGGCTGGGCTGTAGAATTGATTCAGGTACTGGAGACTGTGGCCTGAGCTGTGCTCAGGTGCTGGGCTGTGGTCATACATCTGGGACAGATTTCCATGCTGAACCCCAGTCTCCCCATCTGTAAGAAGGGTCCCAGCCAAGGGCGGATTCCTGCCTGCAGCAGCAGAACTTCATGCCTCTTCTCCTCCTCCACAGCCAAGGACTACGAGAACGCTATCAAGTTCTACAGTCAGGCCATCGAGTTGAACCCCAACAATGCCATCTACTATGGCAACCGCAGCCTGGCCTACCTGCGCACTGAGTGCTATGGCTATGCACTGGGCGATGCCACGCGGTCCGTCGAGCTTGACAAGAAGTACATCAAAGGCTACTACCGTCGGGCAGCCAGCAACATGGCACTGGGCAAGTTCCGGGCTGCCCTGCGTGACTACGAGACGGTGAGCCGGGCCTCGGGCATGGGCCAGCTCCCGGCACCCTAGCCAGGTGGATGTGGAGGGGCGGCACCAGAGGTGGGGAGAAGCCATTCTGTGTCTCCTCTATACAAGGGCTCATCCAGAGAATGGCCATGAGGCCTCTAGCCAGTTCCTGTTCTACATCTTGACCATCATGTGCTCTGACCCTGGGCACGTCACCTGGCCTCTCTGCCTTCCTCTATGTTGAAAACTGGCCCAGCCTCGGTGGCTGTAAGAGAATTTCTGCTGGGTGCATGCTTGGAGCAGCACGGCCACATATCCTGTGGTCGATAATAGCTCAGCCTTGCAACTGCTTTGGCTGTTATTAGTGATGGTGATTAGTAACAGTAGCAGTTATTAGCAGAGACAACTTGAGATTCTGGAGCAGGTGAGAGTCCCATGTCACTGAGCAGGCAAGGAAAATGACTGTGGGTGCAGAGTAGTGCTTCCAAGAATGTCAAGCAGGCAATACATTGTAAAGGGACAGCCTCCAGGGACATGCTCCCCTGTGGAGGTGAGAGAGGGGACCCAGAGGACAGTTCCTCATCTCCCACTATCTACAGGTGATGTGCTGTGACAGCTTTGGTGACTAGTAGGGACTACCAGAGTGTGCACTTGGGACAGGTGCACTCTGTGCCCCCTCACAGAGACTGACTGGTTGAGTCACAATGGCCACCCAGAGAGGGGGATGAGATTGCCCCGTCCTGCAGGTAAGGAAGCTGAGGCTCCAATTTATAGGTATCAGTGCTGAATTTGGAGCCAGTGTGGCCCTTGACTGCATTCCTCCTCCTCCTCCAGACAGTTAGCTGTCTGCTTAGGGGACTCTGAGTGCAGAGTGGATCACTGCTTACTTTGCTGTACTTAGTCCTTTCTGTCATGTGCACAGGGCCCCAGGAGAGCTGAGGAGCTGATCGCTCAGCCTGGCCTAGGATCAAACCAAAGGAAGGCTTAGCAAAGGGCGGAAGCGGGAGGGGACGAAGGAAGTGACTGACAAGGGGCAGGGGCAGCAAAGCCTTGTCCCTTCACATCCTAGTCTGGAACATGGTGACTAGCAGTGACCCTATCCTGAGCAGCTGTGGCTCTGGTGTATGCTCTCAGCCACTCTGGGCTGAGAGAAACTCTGGGTGAGGAATAGGTTCTTTTTAAAGTGCCCCTGAGGTTGGCGTCTAACTGCATTCTCTGTGAGGCTGGGAGATTGTGGATACGCCGCATCTGAGCTGGAGTCCAGTCTCTGTGGCTCAGTGGTGAAGGAGGAAAGTCCAGAGCCCTTTGCAGAATGGGCTTGAAGTTGAGCCACACCCGGTACCCAAACTAGCATAAATTATCAGCCTGTGAAACCCTAGCCCAAGCCTGGGTTCTCCAAGCCTGAGAGGCTAGGCTTATGGCAGCTCCCAGCCCAAGACATCCTCCTGGAAGATGTTGGGGTTCATGGAGGACATGCTCAGGCCCTGGCCTCAGGGTCAGGAACTGTAGGTGGCCTTGCTTAGAGCAAATGAGCCCATGACTTTGCCTTCTGTGTGTTTCAGCCTCAGTTTCCTCATCTGTATGCACATGGTGTTGGGGGACAGGGTTCAACACTGCTGCGAGCATTGTGCATGCGTGAATGTATCTCCTGTATAGAAAGGAGACACCTCCTGCAAGGTCACCTGGAAGGAACCCCACTCCATAGTTGAACTGTCTGTGACCAGCACTCCGTCTTCAGCAGTAAGAAAGATAGCTTATTCTGTAAAACACCATGTGTGCCATGGGTGCCTGCATGAGCTGTCCACGGCCACTGGCATAGTTCTTCTTAGGGGCTAGAGTCAGGTGTACAGCCACAGGCACAGAGTGCTCCTGGATGTCTAGGATAGTGGCCAGCTCAGCTCAGACCTGTGTCTTCAGAAACAAGGGAACACATAGGCATGCCTTGAAGTGTCGTTGTGAGGGTTGAGTGAGTGGGTACATTTGGAGAGGGCCTGCCTTTCACTCTGCATCAGTCATGGCCTCCAGATTTCCTCCAAAGCTGGGCCATGGTGAAATTGGCCTCTGGCCCCTAGTTTATGCTGGTGCCAGAACATTGCAAAGGCACAAAGACCTGGGCATGCTCTATTTGCTCTCTCACTTAGGGCCATGCCTTGGACTCTTAGTAGTAGCCAGTCTTCCTTACCATGAGGCCGTGTGGCACCCCTGCACACACTTACTCTTTGCATGTGCCTCCCCCTTCCTGGGTCACATCTCAGTTGGGATTACTTATGTTCTTTCCTATGCACTTGGAACACAAATCAGCCATGCAAGACCTGGGAGGGTCATCCTGTGCTCTTCACCCTGCCTGAGGGGCCTGTGGGCTTTGTTTGGTTTATGATACACTGTACCTTTATGTTTCTTAGACATACATTGTGACACCCCTGATAGAATAATACAGACAAAATGGGGACAGTCACACTTGGTCTTCAGCTGAGCACTCACATGCTGGCAACCTTCATGCTGCGACAATCATTTTATCTCCAGGGTCCCCTGCACAGCAGGAGCCACTCTGATCCCTGATGTACAGTGAGGAAACTGAGGTCCAGGGGTTAGATAGGTCACTCTCCTGCTGTCTCCCAGGAACCCCAGGAGGTGGTGCCTGTTCCCAAAGTCAGGCTCCTAACCATGCTATCTGTGTCACATAAGTTCCTGGCACTGTCCTTGCCCCTGGGCAGGTAGTACTGATGGTATCCCACCTAGTTTATCCTGCGGACACTGGGTATGTCCTGGTAGATTCACTTACTAGAGGAAGAGTATGTTGTGTAAGGCTGCCCCTATGGGCTACCTGCTGGAAGCCTGGCTTTTCTCTGCTGTGTGATGCACTATCTGGCTCCTTTGGGCCAAACCTTAATATCTGTCTGTGCCCTACAGGTGAACCATAATGCCTTGTGTTGGTTCTTGTTGGTCTATATCCCTTACACCAGCTCTGACAAATGGGGGCACTTTGGTCTCCACAGCAGGCGGCCTGAATGACTGAAGTGCTCTGATGGTCTGGATTGCTCCCAGGTGGAGGGAATGCAGTTCCTGTTGCCAACAGAGCCATGCAGCTGATACGGAACTGCTGTGGTTCTGCTGCAAGTGTCACGATGGAGAGCGCATGCCCTGAGTGGTCTCTGCAATCCCAGGGAATCCAAGTTCCCAACACATCTCCCAGGCTTATAGTCGTGGCTACCAGTGAACCCTGACAGCTGGCAATGCCATTTGTTATATATTTTTTTTCAATGCTAAGGATGAAACTTGGGGCTGTGCAAGCATTTTACAGCTGAGCCACGCCCCAGCCCCTCACTGGGGGATTCTAGGCAGGGGCTCTACCACTGAG
>NW_021604773.1:1163672-1167681 GCF_004785775.1 Grammomys surdaster | reverse complement strand
AGCCCCTCACTGGGGGATTCTAGGCAGGGGCTCTACCACTGAGCCACACTCCCATTCTGTTCTTTTATGTTAAGCCCCTAATCCTATCAAGGGGACCTAACCTCAGAACCTCATCTAATCCTATTTACCTCCCAAATATTAAGCATGTGCCACAGAGCTGTACCTTCTGTCCCTGAAGATAATCATTTTTTTTTTTGTTTTTTGTTTTTTTTAAGGTATCAGTTTTTTAAAACATCTCATTTTAAAAGTGTGGTAGATCACGTACACCTTGCCCAGATCTTAGTTTTACCCAATGAAATGTCTGCATGAACCATGTGGATATCACAGAACACTGCCACAGATGCAGTCCACATAGAGTATGTTGTTTATGGCTTTTTCTTTTTTTTTTTTTTCTTTTTTATATGAGTATACTGTAGCTGTCTTCAGACACACCAGAAGAGGGCATTGGATCCTTTTACAGATGGTTGTGAGCCACCATGTGGTTGCTGGGAATTGAACTCAGGACCTCTAGAAGAGCAGTCAGTGCTCTTAACCTTTGAGCCATCTCTCCAGCCTCCTTGTTTTGTTTTTTTTTTTGTTTTGTTTTGTTTTTTTTTGTTTTTTTTTGAGAGCCTTGCTTACTATGTTACCCAGGCTGGCCTTGAACTCCTAGGTTCAAGCCATTCTCCTGTCTGGACTTGAACACAGGGATATTGGACACATTACTGCAACTTTTTAAAACATGTCTATGGGCCAGGTGTGGCGGTGCATGCCTTTAATTCCAGAACTTGTGAGACAGAAGTTACAGGCTAGCAAATCACTGTGAGTTCCAAGCCTGACTGGGCTACAATGTGAGACCCTGCCTCAAACAAAAGAGAGAGAAAATGTCTGTTGCTGGTACTAAATTCTGATGTAATGGGCCTCTGAAGAGCCCTATAGTGTGAAACAAATACCCTTCCCCAGGAGAGGAGTTGCTAGGGCCATCTTTCTGTCAGTCAGACCTAGCACTCATAAACACTGGCATACCAGGCCTTGGAATTGAGTACTGGCTTGCTGCAGCTGAGTCAAGGGTGGGCCCAGAGTAAAATCTCAGACCAACCTTCTATGGAGTGCTAGCCCTGCTCCCTTCCCTGTTTTCTAGAAACTGGGGGTCCTGAGTAAGCCGGCCATGTGTCTTGTCTAGAAGGCAAGAACCCAGAACATGGAGAGCTTTTAGCCCTGCCTCTGTCCCAGGGGTGAGAGGTGACAGGAAGAGAGGTTGCAGCAGGAAGCACTGTCCCACGTGAGTGCTGCCTGCCGTCCAGCAGTGCACAGAACCCTGGCCTTTGGGTTAATAACTTTACCACTCTGTCTAGTGGGGATTGTAATAGCCACCCCATAGAGCTATACAGAAGATCCAGTGAGTAAGGGTCACTCACCATGGTGACAGCACCCAGCTCCATCTTCCTCCTTAGTTTGCAGCCTACCTGAAGACACATGTCTCCTAGGAATTGCTTGCTACCCTTTCTTCCTTTAGGAGGCATTCATTCTCTGCTGAGGACAGAGCTCTGCCCGTAGCCTTTGGGCTTCCTGGGGAGAGAAGCAGAGAAGAGGTTAGACTGAACGATGAAGTGTGTGGGCAAGGGCAGCATGACCAGAAGGCCTCTGCTACAGGAGAGCTGACATCCTGGGGCCCGTGAGAGGCAGTACCAGGCTACAGAAAAAGATAGGGCGGGCCTTGAGGGCCAGGCTTGGAGCCATGTAGACTTTATCCTGGGAAATAGAGACTGGATTCCCCGCCTCTCCCTGGGAAGGGCTCCAGAGGCTGCCTAAAGCTGGCAGCCCTGGAGCTTGATACCACACCCACACCCCAGTAGAGCTGTTTGGCAGATGGCCCAGCCTAGGCTTGCCTAGCCTGCTGCTGGTCAAGCACCTGCAGGGAGTAGCGGTTGTCTTTGCCCAGGCTCTGACTCACTCAGCCAGCTAGCTTTGGGGTGGGGGAGCATTCTGAGGACCAGCCCTAGGACTTCCTTTTCTATCTAATAGCACGGAAGCTATAGGGAACCCAATCTTAGGCTGGCTGTATAGGTAGGTCAGCAGGTGAGTGACAAAGGGGTGGGGGAGATGCAACCTATATGTACTTACTTATCTCATATAGGGGACCCACAATAGACCAAAGTTCAGATACCACCAAAGTCCAACATGGTAAAGCAGTGGGTTTTATTGGGGTTACTTACAGGAGTGTGGGTGAGGGATTACTTACAGTAAGAGCAGAAATAACTCAAATCAAGTCATACCACCAAAGCCCACTCTAGCATGGGTGACAGCTCACAAAGCTGGGGAGCCTGGAGTACACTGCACAGCATACAGGCAGCTCAGCAAGTTGGAGAGTGTCCTCTCCAAGTGACTCAGTTGATCTAAGCATCTTCCAGGCACCTCAGCTATTTTCCTTTTCTTCTAGGCAGCTGATTTGGTCTTGGTCCTCTTTGTAACTTGGCTATTCTAAAGGGCAGGAAGGGCTTAGTGAATCCAATCAGTTTCAGGGACTTTCTGAAAGCCATTTTGAGTTGTTTACCTCTCTGCTTAAAGACCTTCCCTGTAGGATGGAATGTTTCAATCTCGAGGAACCTGTTAAACAACAGAACATCAGGCATGTCCAGGTGTAGTTACAGTAACCAAGCAGAGGTTCAGAGAAGTCTGCTGCCCAGGGTCTCACTCCATAGCCCAGACTAGCCTGGTGTACAGCTCTCTTGCTTCTATCTCCCAAGTGCTGAGATTGCAGACATGCACCACCAGGCCCAGCTCTTGTCTTCTGAGCTCCTGGGATTTAGGTTTGGGGGAAGCAGGACAGAGCAGAGCAGGCAGAACTCCTTTAACTACTGTGTCCAAAGTTGCACGCCCACAACTGACTATTGGATATTTAAAAAGTGGTCCCTAATTTACTCTTACAGCTCTCTGAGACTCTGTTGCCAGTGTCCCCTCCGAGAGGAGAAACTGAGGCCAGATGAGATAACCCAGGCTCCCCTATCATCACTGGCTAAGCTGAGACTCGAGCTGTGTCTCCTATTCCCATTACCAAAGGAAACAGGAAAATTGGAGCCCCAGTCTCTCAAAAAAGCCCCAAGCAAAGCAAGCTGCTGATTGCCACCTATAGAGTCCCTCTTGTATACCAAGTCCTCGGTCCTTCCAGCAGACCCCCCACCTCACAGACCGGGACACTAAGGTGCAGAGTCCCGGCTGTTCTAAGACTGTAGCCTAGCCCACCAGCTGCACTGGGAACCTGAGAGCTGTGTGGTCAGCTGGACACCTGTTTGGTCTTAACGGGCTCGAGTTGTTTAGTGAGAGCACCTGCTTGGGCTAAAGCCACCCTGTGGGGCAGCTCTGCTATGGCTGGTGTGGGACGTAAAAACTGAGTCCTGGGTGACACAAGTCCAGGGTTGTCCTGCTAGTTGTGGTAGCCCCTGGGTGGTCTGACTCAGCCCGAGGTGCTGCAAGCCAACGAGATCACAGCGCCCTGGTGCCTCCTCTGGGATAGGTGGTTGGTCCTCCAGAGAGTGACACCTTCCTCCCTCCCTCTTCCTGGCCAGGTGGTGAAGGTGAAGCCTAATGACAAGGATGCCAAGATAAAGTACCAGGAGTGCAGCAAGATTGTGAAGCAGAAGGCCTTCGAGAGAGCCATTGCGGGCGACGAGCACAGACGCTCTGTCGTGGACTCTCTGGACATCGAAAGCATGAGTGAGTAGGCCGAGCTGTATACCCCCACACACTCATCCCTCCTACACCTGATGGGTAAAGCCAAGGTTTCAGAGGACATCTGAGAATGTAGGTGTCCCCTACAACTGCTGTCTTCCTTAGCCCTCTCTCTCATCTCAGTATTCTCCATCTTCCCATCCCTCTCTCTCATCTCAGAATTCTCCATCTTCCCATCCCTCTCTCTCATCTCCGTATTCTCCATCTTCCCATCCCTCTCTCTCATCTCCGTATTCTCCATCTTCCCATCCCTCTCTCTCATCTCCGTATTCTCCATCTTCCCATCCCTCTCTCTCATCTC
>NW_021604773.1:1131480-1163272 GCF_004785775.1 Grammomys surdaster | reverse complement strand
TCTTCCCATCCCTCTCCCTCATCTCCGTATTCTCCATCTTCCCATCCCTCTCCCTCATCTCCGTATTCTCCATCTTCCCCAGCCCTCTCCCTCCATCTTAATCATAAGCATGGGAACCTTTTCGACTAAGCTCGTGGTGTCAGGATTTTTCCTTTGTCACGTCCTAACTCTAGTGCCTTGCCCTGGCCCATTCACTTCTGGTTAGGCATAGGGTGCATGGTTCCATTTCCCCACCATGTCTTATGGGTCAGACGGCCTTATTATTCACTGTGATCCTTGATTTTTGCCTGCTGGAGTGTGGACAGCACCTGCCCCCATCAGGTCCCGAAGAATTAAGGCATAAGGTTTATAGTGCCATGCCTAAGACTCACCCAGGTTCCAGTACTCTGTGACGGTGCTTCACAGTTGGAAGGGGAACAGTGGGATCATTGTGGCATCTTTCTCTGTTGACAAGAGCTGTGTCCTCTTTACCCCATCTTCCAGATGACAAGTGGATCCAGGCACATACCCCTTTAGATTTTCTCAGGTGTGTAAGTCCAGGGTTTCTGTGAATTGGGACAGGGACATAAAGAATCTCATTCTAATCTTGGCTGGCCTCAAACTCACGATGGTCCTCCTGCCTCAGCTTCCCAAGTGCTGATCTTACAGAGCTGAGCCATCATACTCAGTATCTCCCCTCAGCTTAGCCAGCTAGTTCTTTGGATGCTAGTTCCTCTTCTCTGGTGAGCTGGCTCTAAGGAGCATGTTTCCCTGCTACGGTCAGATGTTAAGCGCAGTCTCTGGAGGCAGTGTCAATGTTGAGTCTTGTCACAATCCATTTATAGTCCCCTGAGGCCACCAGCATCACCCTGACTCACCAGCTCTTCAGGGAGTTCACCCACAGGACGATCCCGTAGCTCCCAGCAGTCGTGCTGAACCTGAGGGGACATGTCTAGACTCGGCTCTCTGCAGTGCTGCAGCTCCCATGGCCGTTCATTTCCTGCGCATGTACTGGGGATACTTAGAAACTACTGGGGGTCATTGACCACTCCTACTTTAGTGAGCACAGAAATGTGCCCAGGCCAGCCCTTCTGTCCCTGCCACATATGATGTGGGCTTGAGTGAAATGTGCCCAGGCCAGCCCTTCTGTCCCTGCCACATATGATGTGGGCTTGAGTGGCTTGGGCAGCATGCTCAGTTCCAGTTTACATGTTCACTTAGTCCTGACAGGAAGGGGACTCCACAGCCCAGTGCTGTGTACGTCCCCACAGTACGGCCAGGTGGAGTGAGTATGTCCATCACGTGTGTTGAGATACATCAGCCCCTGGGAACATTGAAGACACCTCTTACCCTCCAACTTGCAGTCCTGCCAGTTTTTGAAGTCTTTTATTAATTTTTTATTTTGGTTTTTCGAGACAGGGTTTCTCTGTGTAGTCCTGGCTGTCCTGGAACTCACTCTGTAGACCAGGCTAGCCTTGAACTCTCAAACTCAGAAATCCACCTGCCTCTGCCTCCCAAGTGCTGGGATTAAAGGCCTGCACCACCACCGCCCGGCGTCTTTTATTAATTTTATTTCAACGTGTGTGGGTATTTTGCCTGTGAATTTGTATATCTGTACATCACTTACGTGCCTGGTGTCCGTCCTTAGAGGCCAGAGGAGGGTGTGATCCTCTGGACTTGGAGTCACAGGAAGTTTGAGCTATGTGGATTCTTAGAACTGAGCCTGGGGCCTCTGCAAGAGCAGCAAGTGCTCTTAACTGCTGAGCCATCTCTCCAACTCCAACCCTTATATTTAGGCACCACAGTGCGTATCAAGGGGTCTCGGGAATTTCTCTATCCCCTCCAACCCTTTGATCTACGGCTTGTAGTTTCAGGGGTAGGGTGGGATCCATGAGCCAGGACACCTACTCTTTATTTCTAAAATCTCAATTCTTGTTATTTTTGTATTATTAGTATGTCTGCTGCTCCAAGCAATGTCTAAGCAGGTTTCTCACCATAATCTCTTAGAAATGTCAAACATTTCTAAACAGGGGTAAATAGAGCAACTTTTTGTGGACTCCCCTAATGTGTGGGCTTTGGCAGAGGCTCCCTTGCCCCATCGCAGCTGTGATGTCATGGTGTATTTAGACCCTTTTCTTCTTGGCTTTGTTTGGTTTGTGCATGTATGTGGGTCGAGGCATGGGGGGAGGGTTGTATGTGCATGATGAGGGCACGCACCTGGCTTGTGAGTGGAAACCCAGCTCTCTCCAGGTCTCTCCTTCCACTATGTGGGTCCCGGGGATCAAACTCAGTTGTCAGGTTTGGTGGCAAGAGCCTTTCTTTTCCTACTGAGCCATCTTGCCAGTCTCTCCTCTTCATTTTCTTTACTCATCTTTTCTCTCTGTAAAGCTCAAGAAACCCTCAGACTCAAGGTCCTCCTGCCTCGGCCTTCCAGGTTTTAGGATTGTATGCACATGCCAGCGCACATCTTGTCTTATTTCCTTAATAACCCTAAGTACGGCTACCTTTCTTCTGTGTCTGTGCTCTTCCTCATTTGCTTGATGTTTTCAGTAGCATCTCTCAGACCTATAAGGGAGGGTGGGGATCCCAAATCTAGCAGAGCTTCTGAATTGATTTTGGGTTTGTGGCAGTTAAGTTCTGTTGAGCAGGGCAAGTCCACAACCCCATATGGCTTGCGCTAGAAACAAATCAGTTACTCCTCTGCAGTGTCCTTCCTGTCAGCACTGATGGCAGAGGCAGACACCCCAGATAAGGTGAGCAGATATTACATTCGCTGGTGGTCAGTCTGCCAGGCAAGCTGTTGCTGGGAAGTAACCCTGGCATGTCTGGGGTGTGTGCAGCCATCTGCAGTGTGCCATAGAAGTCTTAGTTTCTTTTCCTGTTGCTATAATACAATACAGTGACATAATGAAAGAGGGCTGGTCATGTTGGCACACAGTTTAAGAGTACAGGCCATGGCTGGGAAACCAGGGCAACAGCAGTATAAAGCACTGATCATATTGCCTCCATAATAAGGGAGCAGAAAGAGATGAATGTATGCAGCCGCTGCTGCTCAGCTCCTTTTCCTTAACACGGTCTAGGGTTCCAGCCAGGGAATGGTGCCACCCACAGTGGGCAGGTCTTCCCACCTCAGTTAATCAAGATAATCCTTCTACAGACATGCCCAGCTGCCCGTCTCCTGGGTGATTCTGGACTCTGTCCAGTTGACAGTAACTAACACTAACCATTGCACAGCCTGGTGTGTCCCTCTGCTCTGCACCTTTCTGAGCCAAAGCCTTTAGAGTGCACTGCAGTAAGGCTCCTTGGGAAGCTGACAATGGGGTCAAAGACTGCCTTAGTCCCAGGCCTTCTGCTCTCAGAGTGTTTTTTGTCTTCCCTCTGGCCCTTTCTTTCACGTTTGGTGACCAGAGGTCTTGGGGGTGCTGTCT
This sequence comes from Grammomys surdaster, assembly GCF_004785775.1. NCBI lineage: Eukaryota > Metazoa > Chordata > Mammalia > Rodentia > Muridae > Grammomys > Grammomys surdaster. Next base: position 1,159,865 of record NW_021604773.1, on the reverse strand, counting down.
GTTGTCCTTGTGTGACTTCCCCTGCTGCTATTGGAAGCTAAAAAGTTGGTCTCGGGCCAGCATCGGACCCTACACTCTTTGTGCTGCAATTTTAGCCATCTTCTAAAGCTTTGGCCAAGAGATTGAGCAGTTCACATTTTCTTAGTAGAATATAGAATTGGTGCCTTTAGTCAGAGCACAGCACAGCTGTATCCCTGTACAGTGGGCGACCACGTGGCCACCCAGAAGTCATAGCTCTTACTTTTCCCTCTTACCTTGTTCCTTCCCCTACCACATTTCTGTGAGTGACGGCCATCCTAGCAAATCCTGCTTGTAACACTAGTGCTGACGATGTAGCAGAGCACATGGTTTTCCCCATCACTCTCAGCACTCAGCACAGACTCCTGCTCACCAAGACTGTATCCAGATTTCTCCCACCAGTAACCAGACCCTCCAGTCTGCGTAGCACCATCTGTACATTGCTCTGATTCAAATCAGTTCTGACTGAAGTCAGTGAAGAGCAGCCAATACTCTTAACTGCTGAGCCGTGTCTTAAGCTCCTGATCATGATGTTTAAATGGAGACACAGCCCCAAGTCACCCCCACACCACCCCCGACACTTTTGAAAACCATTCATTGATTATCATGTGTGTGAGTATGTATGTATGTGCCATGGTACTTGTGCAGAACCTGCCACCTCCACAGTGATGTGTGTTCAGAGTTCCAAATTTGTTTTGACCTTGCCTCTGACCCACTAGGTGTGAATCAGGGCTCCCACAGTCTGTTCTTCGGGTTTCATTAGTTTGTTGAGTGACTCACAGAACCCACAAGGGTCCTTACCAGCCTGTTACACAGTCTACAGATGAAAAGCTGCAGAGGGAAGGTGCATGGGCATGAGAACTGCCCTCCATCAACCTCCATGGGTTCTACTGCCTAGGTCCTAGACTCTAGGAACTCCTAGAGACCTGCCTTTGCCTCAGAGTCTTTACAGAGACTTCATTACGTAGGGATAGACACTGAGTTAAACCACTAGCCATTGTTTAACCCTGAGGAGCCAGTTCCTGGGAGGCAGAAGTTAATGGAGCAATCAGCTGTATTTGAAGACCTGCCTCCTAAGGATGTGGCAGGAGCTAGCATGTCTGTCTTCCTCCCAGACACACACACTCGAGGAGCTTGGGTTCGCAAGGTTTATCTAGGAGAGGATGCCACATGTAGGATGGGGTCTTCATCATTCAGGGTGTGTGCCGTCATCTTTCTTCTGGCCAGAGCATCTTCACAGTGAACCTTGACTCTTCTGGACCTGCAGTGCCCACGTTCTTTAGATGGTGCATGACTGCAGTGTAATCTAACGCTCCCTGTGCTGTGTACTGCTGAGACACAGGACTAGGGAGAAGGAGTGGCTCACATTCTGATGTCACCCAAAGGTTAGCAGGTGCTCTGGGCTCTGAATCTGAAGAGATTATTTAGCAGTCACCCCTTAGCCACTGCTAATTGAGTTTAGAATGTGGGGCAAAGGGAGGGGAAACAACTCCTCAAAGGACAGTTGCCAAAGCAGGAAGATCCTAAGATCCAGGAGCACCACAGCACCGTGGGAAACGTCATTGCCCAGTCTCTTCCCCAATCCCTGGGAGCCAGGTCCCCTTCCTGCCCCTGCACAGCTGAAGCCCGTAACTAATCCCTTTGTCTGTACACCAGCCATTGAAGATGAATACAGCGGGCCCAAGCTTGAGGATGGCAAAGTGACAATCACCTTCATGAAAGACCTCATGCAGTGGTACAAGGATCAGAAGAAATTGCACCGGAAGTGCGCCTACCAGGTAACACACCCTCCTGTGCCACATACACCTGGGACCTGGGAATGGGCCTGCCACTGCCAGCCCTCCTAGGACAGGGTGTTGTGCTGGGCACCGTGCTGAGAGCTAAAGTGACCTCATCTAATACCGCAGCACCGGGGGCGGTGGGCAGTACTTAGAAGACTTCCCAAGCTCAGAAGGGAGACCTTGGGAAGGCGTAGGAGAGAGGAATTCTTGAAGAGTGTGGCTGGCTTAAGATGGGGACAAGAGTAAGAGAGGACGTGCATGGTCAGGACAGCTCTCAGATAATTCAAGTCATTTCTGTGACAGCTAGCCACTCGTGTTGCCCCTCCTGTGATGAGGTCAGCCTGACAGTGGTCACTGCCTTCCCCTGCCTTAACCCAAACAGGAGCCACTTTCCTGCCACCAGCCTGAGCAGCCACAACCCCACTGCCCCACAGAGGCGCTGCTTGTCACCCTGTGGTGTGATTCCTTTAGGATTTTTGTACTGTGGCTCTTGGGTGGATTTGGTTTTCTTTGTGAGTGCAGTGCTGGCTGTCTGGCTTGTTCCAGTCCATAGAGCAGCAAGAGTTCTTTGCAACTTCCTTGCCTGACCAGAGTGGCTGCCCCCTGGGTTTTTATGACACTTCATCTCCTCCCCAAGTTTTTTTTTTTTTTTTTTTTTTTAATGGTTAAACCTATAAGGAAGTTGAAAGATAAGCAGTTAACAGCCACATGCTTTTCACAGGTGTGGGGACTCCATTCCTTGCTTTTCCATGAACATTTGAGAATTAATTGTAACCATAATAACATGTATCCTAAAACAAGGACATCCCCTCATGTACACACCTGCAGATGCCAGGGGAGGGCAGAACGACAGGGTCTTACTCAACTGGAAGGCAGGCACTTGTCTCCGTGATGGGACACTATTGAGTATTAACTGTTGTAGACAGCCCAAAGGCTGTCCATAAAATCTAAAACTCAGATTAAACACACTTGACTTTTCTCAAGGTTATGTTTAGTGTGAGCAAGTTGTATCAACAGATGTCCTGGTGTTTTCATTTCTCCTGAAGTCCCCAAATGTGTTTAAGGTGATTGAGGGGGTTGTTGGGACACGGTCTTACTATCCCAGGCTGTGCAGGGCATGATGGTGTGCACCTTTGATCCCAGCACTTCAAGGCCAGCCTGGTCTACATAGAGAGGTCTAGACCAGCCAGAGATACATTGTGAATGGACCCTGTCTGAAAAGTCAAAAGACCAAAACCTGGGTAAGGCTGGTTTCGAACTCTTAAGCTCAAGGTGATTCTCCTGCCTCAGTCCCTGGAGTAGCTGGGTACCACTATGTTAGCTAAAATGTGATTTTTTTTAAACATGTATTTATTTATTTTATGTACATGAATACACTGTCTCTGTCTTCAGACACATCAGAAGAGGGCATTGGATCCCATTACAGATGGTTGTGAGTCACCATGTGGTTGCTGGGAATTGAACTCAGGACCTCTGGAAGAGCAGTCAGTGCTCTTAACCACTGAGCTGTCTCTCCAGCCCCCAAAAGCTTATATTTTCAGGACCTTTATCACTATGGCATTTACATGTGTGCAGGCTAGCTCTTTATATGTATGTATGTATGTATGTATGTATGTATTTATGTATGTATGTATGTATCCACTCCTGTACACACCTGCAGATGCCAGGAGAGGGCAGACGACAGGGTCTTACTCAACTGGAAGGTCACCATTCATTTGGGCTGGCTAGCCCACAAGCTCTGGAGACCTGCCTGTTTCTGCTCCCTCAATGCTGGAACTGCAGGCCCACACACCAAAGTGCTGAGGATTTGAACTCAGATCCTTGCCAAGCAAGTGCTCTTACCCACTAAGCCATCCTTGGCTCTAGGCTGGTTCTTTTTATAAGCTTTCCTATACTGTAATACCACAGTTTTGTTTCCTAATGTTGGCAATTTAAAAGATGAACCATAACCCCTTATGAAATCATGGTGATGTTTAGATTGTTTGCCTGTGTGTATATTTGTACACTGCATGTGTGCAGTGCCTGTGGAGGGCAGAAAGCGGCACCGAGTCCTTTGGGACTGAAGATGTAGAAGGTTGTGAAGTACCACATGGATGCTAGAAATCAAACCCTGGTCTTCTGGAAGAGCAGCCAATGCTCTTAACTGCTGAGCCATGTATTAAGCCCCTGATCATGATGTTTAAATGACACATAGGCCAGATCAGATCACCACTTGAGGGCCACCTCTCTTCCTGTCCCTGGGTAGCATCCAGTAGCTCCTGGGTAGCTGAGGCTTTCTGTGGGCCTCTGAAGGGTAGCAGCTTGGACTCCCGCCTTAGGCAGCCGTACTTACAGCCTGCCCTGTCTTCCAGATCCTAGTACAGGTGAAAGAAGTCCTCTGCAAGCTGAGCACGCTGGTGGAGACGACACTGAAAGAGGTGCGCCTTGGGCTGTGGGTGCATGTGGTCAAGGCAGGGTGAGCAGTCAGGCGGGAGGTCTCCTCAGCTCAGGACCTCAGAAACCCACCTGCGCACGCAACCTTCCCCCATCTCTGTACCTGACATCCCTCCCACTTGTCTGCCTTCCTCATTGCTGTGTCCCCTATCGTTGTGTCTTGCATGGATTTTCTTGGTCTGTTGTGACCTCTCACCCCTCATTCCCCTCTGCCCCCTCCCCACATCTCTCTCTGGGCCCCTCCCTCTCCGGTGGCCTCTTTTCTTTCAGACAGAGAAGATTACAGTGTGCGGGGACACCCATGGCCAGTTCTATGACCTCCTCAACATATTTGAGCTCAACGGTTTACCCTCAGAGACCAACCCCTATGTATCCTCAGTGCTACCCCATGTGGACAGGTTTGGCCCCGCCGGGGAAGAACACAGGAACCTCATCTTACTGATAGCACAGTCGCCTGTAGGTGCAGGCCCTGCTTCTCTCTCACTGCTACAAGGTGCCACACAGGCAGCACTTACCCTGCACACCTGTCCACCCAGCCTTCCACTCCAGCAGGCCAGCTCTCCTGCTTTCTTTCCTTCATCTGTACTGTGGGGTGAGAGGGTCTTCCTCACAGGGTTGTTGGGAGTCATGTTATTTTGCCTCTGGGTGTTTGCTTTATTTTGTTTGGGGCTCTCCTGCTGGTCTTGAATGTCCAGCTTCCCTTCTTCCTCATGCTAGGATTGTAGGCATGGGCCACCACACCCAGTTGATGCAATGCTGGGCATGAAACCCAAGGCTTTGTTGTGTTCAGCATCCCCTCCACCCACTGAGCTGCATCCCCAGCCTCTACTCATGAGTTTGACATGTAGTTTCTGATGCTTAGACTCTGTGTAGAGTTCCTAGGCTGTATACTTTTGGGAGGTAGGGTCTGTCCCCTGTAGTTTGAGAACTGTTCTTGGGGAACAGCTGGCTGCTTCTGCCATTGGCTTCCCCAAGACAGGTGAGGTTGGGTCCTTGGGGCCATCCTCGGGAGCTTCAGTTCAAAGGCAGGCCAGGGGTACACCCCCTTTGGAGGTACTGACAGGAGCCTTGGAGCCAAGGGGACAGGACTGACTGCCTTCCTGGCCCATCTACCACCTGAACCAGTTTCCTTAACATGAAAGATATTTAATGGCGACTTTGTGGACCGAGGCTCCTTCTCTGTCGAAGTCATCCTCACCCTCTTTGGCTTTAAGCTGCTGTATCCAGACCATTTTCATCTACTTCGAGGTAAGGAGGGTTTCGCTTTCCCCTGGGCTTCTGTCTCCATCTGTAAAGCGTAGAGTAGTATAGCCATGCACTTCGTGAATTCGGCAAGCTTTACACGGGGCCACCATGTAAGGCTGAACAGGTCGTGCACTACCCCAGCGGCATCACAAAAGGTGCAGCACTTGCCATAGGCAGCTCAGTGTGGGCATTCACTGTACCCTTTGCTGGAAGGTGCCAGACAAAAGATTCAAGGACGAAAGGTGCCTTTTTCTAGTTCACGCACAGCAGTGTGAACAGCCCCCTGGGGACACTAATCTAGCACAAGTTCCAGCTGAGTAGCAAGCTGGGCACTCATTATCAAGGGTCAGTGCCAGCTGGCCATCATTGAGTAATGCCATCTGTCCCCACGTCTGTACCTGAGATTACCAGGTAGGTAGATAATAAACTGGAAGCTGAGGGTCCTCTCCTGTCCCTCTGTTACGGCCAGGCAACCACGAGACAGACAACATGAACCAGATCTATGGGTTCGAGGGCGAGGTGAAGGCCAAGTACACAGCCCAGATGTACGAGCTCTTCAGCGAGGTGTTCGAGTGGCTTCCGCTGGCACAGTGCATCAATGGCAAAGTGCTGGTGAGGAGTCTCGGGCCTCTCACACCATGCAGGCGACAGGCTGCTGTGGGGGAGGGGGCAAGAGGGAGCGCCTTCCCTCACAGGCACGTGCTCCCCTAGATCATGCATGGAGGCCTGTTCAGTGAAGATGGTGTCACTCTGGATGACATCCGGAAGATTGAGCGGAATCGGCAGCCCCCAGACTCAGGTGAGTGGGCCCAGGCACAGAGAGGAGTGCCTGGACCCACACAGACCTTACGTGGACTTCCCACCTGCAGCCTGAATGCGTGGGACTGTGTTGGCTGGGGAACATCAGAGTCTTTGACACACACTTGTCACTCATTCATTGACTTCCCTCACCCCAGAATGAGGAATTGAGGCACCTGTTAAAGTCCCACCGACTGTGTCATTGAGGACATGAATGATGTGGGTGAAGTGGACTCTGTGGGGCGGTGACATTTGAGCTGCACTAGAGAAGCAGTGGTGTGGCCAGTACAGGGGAACAGCAAGGGTGGAGTGACTAGAGCTGGCCTTCAGAGGTTTCTGCTAGACATAAGACCCGAGGCCATGTCCTGAGAACTACAGACCTTGGTAGGAACATGGAGTTTGCTGTTGGCAGTGGGGAGCCACAGAAGGCTTTGGACAAGAAGAGGGCCTGCTCTAAATTGGAGTGGTAAAAGTTCCATCCAGCAGCGGGCTTATAATGGATGGAATGAGAGATACAGGAAAACTGGGTCCAGCTCAACACACCCCTGTGAGACCTCACTATTCCCAACAAGCTGTATGTGGGGTGGGCACCTGTCTGATGACGCTTGGGAGACAGGTGAGTCTCTGACACTTTTCCCTTCTCCCGTAGGTCCCATGTGTGACCTGCTGTGGTCAGATCCCCAGCCACAGGTGAGCTGGGTGTCTGGCTGTAGATTTGGACTGAGATGAGGTAGAGCCGGGCCCTCATTTACCCAGAGTCTCCTGTTCCCTTGCTCCTAACAGAATGGGCGCTCCGTCAGCAAGCGTGGCGTGAGTTGCCAGTTTGGACCCGATGTCACCAAGGCCTTCCTGGAGGAGAATCAACTGGACTACATCATCCGCAGCCATGAAGTCAAAGCTGAGGGCTACGAAGTGGCCCATGGTGGCCTCTGTGTCACCGTCTTCTCTGCCCCCAACTATTGGTGCGTCTACCCCTCTCACTCTGCCCAAGCCACAGGGTTTATTCTGTGTGAATCACGGATGTATGGCTTTTGAGACAGGGGTCTTACTCTAGTCCAGTCTGGTGTCAGATTAACAGCGTGTTTGTTGTCTCGGCCTCCCTAGTAGTGGGATCGCAGGCATGAGCTACTGTGGCAGGTTTGGGCTTTAACCTTTATGGTGGGAAACTTCCACCACAGGAAGGACTCCTAAGAGTGGATACTGGGTATTATGATGAACACCTGTGGGCCTTCTGCTGCTCCCCAACCCCAGGTGATAGGTCTTCCCTTGGAACAAGGCCTTTTCATCCAAGTCTCCTCTCTCCTCTCAGTATCTGTAGAGGAAACCAGGACTCGGGGCTGCATGGGCTTTTGTTCCTGGATAGGCTGTGACCTGACGGTGTCATGTCACTCTGTCCCTCTAGTGCTAGGGAAGTATAGATCAAGTTTCTAGGCTTTCCCACTGCCTCTTCCTGCCCCTGCTTCCCTCACCTTTCCGTGGCTTTCCTCCAGCCCTTCAATGTGGTTTCTTTGGCACCACCATCTCTCCATGGCAAATGTGCCTCCCTCTTCTCTCCTCTGCATCCCTTTCCTGTCTCAGACCTCTCTCCCTCCCTCTGTTTCCCATCTTTTCATAATCTCCAGCCCTAACCACACAAGCCCCTCTGCTCCTGTCCCTACAGTGACCAGATGGGAAACAAAGCCTCCTACATCCACCTCCAGGGCTCCGACCTGCGGCCCCAGTTCCACCAATTCACAGCAGTGGTGAGTGACCTAGGACAGAGCACTGCCTGGAACCCACTGGGAGGGTGCTGTGTATGGGCACGTCCTTGACTGTCCCTCTCTTTCTGCCCCTGCTGCAGCCTCACCCCAATGTCAAGCCCATGGCATACGCCAACACGCTGCTGCAGCTAGGGATGATGTGAGGCTGTCTACAGCAGTAAACCAGGGCCTGCCCAGCTGGATGGCCCCGCCTTCGGCCTGCTGCCCCGCCCCAGGGCAACGTTGGACCCCCTTTTACTTTGTAAAGTTTGTATTTATTCCCCTTTAGGTTGCAGAGGGGGTGGGGGCAGCGTGGGGCAGCAGACCACAGGCTCCTGGTCAGAGGAAGGAGGAGTTGAGACTGGGGGTAGGGCACAGCCTGGGCATTTGGAGGAAGGCCAACTTTGGCAGGGGTGAGGCTGAGAGGAGGTCTTGCCCCCTCACCTGCATGGCTCCTCCCCTGGTAAAGCAATAGGACCCTGCCATAGGAAGACCCCAAAAGAGGGTCATCAGGGAGGCCTCCTCCTGGTAGGCTCAGGATGGGGCAAGGCTGGGGCCCACCCCCCAGCTATTTTATGTTCTGTAATTAAATATGTTAAAATAAAATAAAGTCATTATTGTAAGTCAAACCTTGTCTCAAACCCACATCAGCATGTGTCCACCATGTGCGGGCCCCTCCACGGTGGGTACAGTTTGGTTCTGGATGCCTCACAGTGATGTGGGCATCTCAGGGGACAAGAGTGACCACAGAAGCATCCTCCAACCCCTGAGACCTGTGCAGGCTGTGGTCTGACCCCAGACCCCTTCAGAAGCCTCTGCTCTTAGCTGAGCTTTGCAAGGAAACAGCGTAGTGGGTGGAGCACAGGGAGCCTTCTGAACCCTCATCTCCCTGCAGGGTTGCAAAGCCAACACACTCAGTGCTCTGGGCTCCCGGAGCTGTTCTCAGCAGAGGCAGTGCCCAGCAACTGTTCTGTGTGCCGTGTGCTGGTGGGACAAGCAAGGATTGGGCTGCCAGGGGAGTTATTCTGCCTGAGAAGCTGCTATTTCTCTGGCCTGGGAGTTCTCTGTTGCTCTTGCAGGTTGAGAGGCCCTGGAGCCTTCAGTTCAGTAGTGCTTGAGGGATTTAAGAATCCTATAACAGAGAATGTGGCCAGTGGGTGTTGGAGTGTTTATTTCCAAGCTGGAGGGTGGATTATACTCAACCCCTCAGAAAATTCCATAGTCCCTAGTGCTCTGTGTAAATCCCTAGCAACCTGTAGGACTGCCCGCGTCTGTAGCAGGTGCTTTTCTCCACACTGTGCCGGGCATCTGACAGAAGCAGCTCCAGGGGTGGTTGCTAGTCACAGTTGAGAACAGCACTCTGTTGTCCAGTCGCTCTGGGTTAAGACTGCAGGAGCTTTCATGGCCAGCTCCTCACATGGCAGAGGGTAGCAAACAGCAGATCTCAACAGGGCCAGCTAGTGACGGTCAAGGCCCTTAGTGCAGTGCATCCTCCAGCTAAGTCACACGCTTAAAACTTTACTCTCAAAGTCCAAGTTGGATCCCTTGCAAAAATCAGAGAGCTGACTCCATAAAGTTGCCCTCTGACCTCACACAAGCTGTGGTAGACATGCCCCACCCCCAGTAACAACATACATCTTTTTTTTAGTTGGGCTATGAAGTCTCTCTGTTTGTTCAAACCATGAGTTTCCCATGATTTACTGCCTTTAACATCTTTCCTAATATAGAAACTGCGTGCTGTGTCGGCATCCTCTCAAGGCACAGGACAGGGCATATGTCACACAGTAGGGGCGGTGTAGTCCAACAGTGGCCATCTGTACATGCCAAAGAGCCTGAGAAGAGGGCCTCAACTGTGTGGGCTAGTGAGTCTCAGTGGGTAAAGGTGTTTGCTTGCACCAAGACTAATAGCATGAGTTTGGTCCCTGGTAGGGAGGGAGGACCATTCCCATCCCCTCTCTTACATGCTCAATTGTCCTCCACCCCCACCTCCACACACTTTTTAAAAATGAAGATAGGCAATGTGTTCCTCTGAAAAAGCTTACTGTTTTATATCTGGATGGGCCACCTGCTGCCAGGGTCTTCAATCCTTAATTGATCTTCCCTGAAAACCATCACGTGCCCAGCAAAGAAGTCCCAGACAATTTGAAGAGGAGCCAGGGATGTGGCTCAACCATAAAGCACTGACCCAGAATTCACCAGTAAGGGACTGAGAGGACAGCAAAGTCCAGTGCCAAAGAATGGTTAAGAAATAAGTCTCCAAACCAGACCTGTAAACAATGCAGTAGGAATTCTACCTGCAGACTCCCCTCCCTCCCTCTGCCTTTCCCACAATCAACTCTGTGAGTAGAGCATAGTGTGGGGTGAAGTCCACCTAAGTGAAAGAGCAGGTTCAGAATGGGGATGCGGGTGGGAGTGTGGGGGACACGCACTTTAAGAAGTAGAAGCAGGAAAATCAGAAGTTAAAGGTCATTCTCAGCTACAGGACCCTACAAAGCAAAAGTTGGGAAGGTGCCACTCAAGCCTGGGACTCCAGGTCTGGCTCACTATCGCCCCCTACTGTTGCTGACGGAGTAAAACATTTCTAGATTGAAGCCAAGTTGTAGGGAATGGACTTGGCTCTACCCATCCATGTACAGTAGTTAAATGTGCCAGGGTCCCCTGGTTACTCAGGCAGAGAAATGGTTCCTTCCCGGCATGTGACAAGGGCCTAGAATGACTTACGAGAGGAATGAAGGTGCTGGGGACAGAAGGTGACCTGCATCCCTAAGTCCCTGCCAGACTAGAATCTACCACCAGGTGGTGTTCCAGGACCACAGCTAAAACCCACTAGCGCTGGATGGCACTTACTTAGGGCACAAGTGAGCAGGGTGGAATAGTGTATCCAGACCCATCCACCTTTGAGATGGGTGTAACAGTTTATACCTGTTACAAAACCCACAGACACTAATGTTTCTATCTCACTAGTGATGTTCTACTCTGCTTAAAGCCCTACCCCAGCCACACAGGGTAGCATGTAACCCAGGCTGCTCAGAAATCTCCCGTGTAGCAGAGGATGACTTAGAACTCTTGGTCCTACTACATCTACCTCCACAGTGCTCGTGTTTCAGGCATGCACCACTAAGCCTGGATTTGGGGTAGCAATTGAACCCAGGGCTTTCTGCAAGATAGCAACAACCTGGCTACATCCTAATCCTAGATTTTTCCAGATGGGGAAATTGGCTCAGAGAGGGTGGATGACTCGCCAAGAGTCACACAGCCCTGATATAGGAACCCAGTTTCTTGACTCATCGGATGATGACCCCTCTTGCTGCTCCCAAGCTTGAGATAGCGAAAGGTGGTTGTGGGGAATAAGGGCCAGAAAGCTGTCAGATGAGTGGTGGGGTGAGCGCAGATGGTTCCTGCCTGGTCTTGAAGTGGTCTCTGCACACCCTCCCCTGATGGTAGTCATAGTCAAGGGTAATATGAGGAAAAAAGCTTCTGGTTAATCTTTACTGGCCAGGGACAGCGAAGGAGAGCGCTGGGTGCTCCACGGGACTCCTCACAGCATCTCTATCTTTAGGGATGCCAAAGAGACTGGTTTCAGATGTGCACAGGCCTCAGAAAGAGGATGGAGGTGGGGTCAGATGGCAAGAGGCCGGGACACCCCTCCAAAGACCCAGCACCACCACCTCCTGACTCCTGTTTCCACAGTGGTAGTCAGCCTTCCTTCCTCAGCCTGGGCCTGGGAGCCTGAGCTATTTCACTTCATTCTTGTGACAGTGAATGGCAGCCAAACTGGTTCAGATGAAAACTGAAGAGCTTGGAACTATACCTCTGAGATGGATCCCCTGCCTAGAATCCCCCAGTGAGGGGCTGGGGGCGTGGCTCAGTGGTAGAGCCCCTGCCTAGAATCCCCCAGTGAGGGGCTGGGGGCGTGGCTCAGTGCCAGAGCCCCTGCCTAGAATCCTCCAGCATCCAGTGAGGCCTGAGGTGTGGTCTCATGGTAGAGCACTTGCCTGACACGCATAATGCCCTGGGTTCCACTTTGAAGTCAGTAGCTTCATCTTTTAAAGAGCAAGAGAAGTCAGGACCACAGGGAAATGCAATTAGATGTGTAATCAATCTTAGGATAATGTTCAGAAATGGGCACTATTAATGTACTCTTAGTGCAGGATATCCTGTCATTTTTGTATTATTCATTCATTCATTATTTTGACTGTGTCTCATTTAGCCCAGGCTGGCCTCAAACTCATTCTACAGTCTTCTTTGCAATCCAGATCCTTCTGCATCATTTGTTACCATACCAAACTATGACCTTGATATCAAAGGTGTCCCCCATCATGCTCTCGGCCGGGCCCTCATGAGAGACAGCGGTTTCAATTAGTCTAAGATAGACAGACGTGGTCTCCAAGTCCCCCATCCTATTAATGTATCAGTGTCACCCGCTCATCAGAGGTGTCACCTACAACAGCAAGGAAAAGATAATAATACTACTTAGCTTGTGGCCTCCAAAGTGTGACTTCACCCATCACCCCTCCCCTCCCCACATTCTTTTGTTTCTTTTTATAAAATCCTGTGTGTGTGTGTGAGCCACCATATGGTTGTTGGGAATTGAACTCAGGACCTCTGGAAGAGCAGTCGGTGCTCTTAACCACTGAGCTATCTCTCCAGCCCTAAAATGTGATTTTTAAAGTCAAGTAAAAGAAAGTGAGGTGGTGGTTCAGGTTCTAGGTTGCTTCCTTGCCTGTCTTCATTTTGCTCCATAGGGAAGGGGGAGGAGCCACCCCATTTCCTACACGACAAAGCTTGGAGAGGCCAGAAGTTTGAGCTCCACAGTGTCCTACCCCAGGAGCCCTGGCATAACCATCCCAGCCACAAAGAGATTTTGAACGGTACCTGCTACACCCAGTCCCCAGATTCACAGTTCAGATTGTGGCTTCAAATGTGGATTCATTTATCAGGAATCATCCCGACTTGGTCATGACTGCTGGTCACAGGACGCTGAGATGTTGCCCCTTGGTGTGGCCATGTTCTAGAATTGTCTAGAATGGGGAGTTGGGGGGGTGATCCTCACTCCCAAAGCCAGCCACAACCAAGAAGCCTGAGCTGCAGTTCTCACTGTGGCCACCAGGTGGAGATCCAATCCGCCAGTTTCCAATTATTCAGGTGACTAAGCTTCATGTCTGGACTGGGTGTCCTAGGTATGTACAACATCAAAGCCGTGCCTGGCCTCTCTGCATGCCAGGCTGAATTCAGGAATAGGCTTAGCAGAAGTCCCTTGTGAGCCTGAGGATCTGTGCTTGCCCGGCATGTTTGAAGCCCTGAGCTTGATCTCCAGCACCGTATCACGCTGGTGTGGTACACACCGGCTATCTTAGCACCTGGTAGGCAAAGACTGGAGGATCCAGAGTTAACGGTCATCCTCCGCGGCATAGGGATCTCTAGGCAGGCCAGGGCTGCATGAGACTCTGTCTTTACAACAACAAAAACCTTGGGTTGACAATTTGAAGATACAATATCACTTTTCCGGTTGGTCTAGGGCAGTGTAAGTGTTCCTCTCCTCTCACATCTGGGTCCTCTCCAGATGTTCCTGCTAAATATGGAAGAGAAGAGAATGTCATATCCCACTCAAGGGCTGTGAACATAGCTTCCAGGAAGAGGGTTTGTTGTTGTTGTGGTGGTGGGTTTTTGTTTTTTGTTTTGTTTTGTTTGTTGGTTTTTGTTGTTGGTTTTCTTGGTGTTTTGGTTTGTTTTGGTTTTTTGGTTTGTTTTTTGTTTTGTTTTGTTTTGTTTTTGGTAGTGTTATTCCAGTCTGTGGCTGTCTTCTGGGTTTCGGTGACATTGCATATGTCCACAGTGTGTCCAGCAGCATGGTTGCCAATGCTAACATTTGTAAGTATGGTGGAGTGTGTGTGGCAGGGGACAGAGGGTTTCCTGGCATGTGCAGGAGCCTGGTGAGTCTCAGTCAGAGTGTGAATAAATACTGCATATGTGTATCCACAAACTAATGGACATTTCTGGGGGGCTACCAGCGTGTTTGTATAGGGTCTGCCATTTGTGCTTGTACCTGGCTCTGTGTAGGTTTGATCTGTGTGTATGTGTGTGTGTGAAAGACAGTCTCACAAAGTTCAAGTGATGTCTGTGAAGTGCACAGTCCTGTGTCTCATCCATCCTGCTGCTGTTGTGAAGTCCCTTCTTGGGATTCCAGTATTATCCCTAAAAGCCCACTGAGCTCCAGGCCATGTGAGGGAGGCTGAACACAGTCACTAGGTGGCACCATCTATTGATGCTTTTCTTTTTACCTTCACTTGGCTGTGGACAACAGCGGGACCACCTCTGATCTCTCCCCCTAACCTGTCATCCCAGACAATTCCAGCCCCCACCAAGTCCACTCCTCCAGGTGGGGTCCATATTTTGTCTTTTAGTCAACACACCAGTGGAACAACTCTTTTCTGGACAGGCTGAGCTGTAAGGAAAAAAGCCTTGTTCATGAACAGCAAAAGTGGCTGTAGGAAGGCCACACTGAGAGGCATGCCAAACAGAGCATGGAAGGGAAAGGTGGGTATACAATGGTGCACAATAGAGCATCTGCCTAAAATCCTCCAGTGAGGGGCTGGGGGCGTGGCTCAGTGGTAGAGCCCCTGCCTAGAATCCCCCAGTGAGGGGCTGGGGGCGTGGCTCAGTGGTAGAACATCTACCTAGCATGGGAGAGCCTGTTATCTCCCCAGATATCTTCCCATGTTGGGGGTGGGGGGAAAAGATTTAGGGCTATTGGGACATAATTCTTCAGTTACATAAGCAATGGACTGCCCTTTTCCACTAATGCTCATTGCTGATTTCTATGGAGGCTGTGTGTGTACATTTATTCTTTCTCTGCTAGTTGTATTGCTGCCAAGCGTCACAGAGACACTTCCACCTTCCTTCCTGCAGGCCTTTAGCCGCTCAGGATCCGGTTCTAAGAGGCAGTTGTGCACACTACTTTCCCCTTTGAACTTCTAGTCTAATAGCTTTTTAATACATCCAGTGGCAAACCATCCCAGACGTCTGTGGGATTGCTCAGATTGAAAGGAGTGAGGGGAGGTGGCTTAACAGGTACAGGTGATTGCTGGCAAGCCTGAGTTTGATCCCCAGGTTCCACATGGTAGGAGGGAACTGATTTCACCAAGTTGTCTTCTGACTTACACACCGGGGCGTGGGCGGCACTGGAGGCTGAGCAATGTGCCGCACATTTGCGATCCCAGCATTCAGAAAGCAGAATACGTTTGAGGTTATATAAAAGACCCTCTCTCAGAAAACAGACGACAACAAAAAAGACTTCCTGTTCAAGGGCCACACAGCTATCTCAGATGAAGCCATGTCTAACATCAGGGGTCTCCAATGCAACACTTTGAGTGCATTTCCCTGCTGGCTCACCTTTTTCTTTCTTTTTTTTTAATTGTTTTTCAATTATTATGTTTGTGTCCGTGTGTTTAGGCTACATGTATGTCTGTGTATCATGCGTGTGCCTGGTGAGTGAAGACCAGAAAAGGGCATCAGATAGATCCCCTGGAACGAGAGCTGCATGTGGTGGCAAGCCACCATGTAGGTGCTGGGAATCAAACCCAAGTCCTCTGTAAGAGCTGCCCATTACCCACCAAGCCATGCCTCCTGTACCTCACTCCTTATGGGTTTTCTGTGCCTTTTCACCAAGATCAGTATGGTATGTGACCCACAGACCCTGTACCCTCAGATCTGCCAGCCCATAGCAGCCTAAACATGGCAGGCAGAGTGGCAGGTAAACACTGGATCATCATCGTCGCTGAGCCAGCCAAATCAGCCCAACATTGTCAACTGTCACCTCAGAAACAAGAAACCACCTTTTACACATTTTTATTTGCATATCGACTTGAGTTCTCTCTTTAAGTACAAAAAGGCCATTAATCAAAGTTAGTTACAGACAGAAGAAAAAGGGCAGACTAAGCCCCTCCTCTACCCATTTCACTTTGCCAGGCTGTGAACACTTAAAATACATAAGAAGTTCAAACACCACCCAGGCAGCCAGGCTCCACGGCTTTACGTCTTTCATTCTTTGAGATGCTATATTTAGTATTTTTTTAAAAAACATCAACGTATAAAAAAAATTAAGTGTATCTACAGCCATACCACCCTGAACACACAATCTTGTCAGATAAAAACAAGATGATATAGAGGGCCACCGGAAGATGGGCATGGCGGCACATGGCTTTAGTCCTAGCAGAGGCAGACATCCAGATCTTTGAGTTCAAGGCCAGCCTGGTCTATATGGTGAGTTCCAGGTCAGTCCGGGCTATATAGAGAGACCCTGTCTCAAAACAAAACAAAACAAAACAGGGTCACTCCCATAACCCTAGTGCTCTGGGTGCTAAGGTAGAGGACTACTGTGAGTTTGACACCAATTATATATGGAGCACCAGGCCATTAGGGCTTCTTAGCAAGACTCTGCCTCAATGAAAAATAGACAGAGAAGGAAAGAAAAAGAGAGAGAGGAGAGGGAGAGGAAGGAAGGGAGGCAGGAAAGGAGGAACAGGAGAGGGTACAGAATGAGGGTAGAAAGGAGAAGGAGAATGTGGGTGCTGCTGCCTGGCCCCCACTCCAGCAGCCTCCATTTTCAAACATGGAAGGAGGAGGAGCCCACAGTGGAGGGAGCAGTCCTAGCAGCTAACACAGGGCAGGCAGGGGTGCTGGCCTTCCCTCACAGCTGCTCTTCTTGCTCTCTGTGTCCCACTTCTGCTCTGGTGTCAGCCCTTAGCACCCTGAGGCTCCTAGCCTCACCTGCCCTGGGGACTCTCTTGGGCAGGGTTGGCAACCTGGGAGTGTGCCAGAAGACTCTCCTGCGCATGCGAAACCATGAGAAGCGTCCTGGGGTCTGGAACCTCACTGTCTTTACCTGTTTCTGGGCCCTAGATCCCGAACCAGCTGAGGTTTCTGGTATAGCTTGAGATCCAGCCTCCTCCCTCTGATCACAGAGGACCCCTGCCCTCTGGTCAGCTAGGACCTCCACCCTCTGATTTTCTATAGCACCAGTCCTTTGGTTAGCTGGGCCCTCTACCCTCTGACTATCTATGGCTTCTGCCCTCTGGTCAGCTAGGACTTCTGCCCTGAGATTAGCTGTAGCCTCTACCCTCAGATTAGCTGCAGCCTCTACCCTTAGATCAGCTGCAGCCTCTGCCCTTGGACTAGCTATAGCCTCTGCCCTCTGATTAGCTGCAGCCTCTACCCTTGGATCAGCTGCAGCCTCTGCCCTTGGACTAGCTATAGCCTCTGCCCTCTGATTACCTGCAGCCTCTACCCTTGGATCAGCTATAGCCTCTGCCCTCTGATTAGCTGCAGCCTCTGCTCTTTGGTTAGCTGCTGCCTCTGCCCTTTGGTTATCTACAGCCTCTGCCCTTGGACTAGCTACAGCCTCTGCTCTTGGACTAGCTGCAGCTTCTGCTCTTGGATTAGCTTCAGCCTCTGCCCTTGGACTAGCTGCAGCCTCTGCCCTTGGACTAGATGCAGCCTCTGCCCTTGGACTAGATGCAGCCTCTGCTCTTGGACTAGCTATAGGCTCTGCCCTCTGGTTAGCTGCAGCCTCTGCCCTTAGACTAGATGCAGCCTCTGCTCTTGGACTAGCTATAGGCTCTGCCCTCTGGTTAGCTGCAGCCTCTGCCCTTGGACTAGATGCAGCCTCTGCTCTTGGACTAGCTACAGCCTCTGCCCTTGGACTAGCTGCAGCTTCCGCTCTTGGATTAGCTGCAGCCTCTGCCGCAGCCTCTGCCCTTGGATCAGCTGCAGCCTCTGCTCTTGGATTAGCTGCAACCTCTGCCCTCTGGTCAGCTGCAGCCTCTGCGCCCTGGTTTTCTGCAGCCTCTGGGTGCTGCTCAGCTAGCATGCCTGTCCCCTGAGCCGAGGGTGGCACCTGCTCCTTCCTGCATCGTCTCAAGGAAACCCACTTGATCTTGGGCTTCCAGCGTCTGGTCCCCAGCGTCTGGTCGCTCCGGTCTCCTGTGTTTCTGGAGCTATCATTGTCCGGGCTGGCTTGGCCGTGTCTCATTTCTCCAGCCCTCTCAGCTGCTACGGAGGCCTGCTGGGCCTGGCCCACCTCTGAGCCTGATCTGGGCGCCCAGCCCTTCACCCTCTGTTTCAGCTTCCCCCAGGACACCTGGCTGACATACTCCCGCCATCTGTCCGCCTTGGACGGCTGGGGCCCCAGGTTGTTCTCAAACATGGGCACTGGAAGATTGACTCGGCGCCGTGGAACGGGAGCACTGGGCTTTTTCTCCCCACGGCGGAGGAAGGCCTCCACCAGCTCCTGATCATCCTCGCTCTCCACATCGCTGCCCAGGAATTTGCTGCCCAAGTAACTGACCGGCATTTTGCGCACCTTCCTGGTCCTCCCGGAGCCCCTGTTGCCTTTGACTTTAGAGGTATCGACGTCACTCAACTCGCTATCGCTGCCATTGCTGCTGTCATAGGTGCCTACTACCAGCCGAAGTGGAGGAGTGACCATCTGCGGGACTCGCCTCACTCTGGGCTCCTTGGCTCTTTTGCGGGGCTGGGGTGGGTGTGGAGTGCTCTTTTCGATGATACGGACCACGTCTTCCAGGGTGCGGCCTTCCTCCTGCAGAAACTGCATCAGCCGCTCCCGAAACTCAGCTTCCTTAGTCGCAGGCTTGGAGATGACTCTCCACACGCCCCCAGCCAGGCGGACCTCCCGGGGGATGAGCAGATAGTCAACATCCTCCCCAATCTGCAGCATCCCCACCGTGGAGTCCTCCTCTTTGCGGAACACCTTCCCGATCTTCTTAAAGGTGCCCACGGGCTTTAAGGCCTCCACTAACACGTCCAGATCGACATCTTTGCAGACGTCGGGGACACTCCAGAGGATCAGGCAATCGGGAGAGGGGAGGAAGCCCCAGGGGAACCATCCCCCCACGTGGCTTTTTTCGAGAGTCTTTAAGATCTCCAGCGTGGACTCTCAGGTGGGGGGCAAGAAGCCCAGGCTCTTGGCTTCTAGTCTTGGGGAGTGGGGAGTGGAGGGTCCTAACAACTCTGCTCACGCAGAGTGTCACCTCCCTGCAATTTTCTCTTCAGGCGACAAGTCCCAGTTGGGTCCCCCCCAACCTCCTCGGAGTTGTAGCAAGCAGTTTTCCAGGATGCTTACATGAACCTCAGTCCAAACCGGAATCGCCAGTGTCCCGGCTCCAAGTTGGAGACGCCCGAGCTCCGATCTCTTCTCCCTTGCCCCAGACACCGAGGATGTAGTTGAAAGTTCGTGGGAGGACTCTGCAGACAAAGACCGCTCAGCGTGGCCGTTCAATATGGCGAGGAGCTTAAAGGCCTCCGCCCAGCCCCGAGGAGGGTCTCCCGCCCCCAGGCAGGCTGCCACCCGCTCCAAACTGACCTTGCGTTCAGTTTTCGGTGGAGCTGTGAGCCGCAGGAAGTTTCTGGGCGCCCTCCCCTCCTGGGTGAGGCCCACCTTCTCCTTCTCATCTTACACTCTAAGCCTGGGAAGACTGGCAGCCGGGCTGTCCACTCCCTTCAGAGCAGCCTCTCTCTCCTCCCCCACAGAGGTGTGGCCGCCCCCCAGATCCTCGCTGGGGCCAGGGCTTCCCATAGCTGTAGCCAAAACCCACGTCATCATCCTTCCCGAAAGGCAACGGGTCCCCAACCTGCTATCCTAGACGTGCAAGCCAAGAGGTACAGATGCCAAAGGCCCAAATCCTTTGAAGGCCATTGCAATTATGAACGTCAGTTTAAAATTAAGGGGATGGGACCAGAGAGATGGCTCAGTGGTTAGGAGCATGGGCTGCCTTTTCGTAAGACCTGAGTTTGACTCCCAGAACCAATATGATGGCTCACAACTCTCTGTATTTCTAGTTCCAGGGGATCCAAAACCCTCTTCTGATCTCTGTGAACAGTGCCATACGTGTGTGTGTGTGTGTGTGTGTGTGTGTGTGTAGTACAGAGGGGGAGGGGAGGGAGAAGACATTCATGCACATAAAAAGGGGGCCCACAAGATAACAGATAAAAACATTTGCCATGCAAGCCTTATGGCCTGAATTCAATTCCAGAGCCCACATAAAACCAACTCAACAAAGCTACGGTTCAATCTCCACATGAGCACCCCTATGCAAAGATTATACATACATACATTCACACACGATAAAAACGTTTTTTAACGCGCTGCCTTTGAGGCCCCCCCACCCAGGCCGCCTGCCCTTCGTAGGCGGCCCTTTTAATCGCTAGCCACAGGCTCAGACTAGCCGACTACGCGGCACTTCGGGAGCAGCGAGCAGATGGGGTGCCCCAGGCCTTAAGAGGCCTAGATTTGGGAGTAACGATGGTCCGAGTGATCCTTGCTCAAGTAGGTCCTGTCCTTTGTCCTAACTCCAAGTGTGGGCGATAGAGATACGTGGACCTACGGTAAAATGGAATGGGAGGAACCCCGGAGGTGTATGGATGCCATCTGTGGCACACGGGGGAATGGGGCGACGTAAGCCTTAGGGGGTGGGGGTTGGTAATTGAATCAGGCCTCCAAGGGGAGTTAGGACTCTAGGGATCAGAGTGCTTGGATAGCAGCTATGTCAGAGGTTGGGCCTGCACTACTGGGTGGGGTAGACAACTAGCACGTACTCAAATCCGTTAAGCAGAATCGGGTTTGAATAACTGAGATCAGTAACCTAGAAACGGACAGAATTCTTAATGTTCCCACTAAGAAAATAGCGTTAGAGTGACGCTGCGTGCTTGGAGCTTACTAGCAAGGAATTACAACGGGCGTCGTTAACAAAGATGAGGAAACCTTGCATTTGGATTGAACAAAAATCAAGAGAAAGGAAGCTTTTGGGCAGGTCCCAAAGACCAGTTTTTCTAGAAAACAAGATTAATTCCTCTGTCTTTGTGGAGCCTTAATTTTTCCATAAGGACAGAATAATGGATTTCTTCAGTTGTAGTCTCACCTCAGCATTGCTGAAGGGTGGCTAAAACTAGCCTGTTGAGAATCTCAGTGCATTCGTGTTCCTGTGGGCTGCTCTGAAAAATAACGTGCTTGTCTGCTGTTTGACAGGAGAGATTTATTTTGTGAAACAATGCCAGCGATTGTAAATTCCCATATTATTTTAAGCTCGGCAGGGCGCAGTCTTGGAATCTCCGATTGTGGTCTATCTAGTCTAGTCTTTAGTTACTGCAGAGAAAGATCAGTGAACAGGACATGTGGACTCGCTGAGCAGTGGTGGCGCACACCTTTGATCCCAGCACTTGGGAGGCAGAGACAGGCAGATTTCTGAGTTCGAGGCCAGCCTGATCTACAGAGTGAGTTCCAGGACAGCCAGGGCTAAACAGAGAAACCCTGTCTCAAAAAAAACAACAACAACAAAAAAGTTTGTAAGTTCTTTTCTTGAAGCTGTAGAGACGGCTCCATAGTTAAGAGCACTGGCTGCTCTTTCAGAGGACCTGGGTTCAGTTCCCAGCACCCACATGGTGGCTCACGATTGTCTGTAACTCCACTTCTAGAGGATCTAACAACCCCCACACTGACATACAGCAAAACACCAACGCATATAAAATAGATATTTTTTAAAAAATAAAAGATTGTCTTAAAAATAAAAATAAATCGTTAAGATTACAGAATTGTTGTGCCCTCAGTTCTTAATTTATGTATCCCTCGTGGCCTCAAACTTTCAGTGATCCTCCTGCCTCAGCCTCTGTCTACTAGACTTTACATAGCCCACCATATTAGGCTTAAGCAACAACAACAAAAGCCAGGTAAGAAAGTTTTTTTTGTTTTGTTTTTTGTTTTTTGTTTTTTTGGTTTTTCTAGACAGGGTTTCTCTGTTTATCCCTGGCTGTCCTGGAACTCACTCTGTAGACCAGGCTGGCCTCAAACTCAGAAATCCACCTGCCCCTGCCTCCCAAGTGCTGGGATTAAAGGCGTGAGCCACTACTGCCCGGCGGAAGTAATTTTAATATCAATATAAAAACATATATCAGACATGGGGTGCACATTTGTGATCCCAGTAATTGGAGGCAGAAGGATCAGGAGGTTAAAGTCATTCTCAGCTACAAAGAGAGTTCACACCAACCTGAGCTATAAGAAACCTTTCTTCTCAAAAAGCAACAACCCAGGGGCTGGTCTATCGAGGACTCTGATTAAAAACACTTGCTGCTCTTGTAGAGGACCAGGATTTGGTCCCCAGCACCTACACGGTGGCTTACAGTCACCCAAAACTCCAGTTGAAGGGGATCTTACAGCTTCTAATCACAAGAAGCATGCCTGCACAAGTTGCGCGCGCATGCGCGCGCGCACACACACCCCACACACAATCTTTAAAAAAAAAAACCAATAAAGTGAAATAAACATTTGTGATGGAAGACTTTGGAGGCATATCATGAGCAGTGAAGGAAGGGGGAAAGTGAGAGAGAAAAAGAAGATGCAAGAGAGGCCTTTTCAGGTTCAGGTGGGGTGAAAAAAAAGGGTGGGGCTCTTTGTATGGGACCTGTCCTGGCTACAGCGTCCCGTTGGGGGTTGTGGAGGGGACGCTTTTGCTCTCTCTGCTTAGGTGAACTTTCCTCTTCTCAAGGCAGAATTCCAGCTGCTCAGCCCTAGGCCTTGAACGGTGACTAGTTGTCTCCAAGGCAACCGGGCAGGCAAGGGGCCCTGGCTGAGCTTAGGGGAGCCGCTGGGAACTTGCACACAGCAAGCACAGAGGCAGCCCCTCCTCTGGCCTCTCTAGCCTTCCTTAGGCTTCTTCCCCAAAGTAGAGGTGCTTTGAAGAGAAACCAAGACCCCCAAGGGCTTTAATAGTAATGGCATGTGATGAATTCTAAGTCTTGAGGCTGGGGATTTAGTTCCGTGGGGGAGCATTTGCCTAGCAAGCATTAGGTGGGGGTTATTAAAAAAAAAAAAAAAAAAAAAACCAAAATCGTGGGACTGGAGATGTTCCTTGGGGAATTCAAGCACTTCTGGAAGATCAGAAGTTCAAGGATTCAATTTCTGACTATAAGCCCTAGCGGTGTGTGTGTGTGTGTGTGTGTGTGTGTGTGTGTGTGTGTGTGCACATATACACATACATCTTAGAAGTGAAAAACCCCAGATATTTGATATTCTTATAATTACCAGTCCCTGATCATTTCTGCTGGGTGTTTTAAGTCACCCAGCCTGAGGTAGAACCATAATATAACTTTATACTGTTTAAAAGAAATTTGTGTGGCACAATGGTAAAGTCTCTGCCTAGAACCCCCAGTGAGGGGCTGGGAGCGTGGCCCAACGATAGAGTGATGGCTTATAGGTGGCAAGGCTCTGGGTTGGGTTCTGTCAGTCCATCAATAATAATGTTATTATTTTAATAACTTTGAAAGCCGATATCTGGGCTGGAGAGATGGCTCAGTGGTTAAGAGCACTGACTGCACTTCCAGAGGTCCTGAGTTCAAATCCCAGCAACCACATGATGGCTCAAAACCATCTGTAATGAGATCTGATGCCCTCTTCTGATGTGTCTGAAGATAGCTACAGTATATTCATATGTAATAAATAAATAAATCTTTAAAAAAAAAAAAAAAGAAAGCCGATATCTGAACCAAAAGTATGCCAGAGCATTATGGGTCTGTGGTGCAGTAGTTTGCAGACGAAAGAACCTGAAAAAGTTAATCTTTCTCCCTTCAGTCCTGAGGGTCACTGAGCTGAAGGTTAGTACCAGAGATTCTCACTGTCTGGTCCCTCTCTCTGCCTCAAGGTAGGACACAAGTCCTCTGCCACCGGGACAACTGAGATGTCCTAGGGGAGAGCTCCCAAAGACCCAGCCGGAAACCCCTCCTCCTTATTTGCATTCCACGTTCCACTGTTTCCCCGGCTTTTGTCCCTGCCTGTCTTGTCTTGCTCTGATTGCTCTGGGGCCCAGGGCATATTGGTGGCAGAGCTCTGGCCTGAGGAAGAGACCCTGGGCTCCATGTGCCACACCCACAAGGAGAAACAATGCTTCTTTGTTTCCTAAGATCTCAAAGTATCTGTATCTTGCTTTGCTCACTGCCTTTAGACTTCCGGTTTCTCGGGAAGATCCCCAGACATGTAACTTTAAGAGAAAAAAAAATTCTTGTCTTGGCTCTTTCTTGTTAATTTGGTTTTGTAATAATTACAACCACAGAGCCAGAATCCTCACAAGAACAAGGTGCGTAGCTCACCAGGATTCCAGTTCTTGGAAAACAGAGAAAATTGATAGGAAGTTTGGGATCTGATGCTTTTAGGTCTCAGAAAATAAAGGGGGTTGGGAGGACGGCTCAGCAGGTAGAGGCATTTGCCACTTGTCACACTGAAGCCTGGGTTCAATCCCAGGGACCCATGCCATCGAGGAAGAGAACCAGTTCCCAGTTGTACTCTGACCCTCACCACCATCCCAATACAAACACACAAATAAATGCAACAATGTTTTTAAAGTGTGGGAAGGGGCTACTCCCTCCACCCCCAGCCCACAGGGCACAGGAAAGGATAGTTTGAGTATCAGAAGAGGTTTATTGAGTTTTTGTTTTGTTTTGATTTTTTTTGTTTGTTTTCTGGGGTTGGTTGGTTGGTTGGTGGTTGGTTGGTTGGTAGTTGGTTGGTTGGTTGGTTGTTTTTTGGCAGCCCTGGCTGGCCTTGATCTCTCTATGTAGACCAGGCTGGTCTTGAACTCACAGAGCTCCTCCTGCCTCTGCTTTCCAAATGCTGGAATTAAAAGTATGTACCACCATACCTAGCCTGAAGCGTGGGACCTGTCATTGTTTTGTGGTTTGGTGTGTGTGTGCGTGTGTGTGTGTGTGTGTGTGTATGTGTGTGTATGTTTCAATTTTTAAACAAAATTTATTTCACATTTACGGGGGTTCTGCCTGCATGTACATGTTTGTACCTCTTACCTGCAGAGAACAGAAGAGAACGGCGAGTCTCCTGGACATGGAGGTATAGACTATGCTGTCATTATTTGGGTGCTGGGAACCGAACTCGGGTCCTCTGAAAGAGCAACCAGTGAGTGCTCTTAACTGCTGAGCCATGTTCCCAGCACCTCACTTCGTTTTTGAGACATAGTGAACTCAGTATATAACTGACAGTGACCTTGGTTTTCTGATTCTCCTGCCTCTTCCTCTCAGTATTGGAATGGCAGGTGCGCACCTCCTACCCAGGGGCTTTCTGCATGCCAGCTGGGCAAGCAAGCACTATACAACTGACTACAAAAACAGCCCTGCTTTTATGTTTTGGTTTGTTTTTTGGGGTGGGGGGTTTGTTTGTTGTTTTGACTTTTTAACATTTCATTCATTCATTCATTCATTCATTTAATGTATAGGAATATGCTGTCCTTGACACACCAGAAGAGAGCATCAGATCCCATTACAGATGGTTGGGAGCCACCATGTGGTTGTTGGGAATTGAACTCAGGACTTCTGGAAGAGCAGTCAGTGCTCTTAACCAACTGCTGAGCCATCTCTTGAGACCCTTTTTAAGTTTTTTTTGCAACAGGGTTTCATGTAGCCAAAGCTGGCCTTCAGGTAGCCCTCTGTATCCTTTAGCCTCCTCCTCCCAAGACTGGGAATCACAGCTGAGCACACCTGTTTCTCCACCATCTGTTTTTACTCTAAACAAAATGTCTGGCCTCTCACCCCAGCACTGGGAAACAGCCCAGGGTCCCCAGAAGCCACCAGGCAGAAGGAAGCTGTATGTTCCGTGTTCTCTCAGCCAGTGGCATCAGATAACAGCTCCTTTTTAAAAGGTATGAGGCAACTCATCCAAGAAGCTTTTGGAATTTAAACAATAGTGTGTGTGTGTGTGTGTGTGTGTGTGTGTGTGTGTGTGTGTAGACGGACACACATACACATGCAGAGAGAAAGAGAGAGAGAGAGAGAGAGAGAGAGAGAGAGAGAGAGAGAGAGAGAGGTGCACACATACATATATACATATGTTACATACGTAGAGGTCAGAGGACACCTTATGAGTCTGCTTGCTTCTTTTACCTTATGGGTGCCTCGGATCAAGCTCAAGTCACCAGACTTGGCTAAAGCATCTTCATCTGCTTAACCATTTTACTGGCCCACTTTTTTTTTAAGCAAGGAAATCATTTTCCCAAAGGAAGTCTTATTCGGCTCCCCCACCTCCCAGCATGCTCAGGACACACTGTGATTTCATTAGCTTTTATTTATTTCGTAACTCAGATTTATACAGTAGAATATCAATCACAGGAACAAGGAAGGGGAAACCCCGCTTCTTAAGCGGGGCTGTGAGGAGGGTTGCTGTAATTTCTTTGGGGATTTCTGCCAGACATCTGCCGCATGGATGCAGGTAAGTGCCTCAAATTGTTCATGTCACACAACAGCCTGCAGAACAATGTCAGGAAATGTCACCCGGCTCCAACAATCTCCTGAGGGAAATGGTTTCGTGGATTCTGGATTCGTGGGCAGCACTTAATAATGATCCAGACTGCCTGTCACAAATACAATGGCCTTAGGAGAAATACCCGAAAACACATGCACATCTCAGGCTGCGAAACGCTGGCAAGAAATGTCACACCGTCCTTTACTATTCAGCCATTGTGCCTTAATGTTAAACAGCGTGTATCAGGCAGACATGCTGCAGGCTGTGCAGTATCTGCCTAAGAGCAGACTAATGTATTAACAAACACAGACGCAGTGTTCTTGAGAGTGGGACCACCCGGGCAAGGACTGAAAAATTAAATTTAGAGCCGTGGACCTCTTCCTTATCTAAAATTATACTTACTTAATGTGTGTGTGCATGTGTGCCTGTGTGTGTGGTGTCTGGGTGTACTGTGTAAGTGTGTGTGTGATAGTGTGTGTGTGATATGTATCTAGGGAGTGTGTGTGGTGTATGTGTGTGTATGTGCATGTGTGTGTGGTATGTGTGACTGTGTGTGGGGTGTGTGGGGTGTGTGTATGGTGTGTGTGTCTGTGTGTGTGTCTCTGTGTTGGAGTGGGTGGCCATGCCATGACTCTCAGATGGAGGCCCTTCCACCACAGAGACCTGGGGATCAAACTCATGTGGTCAGGCTCCGAAGCCCTCAAGGGCTAAACTGGCTTCATCATCTCTCCAGCCTATAGAGCTACAGGCTTCTTGACCAGATCTGAGGCCAGAGGATTGAGTGAGCTTGATGATTGCAGGGCTACAGTGTCCAAAAGCAAACAAAAAGATACAAGGGGTTCTTTATATTATAAGATAATAGAAAAATCATATAGGCATAGGTGGTGCAAGCTTGTAATTACAATCTGAGGAGTACTGAGGCAGGGGTATCAGGAGCTAAATAAAGGCCAGCCTTGGGTACATAGTAAGTTCCAGACCAATATAAGCTGCATAGCAAGACTTGATCTCAAAACATTAAGTGTTGTATGTACACAAATTACATTTGTGAAATGCAATTCACCTGGATCCCTCTCAGATCCTTGAAGTAGTGGAAGCTTGTAGGTGCCCCAAAGAGCCCTTCTCTCCACCCATCCACAACTGGATTCCACAGTAATTGTTATTCAGAAGGGGTAGGTGCCACACAGAGAAGTGAACAGGGAGAAGAGATAACAATAAAATCCCGGTGCAGGTTGACTTCCTCAACCTGTATCAGACTTTGGGGAGTCTAATAACTGATGGTTTATTCCTGATGTATTTAAGCCCATTATCATCTGGAAAAAGGTTTCCTGGTATAACACAACCCCTGTCACACAAGGAAGCATAATTACATTGAAACTCAACTCAGGGTGCATGTCATGCCTTCCAAGAAGATGGGTTCCAGACACAGGCTACCTGTACTAGCTTAAGGGCCTAAGTAAGGATGGCCTGGTCTTGGTCACACAGATAGTGCAGAGGTCATCTGGGCTACTAGCCACCTCTGGTCCTGGTCGGGGTCACACAGATAGTGCAGAGGTCATCTGGGCTACTAGCCACCTCTGGTCCTGGTCGGGGTCACACAGATAGTGCAGAGGTCATCTGGGCTACTAGCCACCTCTGGTCCTCGTCGGGGGAGTTTAATACGGCCTGGACCAAGAGATAACACAGATCACAGCCTCCAGTTCTCAGCTTTCTGCATAGAACAGGTTTACCATCTTTCCCATTGGAAAGGCAGCCCTGTGTGCTTAACTTTCCTGGGATTCTCTGGAGCTCTGTGGGCTCAAGACCGTCATACAATACTCCCGATGCTTTCCCTCCTCCTCACCGTCACATGATTGTCAGTTTATAGAGTTGAGGACTCGTTATTTATTGAGACAGAGTACCATGTAGCCCAAACTGACTTCAAACTTGCTTTACAGCTAAGGCTGGCCTCAAACTCTTCATCCCTTGCTTCCACATCTCAAGTGCTGAGATTCCATGGGCCACCATGGCTAGCCTAGTCTCTCTCTCTCTCTCTCTCTCTCTCTCTCTCTCTCTCTCTCTCTCTCT
>NW_021604773.1:1101817-1131470 GCF_004785775.1 Grammomys surdaster | reverse complement strand
TCTCTCTCTCTCTCTCTCTCTCTCTCTCTCTCTCTCTCTCTCTCTCTGTTTCTCTCTCTCTCTCTCAATGGAAAGTCTGCCCCCCCCTTTTTTTTCTTTAAAGAAAAGAGTGTGTCTCTCCCCTACAAGTCATGATTCCTGGGATTTAATTTGGGGAGACCTGCATGCTTACCCAAGGTGCCAATCCGAGTTGAAGGGACTCACCCCTGACCCTCCTTTCAGTAAGAAAGAGTCACCATGTACTGAACAGCCACAGCCTTTTCGGGACACATGCAGAACAGCAAGGTCCTCAGTGCCACGGTGGGCAGCCTGTGTGTCAACCGTGGTCCATGAACTGTCTTCAACTTGAAGTCTCTGGCGATGGTGCCTGAAGAATAGCGACCAGTTCCCTGCAAGGATCTTTCTTCATGACAGGTTCTTCTGGGGTCAGCTCCGGCTTTGGCAAGTCTAGCAAAAACACTTTCAAAAGCTTGCCATCCTGGATCTTCTGTTCAAGCAATGGCTAGCAGGCACCTGTCCCCTGTGCTGTCTCTATGGCAACAGTCACATGCACTATCTTGGACTTTGTTTCCCCTTGTGGAGCAGCTGTCCTGCTGGCCTCAAAGTTGCTAGAAGTCTTTTACCAGTCTCTGGGACCTTTCTCAGTCAGAAGTTACTCTCCTTTGCTCAAGCAATACCCCCCTCATACATACATATACACATACACTTCCATGTTCCCGGCACATAGTCTCAAACATTACCCACAATTCCTCAAAGACAGAATTAGAGTCATGAGGGCAAGGCGAAGAATCATCGACTGTCTGTCCTGTACTTATGCTAAGGAGATTTTTGATGATGGAATGAATAAAACGTTCACACTCACTCACATATGATCCCTCAACTTTATCTAAACTTACTTAAATGAAAACACTTAGATGTACGTATCTGAGTAACACTGCTATCATGAGTGTCACAGACAGAGATTTTTGTTGGCTTTTTCTCCCTTTTTATTCCAAGATGCAAATGCCATTCTGGAATATAGTGGGAGTGAAATAGACATATACAGAGTCAGCAGCAACAACAACAAAAAAGACCTGACCCGTACTCAACCAGATGTAGCCCACAAGTTAAGATGTACTAGACTCAGACGGCGGACATAGCTCGTTAACAAAGAGTTTGTCTAGAATCTCCCAGTGAGGGGCCAGGTGCTTGGTTCGGTGATAAGAGTGCTTGTGGAACAGGCCCAAGGCCCTCCCTCAGTCCTCCGGATTGAGCAGAATAAACCAGCCTTCCTCAACTAGTTCAAAGTCAACAAATATCATGTCTCACACTCTGATGATAATTTTTCTGGCTCAAAAGCCACCCATTCACTGGTCTATCACCTCCTATCCACAGACATTCTATCTCAAAATGCTATGTACCTTCCCGCAGTCACCCCAACCCATTCAGATGACTCCCACCCTCCCTTAGCGCACCCCCCCCACACACACACACATTCATACAATTTAACTCACAGCTTCTTATCAGAAGCCTGCTGTCGACGCCGATTTTTCTTGGTTTTCTTCTTGCCCTTCTTTCCTTCTTCAGGCTTGTCCTCCTTCTCTGGGTCCTCCAGGAGGGGGACCCCATCCTTCTTGGCGATGCCCTCCTTGTCTGCATTCTCCCCTTGGGGAGACAGGCAGCACTTCCTGGGAGGCAGCTCTCCGAGACCTAGTGTGGTGGGACACAGCTCCTGCCTGAGGATTCGCGTCACATCCTCTACCGTCCTGCCCTCTCTCCGCAAGAACAAATTGAGTTTGGTGAGGAATTTGATGTCCTGCCATTTGGGCATGTAGACCACTCTCCACATACCGCCCTTGCCTTTGATCTCCCTGGGGACCACATCGTAATTGAGGTCCTCTGCCAACCTAATGATAGCTACCTTGGATCTGTCCTCCTCCAGAAAGGCCTTCCCAGCCACTTCAAACTTGCCCAGCGGTTTGAGGGGGGCCCGTATGATGTCTTCAAATTCTTGGTGACTACAGTCCTCTGGGATCCCCAGGATCATTAAGGACTTATAACTGTCTACCTCCAAGGCCTTGCAACCATGTTCTAACAATGCAATGTCCTAGACTCCAAATACCATCTTGCTCAACTCCTTGAGGCAGCTGTACGCGCGCTGCTGCGCTATGGAGCTGCCTCGAGAACCCACAGAAGGATCTAGGATGTCGAGGTCTCTTTCCAAGGGTGATGAGAAAGGCCTCACAGGTGAGGCTACTGATGGACCCAACTGGTCCAATTCAGTAAAGGGGATCCCCCAGCCGTCTGCAGCCCGCCCCCCTGCGAGCTCACTCTTGCTAGGACGACTCAAGTCAGCCACGGAATTGGAGTTGGGTGATGGTGGCTCCCAGGTCTCAGTCAAGGCTGCTCCAAGAAGAGTTTGAAGATGCAGACTTTCCCAGAACTGTTGGTGGCCTTTAGGAATCTCTGTGGATCCGAGACCGCTGGTCTCTCACCTGCTGCTGCCACCGTCATGAGTGTCGGGGTGGCGACTAGGCAGGTGGAGTAGGTCGCTTCTTACTGCTGTGCCCTGTGGCAGAGTTAAAGACCAGGATGTGGCAGTAACAGCTGCACTTGCTCCGGCAGTGACGTCATAGCTTCTCTGTGCGCTGAAGCCCTGTGGTCACTATGGCAACCTCCAGAGCTTCATCTCCGCTATTGGCAGATCCTGCTGCTTTAAAAACAGAGAATAAGGGAAAGAGAGGTCATTAGGCAGTGAAGGGTCAGCGTCTCGTACCTTTCTCATTTGAGAAAGAAGAGGATTCCAGGCAGGGTGTGGGCAGGGGCACAAAGAAGATACAAAGTAAGCCTTCAATGAGGCTTGGGTTCAGAAAGTTAGGGCATAGTCAAAGAATAAGGACAAAATCGTTAAGGACACAGAAGCCAGCTTGAAAGGTAACCACGAGCCAATTCAGAGAATTTGAGCATCACTACGAGGTTTCATTCTTTCATTCTTTTTGTCCCTGAGATCTCGTCACCTTAACTGGTCTTGAATTTGCTATATAGCCAGAACTTTGAACTTCTGATCCTCCTCCCTCCACTTCTCAAGATCCGGGGCTACTACATGCCTGCACCACGGTGCCTGGTCTATTGTAGCTCTGGGAATGGAAACCAGGCTCCTAGCATGCCAGGCAGGCATCTACCAACTGAGAAACACCCCTGCCTTAGCATTAATGTTAAAATCAACAGATTGTAACAGACAGTAACAAACATTGACACTTACTGAATAAAATAAGAACAGGTGGGGCCATGTAAATATACACAGGTGGAAAGTTATTTTTAAACATCTTTCCTTTTTTAATGTCTTTTTATATATTATGTCTGAGTGTTTTGTCTGTTTGTATGTCTGTGAATCACATGCCTGACTGGGGCAGGAGGTCAGATTGAGGACATTGGATCCATTGGAACTGGAATTACAGTTGTGAGCTGCCCTCATGAAAACATCCAACTGAACGCAGATCCTGGGAGAAATCAGGAGGTGAACCTGGAGAGATGGCTCAGTTGTTCAGAACACTAGCTGCCCTTGCAGAGGACCTGGGTTTGGGTCCAAGAACCCACATGGTAGCTCATAAGTACCTGTAGCCAAGGGCAGTGTCAAACTCTTTATTCCTGGTACTCAGGAGGAAGGAAGGTTCATCTTTGTGAGTTTACACCCTAGTTTACATAGACAGATCCACAAAGTATGTTCCAGTCCAGCAAAGGCTAAATACTGAGCCTGAACTAAATAAACAAAGATTAAAAACCTAACTACTTGTCCTGGATAGTGATGGCATCTGCCTTTAATCCCAGCACTCGGGAGGCAAGTACAGGTGGATCTCTGTGAGTTCGAGGCCAGCCTGGTCTACAAAGAGAGTTTTTGTTTTGTTTTGCTTTGTTTTTGTTTTTGTTTTTTTTGAGACAGGGTTTCTCTGTATATCTCTGGCTCTCCTGGAACTCACTCTGTAGACCAGGCTGGCCTCGAACTCAGAAATCCGCCTGCCTCTGCCTCCCAAGTGCTGGGATTAAAGGCGTGCGCCACCACCGCCCGGCTTACAAAGAGGGTTCCTGATAGCTAAGACTGTTACACAAAGAAATCCTGTCTGGGAAAGAGCCCCAATAATAGTAATAATAAATATTAATTTATTAATTAATTAATAAACCTAACTACTTGTAATTCCAGTTTCAGAGATCTGATGCCTTCCCTGGTCTCTTCGGGTGCACACATAGGTAGATACACACATACACACACACTCAAGTAAAAATAAATATTAAAATATTTTAAAAGTGATTGTACTGAATAAAAATTGGCTGTGCAACGTGGGAAACATAGTGTGCATCTATTCCTGTGAACACATTTCCCTTCTCAAGTTTCAAGGACACAGGGCTTGGGCCAGGGGTCAGCGGTAGAGCATTTGCTTAATACCTTTCAAGCACTAGTTTCCATACAACAGTCACACAAAAAGAGGATAGGAAGGGACTGGAGAGATGGCTTAGCGGTTAAGAGCACTTCTTTAGTGCTAAACGGACCCAGGTTCAATTCCCAGCACCCAGATAGGATCTCACAACCACCTGTAACTCACATAAAACAAAATATACAAATCCTTTTTTAAAAGTAAAAAAATAAAAGCATATGTACTCATAAAAGAAGAGAGCTGGAGAGAAAAGAATCATCTTCAACTCTTTCTATTCAAGCTTTATTTATTTATTTATTTATTTATTTATTTATTTATTTATTTATTTGGTTTTTTGAGACAGGGTTTCTCTGTGTAGCCCTGGCTGTCCTGGAACTCTGTAGACCAGGCTAGTCTCGAACTCTCGAACTCAGAAATCCGCCTGCCTCTGCTTCCCAACTGCTGGGTTGAAAGGCGTGCGCCACCACAACCCGGCTCAAGCTTTATTTTTATGTCTGTGTGCATCCCACACGTGTGCAGGTACATTAGGGAGCAAGAAGAAGGCGTCGGATCCCCAGAAGCTGCAGCCGTGGGCAGTTGTGAGTTGACTGACATGGATACGGGAACCGAACTTGGGTCCTGGGAAGGAGCAGGGATCGTTTTTTTTTTTTTAGCTGGTGAGCCATCTCTCCAAACCCACTCAGCTTCATCTCTATTCACAGCATCGTAACCAAGAGATACATTCTCATTCAAAACTAAATACATAAAAATAAAAAAATAAACTTAAAAAAAATGCTGACCCCGTAATATTTACTATTGGGATTTTGAGTCCTTGGCGCTTGGCTGCAAGTCCCTGGTTTTATTAGACACGTTCCACAGTGAGGGGCCAGCAACAGAACGGTCCATTCATTTGACAGACCAGTGCTTTCTGAGAAGTCACCTTTCACCAGGCTGAGGGTGCCGTGCTGAGCATACACGAGCATCCAGATGGGACAAACTGTGCATTTAGTAGCCCAGTCTCGTGGTTACGGCAGGCTTGCTCTGCCTGTTTACAGGGTGGGGAGACGAGAGTGTTTGTCAGAGAAATGTGTGGCCCTGGTGTGGAGTGAATATAATCTACTGGTTGGGCTCAGCGAGCCTGAAACACAGTTTGCTGTCCTTTATAGGGGCAGGAAGTGCTTGGGGGCAGTTGCGGGGAGGAGGGGCTTCAGTGCAGTTACTCTGGAGGAGTTAGAGCGCGGAACTTTAGTCTTACTCTTTCTAGTGGTTGATGGGTTCACTGTCTTTCCAGGTGTACAATCCTTTGACCTCTACTCATCAGTCACCGCTCCTCCTTACTAATTCACACAGTATTCTTCCTCAGATCTAGTTATGAACCTCACTTCTTGAACCTTTTACCATACGGGCCAAGATCTCTGTCTATCATGGAAATATGCAGCCTACTGTACTCCAGACCACAATTATAGATAATGATGCTATGTTGGTTCAGTCTATATTGCTATAGCAAAGTATCTGAGGCTGCATGCTTATGGAGGAAAGAGGTTTCGTTGTTGTTTTAAGACAGAGACTCACTGTATAGGCCAGGTTAGTCTGAAACTTGGGATCTGATTACTTTAGCCTACTGAATTCTGGGATTATAGGTACAGACCGTGATACTTGACAAGAAAGGTTTGGGTTTTTTGTTTGCTTGGGGGTTTTTGTTTGCTTTTTTGCTTTTTTGTTTGTTTGTTTGTTTGTTTGTTTTTTGAGACAGGGTTTCTCTGTGTATCTCTGGCTGTCCTGGAACTCACTCTATAGATCAGGCTGGCCTTGAACTCAGAAATCCGCCTGCCTCTTTTTGTTTGCTTTTTTGTTTGTTTGTGTGCTTGTTTTTTGTTGACTTACAGTTTGACTCACTTGGAGAGCACCTGTTTAGAATCCCCTAATGAGAAGCTATGGGTGTGGCTCAGTGGTACAGCCTCTGCCTAGAATCCCCCCCTGGGAGGAGCTTGTGGATGTGGCTCAGTGGTAGAGCATTTACCTGGCTTTCAGAAGAGCCTGAGTTCTAGCTCTAGCACCACACATATAAAAAAAGAACGATACCAGGGTCTGAAGAGATGGCTCAGTGGTTAAGAGCACTGACTACTCTTCCAGAGGTCCTGAGTTCAAATCCCAGCAACCACATGATGGCTCACAACCATCTGTAATTGGATCTGATGCCCTTTTCTGGTGTGTCCAAAGATATGAATACAGTATATTCATAGAAATGAAAATAAATCTTTAAAAAAAGAAAAAAGAGCCGGGCAGTGGTGGCGCACAGCTTTCATCCCAGCACTTGGGAGGCAGAGGCAAGCATATTTCTGAGTTCGAGACCAGCCTGGTCTACAGAGTGAGTTCCAGGACAGCCAGGGCTACACAGAGAAACCCTGTCTCGAAAAAACAAAAAAAAGAAACAAGAAAAAAAAAAGAACTATACTTAATACTTCACTGTTTTATGTAAACCATTAGTATTCTCATATGCATAAGCTTGCATAGACACAGAGATACATGAAAACAAACATGTTTATACTTACGTATCTACACCCAAAACATATAGAGTCACATAGGTGCAGACATGTATTTATGTAATGCATGAATATATACATCCATGCGTGTGTGTGTATATATATATATATATATATATATGAACAGAGAGAGATGCATGCTGGTATATACATAAACATTTTTTCTCTTTTGGAAAGAAAATGAGAACCACTATGGTCACTTGTATTTGAGGGTAGGTAGGGGACAAGTAGAGGGGGGCACCCTGTAATTTTAATTCTGTACTGTTCAAATGTGTAACACCCCGTGTTTCTTACTTTAAAATATCTACATGTGCTATGTTGGCAATGAGCTTATGGGTCACTTCTTGTGTTTGTCTTTATATGGTTTCTTTTAAAACAAAGACCAAACTGCACAACCTAAAAATAACACGTGTTAGAAGCCAAGACCGCATTATATGTCACAGCCACAGCAAATCTGTCTTTCACTGCCCACCCCCTCTCTTCAAGTCTGACATAAAACATTTCTCTCATGTGATTTGTTCTTAGATATCTGTCATCAGATAAGTCACAGAGGGCCTGGCCAGGCCCCACCCCCACCCCCCACCGGAGCCTGTGCCTGTGCAGCTGCCACATGGTGGACATTTCTCCTCATCCAAGAATGGACCGGAGATCTGCCAAGGGTGTCCTCACCCTCGATGACATAAGGCCACTAAAACAGCGTGACATTGTGCAATGGGTGTGAACGGCTTGCTGTTCTAGGAGAGCTGGAAGTACCCTGACCAGGATGATTTCCTTTATAAATAGAAGGAGGTCTTGTACTTTTCAGAAATACACGTTTTGCATTTTAGTTCCCAGCCACACCACTCAGAATTCCTCAGGATCTGTGGGAGGGGAGCTAAGAGTTAGCATGTGTCTGAATGCTGGAGCAAGGAAGGAATTTACTTAACTTATAGAAGGCCCTGAAATTTAATTTTTTAAATTGTAATTAATTTATTTAGTTTAATTATTTATTTACTTTTTATTCGTCAATTCTTTATCTTTGTTTATTTTTAAATTATTTAATTTAAGTTTTTAATTTAAAATTACATTTTTCTTGTTGAAGACAGGGTCTCCAGGCTGGAGAAATGACTGTGCAGTTAAAAGCACATGGGCTGTTCTAGCAAAGGACCTGGGTTCAATTCCCAGAACCCGCATGGCGCTGACAACCCTCTGTGCTGAGGTCTGCCCCCCAGCAAAGTTGTAGCCATTTTGTTACATACCCGCCAGCTATTTCGTACTGTTCCTGTGATATGCCTGCCAGTCATTTTCACAAAAAAATAACATGACTTAGATCAAGGTCATGCTGACCACATACCCTGTTATATTCTGTGTTATGAGGTTTATTAATCTTAATAAATTCCAAAGCCATAAGCTTCACTTAGAACCTGTCAAACTAAAGATCAATTTCAACTGTTATGTGTAAAACGGCTTGAGCCAGGGCCGACCACTGGGCAGCACTTCCAGCGCCGGCGTATGAGCTCATTGCGGGTTTTGCGGTTTTAGCCTTTATAAGCTGGTTCTGAGAAATGATCAGGGTGGTAGCTTTTGAGCTACCAAAGTCTAAGATATGTCCCTGATTGATCAGTCTTAGGATGTGTGTTCAATAAACTACCTCTGTCTGATTGAGACTGGCATTCGTATGGTTTGTGAGACTATTCCTGAACCACAATCTGTAACTCCCATCCCCGCAGATTCAGTGTTCTCTTCTGGCCTCTACAGGGACCAGGCATGCATGGACACACTTGCATATTATTGTTGATCTGGCTCTTTGGGTTTCAGGTGTGTTTCCATGATCTCTTTCCAGACCCCTTCCTCGTGGCTCCAAATTCTCCATCCTCCTCACTTATCTGCTCCAGATCCTATGCCAGGGAACCCAAGCCCCGCCCATCTCTCTTCTGCCCTGTAACAGCCTGCATTTTTATTGACCAATCAGGGATAACTTGAGGGGCAAGGTTACATAGTATCATTTGATGTAGTGAGGATTTCCTCATCCCTAGGGGCAACCAGACTTTGGAGGCCAGTATTTAGCACCACAATGCTTAGCAACAGAGTAAACCTCAACACACAGACCCACTGGTGGAAAGAGGGAACCAACACCTTGTCCTCTGATCTACATGCTCACACAGTGCCACACAAATGCTTGATCTCTCTCTCTCTCTCTCTCTCTCTCTCTCCCTCTCTCTCGCCATACACACACACACACACACACACACAAGCAACAACAACAATAATAGTAATAAATAAAGAAGTTAGAGCTTTAAAAAGCCCAACACTGCCAGGCAGTGGTGGCGCACGCCTTTAATCCCAGCACTTGGGAGGCAGAGGCAGGCAGATTTCTGAGTTCGAGGCCAGCCTGGTCTACAGAGTGAGTTCCAGGACAGCCTGGGCTACACAGAGAAACCCTGTCTCGAAAAACCAAAAAAAAAAAAAAAAAAAAAAAAGCCCAACACTACAGCAACTATTCACACAGGAGGCTCAGCCTAGAAGGGAAAGTCACAGGTGGACTCCAGCAGGTGCCACCACAGTCACGTGTCATGTGACACCACTCTATTACTCATTCACTCATCTTTTTTGTGAAACTATTGTCCAGAGACCAAAGCTTTTGCATACCCACCGGGTTGGAGTTTGACTCTGTCACAGGAACGAAGCGTGACAAGGCATGTCCTTTGCAAAAATAGTCCAGAGGGGTTTTCAGTTGTCGATGTGCCTACAGTAAATGAACTTTTCAAAGTAACCAGCCCACAGGCAAGGATACATCTTCCAAAATAAGGACGCTTTATAGAGATGGCAAATATTTGCTCAAACTTGTTGGGAAACATGTCTAAGAACTACAGAAAAAATCTGGCTAATTTAGCCATATTGATGAGTGTGGTTTCATATCTTTTAACTTTTTAAAATTATATTTATTTATGTATCCACTAATTCATTTGTGTGTGTATGTGTGTAAGGGGTTGTCAAGCACTCATTCAGAGGTCAAAGGACAATTTTCAGGAGTCAGTTCTCTCTTTCCACCATACTGGGTCCTGGGAATTGAACTCAGGTCATCAATCTTGGCAGCAAGCACCTTTACCCACCAAACCATCTTGCCTGGTATTATGTTTTAACTTTTATTTGTTGTGATCCCTAACCTTATGATAAGGTGTTTAGCATAAAGTATTATGTCATTTGATGTGAACTTTAATAAATGTTACTGTTGGACTTAAAGATCCAAAACCAGGGGACACGCTCCCCCAGAGACACTCACGGATGAGACCCACTGCAATAGCATAAGGTTTATTGATAAATTGATTTAAAAACAAAACAACAACAACAAAAAAAGACCAGTGCACTAGGGTTCTCTTGCATGCAAGCAAAAAGAACCCCAAGCCAAAATTGGGGTCAGTATTTATACCATATTCACAGGGCTCATAAGGGCAGTTTTACTTCTTAATCAATAACCACAAAGGCTGACTTCAACAACAGTTCCCAGACTCAGTCTCCATTTCCAGGCCCAGTTGCTAAGTAACTCAAATTTGCACCTTATCTTTTACAACTGAAGTGGCTTCTGTTTACCCAGGTTGTTCTTCTCCCTTATCTTGGACCCTTTCCTCTGGAATGTTTGCTTGAGCCTTTGGAATCTGCTCTTCCCCCGGGTGTGCCTCAGGGGCAGCTAATATTTGACTCAAACTTAAGAATCTTTTAATTTTAAGTTCAAGCTGAGACCTGAAGTTACATTCTTACATTCAAATTACATTCTTACATTCCCTACATGTGTGAATGGCCCCAGTAGAAGGGCCTTAACTTTTTTTTTTTTAAAGTATAATGTTTGGGGTTGACCAGATGGTTCAGAGGGATTTACCAGTAGACCAGGCTGAGTTGGAACTCACAGAGATCCTCCTTCCTGTCTTTTCAGTGCTAAGATTAGAGGTATGTACCACTACGTCCAGCAGGCTGGCTTTTATTATTGATATTGCTGTTTAAACTTATTTTAATTACTTATTTTATTTGTATGGGTGTTTTTGCCAGAAGTGTAAAACTGCAGTTGCAGACGTGGATGCTGGAATTGAACCCAGGTTCTCTAAAAAAGCAGCCAGTGCTCCTCATGGCTGGGCCATGTCTCCAGCCCAGGGGAGTACCATCCCCTGTAAGGAGGCTCCTGCTTGTTTAACAAGCTATATGTTGATGAGCCTTGGACTGTACACATTTTTTTGCTTTTGTATTTTAAGCCTGGCCTACATAGTGAGACCCTGTCTCTAAACAAACAAACAAACAAACAAATAAATAAACTCACTCTGTGGTACTTTGGGCTTACTTCCTCTTTTTCTTCCCCTCCCCGCCAAGTGGCTACAAGCCACTATGTGACTAGTCTCCAACGCTGGCAATATCTCCTTTGTCCTGCTCAGGGCAGGTATAAGAATCCCAGCTTGCCTGCCCTAGGGTGTCTTCCTTTCTACTCGGATAAACTGTCCTCAAGCATCCCTCTAAATTCACCCTTATCTTTTTCTGTCGATGACACTGATCAATACAATGAGACTAGTGAACGCAGCACCGGTTCATAACCCACTTTAATATTTACCAGTGGCCGAACCACTCAAGAAAATGAGCCCACTCTCCCCAGCAACTGTTAACAGCCAGTATCTCCTCAGCTAGGGGTGGGCCTCATGAGCCCCTCTGGGGCCTCTTTCCTTTCTGGTCATTTCAGATTTCTCCCCTCTATTTTTCCCTGTTGAATAGATGAAGCCTCCATTAAGACACACAGAGTCTTGAGAAAGTAATGGTAGGTGATGTTTTGCTTCAGACTTAATCTGGAACATTCTGTAAGTACTCATGCTTCTTACAGAAGATCAAAGCAGAAGAAAAACATCCCAGACTCTCCAGGAGCATGGAAACGGTCTATAATTGCTAACACTGGTTACACATTTGCCATTGTTCTAGAACATTCCCACTGTCTCTGAAGGGCACTCGCCCCCACTCTACTCCTACTGCTCTTCACTCACCCATGACTTGCTCTGTCAGCTGTGCAGCTCCTTGGCTTTTCATGCTTTCCCAGAACAGATAACAGCCCCAAGCTGGAGTGTTCAGAACTGACCTTTGAAGACAAACCTGTCCTAACCGAATGAGACTAATGTTAACTTTAAAATGCAAATAATGCTCCAAGTGGGTGACAGGAAATGACTTCTTGCAAGATCTATTTAATTCAAGGCACAAAAGGGAGGTGTGGCTCTCACGTATAACGCAGGTGTTTGGTCCTGTGACTTTTCCATTTGTGTGTTTTAATTAATGTATTCACTTTTCATCCTGATCACATCTTGTACCCCCCTTGTGTGTGTGTTTAATATGGGAACGTTTTTAATTTTTATTCATGTATGAGGGTGGTACATATGTCTATGTACCATATGCACACAGTGTCTTTGAAGGCCAGAAGAGGGCATCAGATACCCCGAAACTGAGTTACAGATGGTTTTAAGTTACAATGTGGGGAGGCTGGGACCCCAGTCCAGTTCCTCTGGAAGAGTAACCAGTGCTCTTAACTATTGAGCCATTTTTCCAGCTCCAGGTGATTTTTTTAAAAAGATTTCTTTGTTTACTTTCTTTATATGAATACATTGTTACTATCTTCACACACACCAGAAGAGAACATCAGACCCAATTACAGATGGTTGTGAGCCACCATGTGGTTGCTGGGAATTGAACTCAGGGCCTCTGGAAGAGCAGTCAGTGCTCTTAACCACCAAACCATCTCTCTAGGTCCGCCCTCTGGGGGGAGTGATATTTTTAAAAGACAAGTGACAGCTGGGCACAAGCCTTGAATCCCAGCACTCTGGAGGCAGAGGCAGATGGAATTCTGTGAGTTCCAGACCAACATGGTCTACAAGAGTGAGTTCCAGAACAGCCAGAGCTACACAGAGAAACTCTGTCTTGAAAAACTTAACGCACACATCTCATTGTGGAAGCTGTTGTTGATATGTTTTAATCCCAAGCTGGAGTTTCTACCCCACCTTTGACCATTTAGTTACTGAATAAAAGACACACACACCCTTTATATTTACAATAAGCCTTAAACAGCACAGGAGCTGAGCAGTTTCCCACCCTCCATGCCGTCAGAATCTACTTTCCTATTGATAACCCCGAGTTATTGCTTACTATGGTTCATGTGGGCTGCTTGTAGCTCCAACTGGCCAGCCCACAAGGCCACATTTTCATGGGCTTCTCCCCCATTCACACACACACACACACACCTCTCTCTCTCTCTCCCTCTCTCTCTCTCTCTCTCTCCTCCCCTCCCTCCTCCTCCTCTTCCTCTTCCTCCTCCTCCTCTTCCTTCTTCTTCCTCTCTCTCTCTCTCTCTCTCTCTTTCTCCTCTGACCTCCACCCTAGGAATCCTAAACGTCACCTATGCCTCTTCTGCCCAGCTATTGCCTGTCAGCATCTTTATTTACC
This sequence comes from Grammomys surdaster, assembly GCF_004785775.1. Taxonomy (NCBI): domain Eukaryota; kingdom Metazoa; phylum Chordata; class Mammalia; order Rodentia; family Muridae; genus Grammomys; species Grammomys surdaster. Next base: position 1,118,101 of record NW_021604773.1, on the reverse strand, counting down.
AATCAGAAATAATTTGGGGGCAAGGTCACATAGTGCCACTTGGGTCTCTCCTCTCTGGGGCAACCAGGTCTTGAGGAACCAGAATTAGCATTAGAATACAAGCAGCATCAAGCCTACCCACTACAGGAAGCTGTGGTGTGTCACAGTGTGTCACACAGTGTACCTTTTTGTCCACACGTCTTTACTTGCAAATGTTCATTGCAATGAGTCATTGGTCTGGTAGAGGCCTCTGGCTTCTGCTACACCACCATCAATACTGGATGCTCACCAAGACTCCTCTCGGATAGCCTGTTGCTGCCCTGTGCCATGGAGATCCTGCAGCTTTGGATCTGCAGGATCAGCCCCTTCATGTGCTCCAGCAGGTCATAAATGTTATAGACGTTGGGATGGGCCAACTCAAAGCCCTGGATCTGGGCCTGGGTGGTTATTTCTTTATTCTAATATTTTATTGCATTTTACCTATTTATTTTGTGTTTGAAAGAGACAGGGAAAGTGTGCACACCCCAACTTGCTAGTGGAGTTCAGTGGACAACCTGGAGGTGTCAGGTCTCTGCTTCCATCATGTGGGTTCCAGGAACTGAACTCAGGTCTTCAGGCTTGGCAGCAAGTGCCTTTAACCACTGAGCAATTTCATGGGCCCAATTTATTTGTGGGCTTTGGGGAGAGGAGGAGGTTCTGAGTCAGGGTTTCTTTGTGTAGCCTTGGCTACACAAATGTGCCGGGCGGTGGTGTCGCACACCTTTAATCCCAGCACTTGGGAGGCAGAAGCAAGCAGATTTCTGTGATAGCCTGGTCTACACAGTGAGACTCTTGTTTCTACACACACACACACACACAGACACACACACACACACACACACACACCTCCCATCCAAGAAAAGAGCTTCTGCCTTAGAGCAGGTAAAATGGCTCAGCAGGTTACAGGTGCTTGCCTCGAAAGCTAGGCAACCTGCTTTAGATCCCTGGAACCCATGTAAAGGAGGAAAGACAGAACAGTCCCACAAAGCTGTCCCCAGACCACCAGAGTGCATAGGCATGTGTGCCCTCACACGCCAGTCACAGGGGCACTCACAATAAGACTTTTTAAAAACCTCTGCCTCTGCCAAGGGGGTGGGAGGGAAGAAAAAGTCCTCACTTTCCAGATACGTTTTGAATAAACTGGCATCAACCAGGTCTGATGGTATAAGCCTATAATTCCATCTCCTTGGAAGATTGAAGCAGGAAGGCCACAAGTTCAGAGCCAGCCAAAGCTATACTGAGCACACTGAAAACTAGCTTGAAATTAAAACTTAAAAAGAGGGCTAGTTATGTAGCTAAGTGGTAGAGCCCCTGCCTAGAATCCCCCAGTGAGGGGCTGGGGGCGTGGCTCAGTGGTAGAGCCCCTGCCTAGAATCCTCCAGTGAGGGGCTGGGGGCGTGGCTCAGCGGTAGAGCCCTGCCTAGAATCCCCCAGTGAGGGGCTGGGGGCATGGCTCAGCAGTGGGGTGATTATCTAGTTCTGTCCCTCGTACCAAAACATAAGTTAACAACAACAAACCTAGTACCTTCATATCATTCAACATCATTTATTACCCACTGTAGAAACTGTAAGGTCATTGGGGGCAGGGATACAGGCCACAGCCAAGAGCAAATGGCTTCTCTGCTGGGAAATTCACAACAGTCATGCCTCTTTTTTTTGTTTGTTTGTTTGTTTTTTGTTTTTTCGAGACAAGGTTTCTCTGCTGTCCTGGAACTCACTCTGTAGACCAGGCTGGCCTTGAACTCAGAATTCCGCCTGCCTCTGCCTCCCAAGTGCTGGGATGAAAGACGTGCGCCACCACTGCCCGGCCAGTCACAACTCATATGACGCAGCAGGGAAATCTTCCTCTGTCCTGCGTTCTCCACACACCCTCCACAAATAAGACAGAGCACACGGACTCCCCTTACACAGGTTTATTTTACACTCACACGCGTACACTCAGTGATCATTGTATCCATGTGCAACTTCAACAAAGACGTAATTGAGTCTGAAGGATTACCACAAGAAACAAATCTGCTGGTTGACTCACTGACAGTTTTTGGATCAAGAAAACTAAAGGGGGAAGGGGTTTGGTTATGAAATCTTGTGAGAGCTGGAAATCTTAGGCCAGAAATCCCGTGGTATACCAAGCTAGCCCAGATTAGCAAGTGACCCTGATGTCAGTCACAGCTGAACAGGAGATCGAGACACACAGACGCACGCTCACTTAGGTTCTGTTACAGGACATGCAGGGGATCAAATCCCTTCCACCTCCTTCTGACCTTTCTGCTCAAAGTTCACATTTACAAGAAACTTAATTAGGGGGTGGCAGAGACAGCCCAGTTAGGAAAGCACGTTGCAAGAATGGGGATTTGAGTTCGATCCCCAGAACCTGGGTGAAAAGAACACGGTAGCTCAGGCTTGTAGCTGCAGTGTTGGGGAGGCAGACAGGAGAGCCCTGCAGCTCCCGGCCCAGCCTAGCCTACTAGCCAGTTTCAAGCCAGTGAGAAAGAAACCTGTCTTATAAAAAGGTGGATGGTGGCCAAGGAGTGACACTCAAGGTAATCAATCCTCTGCTTCCACATACACACACATGAACATATGCACAGATGAACACACACATACACACACATGCACATATGCATAGATGAACATACACATAAACACACATGCATGTATGCACAGATGAACACACACACACAGAAAAACACAATTGCACACAAAGCACAGTGCGATGACTAGTTACAGTTATCCTATACACACAAGGGAATACAGCAGTATTTTGGATTACAACACAGTTGAGTTCTTGTTTTTCTACACTTTAAAATTTTTTTCTAATTTACTTCTTTATTTTGAGACAGGATCTTACTCTGTAGTGCAAGCTGGCCTTGAGTTCAGAGCAATTCTCCTGCCTCAGGCTCCCATTGCAGGGATTACAGCCACACACCAACACCCTTGTTTCTTTACATAATTTTTAATTATATTTATGGGGGGTATGTTTGTCCCATGGAATAAATGTGGGAGTCAGAGCGAAACTTTCATGAGTTACCTCTTTCTTTCCATGACGTGGGTGCTGGGGATCGAACCCAGGGACTCAGGCTTGGTGGCAAACCCCCTTTCCCACTCAGCCATCGCTGAAGCCTCTCTTTCGTGCTTTTAAACATGAAAAAAGAGTACTCAGAATGTATCTTAGAAACCACAGATGGGGGAGACACCACCCTCTCTCTTTCACAGGCACATAGAATGAGAGGTGGCAGCAGGGACAGATTTAATGGCACTAAATTCAGAGGGCAGAAATCAGCTCATTTAAAAGAAACTTTTTAAAAGAGTCAGATTTTTCTTTTTCTGGCTACAATGTGAGCAGCTGATTTAAGCCTCAAAGACAGAGGGTCTTGTGGAGGTCAACGGAATTAGAGCTAAAAACTGAATTCTCTCTGCCAACCTCTTCTTTCCCCCACAGGCTTCTAGAGAGGGCATCGCCTCATTTGGGAACTAAAGTGCCATTTTTATTCCATTGTTTTTTATTGGTTCTGAAGATGGAACCCAAGGCCTTGCATATGCTAGGCAGAGGCTCTACCACTGAGCCACGCCCCCAGCCCCTCACTGGGGGATTCTAGGCAGGGGCTCTACCACTGAGCCACGCCCCCAGCCCCTCACTGGGGGATTCTAGGCAGGGGCTCTACCACTGAGACATACATGCAGCCCCTTATTGGGGAGTTCAGGACAGGGACTCTACCACTGAGCCATGCTCCCTGCCCTCACTAGGGGATTCCCCAGCCCAGAAGCTCACTATTTCAGATAGGCTGGTTGGCCAGCAAGCTCTTGGGGGTCTACTTGTCTGTACCACACTGATGTTGGTGTTACAGGCACAGTCAGACTTTTACATGAGTCCTGGGGATTAGAACTCAGGTCCTTATGCTTGCACTGCAAGCCCTATTATGCACTGAACCATCTTCCCTGCCCCTAGTTTTCTTTAAAGACAATGAAAACTGAAAGATTCGAGGGCATGCAGATGTTTGTTTTTTTCCAGAACTAACTCTTGGGGCCTCAATTTCCATTTAGGCTCCTGGAGGGTGAATGCTGAAGAACGCGTACAACAAGCTTCAGAGAGCAAAGTCCGACTTACCAAATGCGCACAGTGCAAGGGACAAAATGTCTATGTGCCCTTTTGGACCACAAGCCAAGAAGGCAGGCTGTGCCTCCAGAAGGAAAAGCAGGGGGTAGAGAAGAACAAAGGCTGAATGTGGGTGCGCAATACCATGAGCCCCCTTGTGGGTAAAAGGAAAGAACGTTCTAGGATTTTCCAAAGCTACTTACTACCTTGTCTACCTTGTCAATACACCAGGCCCCCAATAGTCCACAGTCAGGTTCCATTGAACCACAAAGAAAAAGTTCACTTCCAACTTGATCCTTCTTCCTTGACATTCTTCCACCTCCTTGGGTACAAATCATAGCTTCCTGGAATCTACGGATAGATAGATCAGAACACACCAAGGGAAACAGGGAAAACCATAATTAGATATTTACCGCCTGGGAATCTCCTGAGTCCAGGACAGTGGCCAACCACACCCCTGCCCAGACAGGCCCCAGAAATATTAGTCTTAGGGCTCTACACCCTAACAGACTACAGAATTTCAACTCGTAAATTTTTATGTAGCCCAGCTGACCTCAAACTCTTATCCCTCTGCTTCGCCTCCCAAGTGCTGGGATTACAATGTCCTAAGCCAAAACCGTTACATTGTTATGGAGGGTGTTGACCCCAATGTTGCCTAGCAAGGGCTCTAGAAGGGAGGCCCAGGCTCTACTCGCTAATCCTCTCACCTAAGATTTTTTTTTACCTCCCCCAATACCGAGGTCCTCCTGGTTACCCCATTGATCTACCATACTTGTGGACCCCACTGTACCCCCACTGAACCCCCATCTTAACTAACCAAGTCATCTCTATATGCATTCACCTTTGGAGACACAAGGGAAGCCTCCCAGCTTGGTCTCCTGAACCCTGGATGTTGAAGCAGATGCATCATCAGGTTGGGTCCCCTGAGGAACCGGCATGGCTCTTCTAGAACCAAGCCCTTTCTTCAGAATTGCTGTTTTGTTCTTGGTGGCTTCAGAGTCAACCAGGACATATGAGAGAGCCCCCAAGCTCATCTTCTTCTTCTTCCTGGTGAGGGCAGGGATCTTGTTAGAGGCCCAGGTCATGGCTTTCTTCTTTGGGGGGTTCTCAGGTCCACCATCTTGATCTGAATCCTCTAGATTCCGGGGGCTGACAGCTGTGGGCAGCGCACTCCGAGGAAGATCATTTGGATCCCTCCAGACTCTCCTCTTCTTCCAAACTGTCTCCTCCTGCTTCACAAAGGGTTTTTTGTTGCTCTTGACAGACTCTGGGATGTCTGAGCTTTGGGCAGCCATAGCTTCACCAGCTTCCAAATTACCCTTATTGTAATTGCTGTTGTAATTGCTGCCTTGGGGTTTTCTCCAGCATATTGGTTCTTGCTTAGGATTTTTTTTCTGCTTCCTTCTCCTAGAGCGAATCTTACCTCCAGCCCTGCGAACTAGAGGTTTTGGAGGGTCACCATGGTCCTCTGTGTTCTTCCAATAGTTTCGGTCCTCCATCTTGAAAGCTGAGCCCACTTCTAAGCCCAGCCCGGGTTCCTTCTTTACTCTCCTCGCCGTGGAAGCCCAAGCCGCCATCAACTCAGCCTCAGCAGCCTCTTCAGTCCTCGCTTCTTCCTCCCGATGACGGATCGCAGCATCCATGTAGAAGATGACCTGTACTATCGTGCCCAGGAGCAACCCTAACGCTTCAGCCCAGTTCAGTGGAGGCTGATTTGAATTCGGGAGTGGTGGGTTGGGGTTAAGCCGCAAGAGGCGCACCACGTCCTCCCAAGAGCGTCCTTCGGCATCCAGAAATTCGTTCAGATTTTTTAAAAATTCGTCGTCCTGGGTGGGGTCCCTGCAGACCACTCTCCAGACACCGCCCCTCCCTGGGAACTCCCGGGGTATAGAGCTCAGATTCACACCCTCGCTAACCTCAACTAGAGCAGCCTTCACGTTCTCTTGCCTCAAAAAAATTTTGTTGAGCACACGGTATGCGCCCAGTGGCAAGAGGACCCCATTCAAGGTCTCCTCAATTTCTGCGTGGCTACAGTGCTCGGGGATACCAGTGACCAACAGGGACCTGTGGATGTCCAGTCCCATGCCCCTGCACCAATCCTCCAGCAGGTTCATGGCCACGGGCTCCGACATCTTCCTGCTCTATATCTATGCGTGGAACAGAGAGTCTATGAGGGAGGGGGTGGAGGTAACGTGGTCCCCAAATATGAATCCTGCAAGGTGACAAGACAGTGAGGTCAGATTCCCTGGAAGATGGACCGGCACACAGGTCTACCCTGACACCTCCACTGCCTTGGCCTTACAAAACGCTACACCTGCACCCCCATCACCCCAGAATCCTCCTTCTCAGCCTGGGCCCCTGGTGCTCACGTGTCCTGAATACGGTGCAATCAGCCCTCGCCGGTTCCTGGAGCCTGGTACTCCACAGGTTCACAGGGATGTTCTGGCCCTGCCCACTTCTGACAGTTTACCCAGGCCAAAGACAGGAGCCTGGAGCGCATCTGCTTTTCCAAGCGCAGGCTCTGACCCCAAAGAGGTCAAGACTCCGTGCCTAAGCCCAGCCGTGCAGCTGCCGTCAGCACAGGTCACACAGCCTTGATCCCCCGAGCTACATCGAGCTAGCTAGCTGGTGTTGAAGATCGCTCATGCGCACTTGCTTCCTGCACAAGGTCCTCAGATCCGCATCCCCTGCAGTCTCCATGGCAACAATCCACTGGTTGCTAAGCATCATCCTGGCCTGCTGTGTGTTGTGCAATCAGACTTAATATGGAAGACAGACAAAAGATGTGACTGCCGTGATTGCTCAGGTGTCCATTGGGCAAAAAGTCCACATTCTGCATCCCTCCAGAGCCATTTCTCCACCACAGACTACTTTTTTCTCTTTAAATTAATATACACGTGCATATATATATCCCATCCTCACCCCCAAGGCAGAAAGGGTCCTACTGTGCAGCCCTGGCTGGCCTGGAACTTTCTGTGTAGACTAGGTTGCCCTGGAACTCACAGAAACCAACCTGCCTCTACTTCCTGCATGCTGAAATTAAAGGCTTGTGCCACCATGCCTGGCAACTTTTATAATTTGTTGTTGTTGTTGTGATGACGATGACGACGACAATGATAGAATACAAAGTAATCGGGGCTGGAAAGATAGCTCAGTGGTTAGCACTGAAGACTTCCAGAGTACCTGGGTTTGCTTCCCAACGCCCACATGGCAGTTCACAACTATAATTACAGCTGTGGGAATCCAATGTCCTCTTCTGGCTTCTGCAGGCACTATATATGTGTGGTGCACAGACATACATGTAGACAAAATACACACACATGTAAAATAAATAAATAAGGACATTTAAACCTCTGGGCACTTCAGTGGCAAAATACTTTTGAGCTCCTGGAGTCAATCCTAGGACAGCTGAAGAAAAAAGAAGCTAACAAAGAAGAAAGAAAGAAAGAAAATGATTTACCTTACAACAGTCACTAAAGTTGAAGTGGCTTAGATAAAACTTCCTGTCACTAGGGTTGTGTCTGAATTTAACCAACCATATAACAAATAACTAAAAATAAAAAATAAAAAATAAAAATAAAAAAAAAAGGACTTCTATAGCCCAGAAACTGAGATTTCTCCAGCAGACTAAGAATGTTTGGAAGACTGTCATGAAAAAGGAAACTGGAGGGCTGGAAAGATGGCTCGGTGGATAAAGTATTTGCTGTGCAAGCATGATTTCATTACTTCAAATCCCCAGCACCCATGAAAGAAGTGAAGTGTGGCATCATGGGCCTTTAATCCCAGTGCTGGAGGCAGAGCCAGGAACAACAGCAGATGCCCCCTGATCAGTCAATCTGCCAGAAACAGCAAGATCCAGACCAGTGAGAGACCCTGCCACAAAAATTCATGGTGAGCTGGGCAGTGGTGGCACATATCTTTCATCCCAGCACTTGGGAGGCAGAGACAGGAGGATCTCTGAGTTTGGGGCCAGTGTGGTCTACATATCAAGTTCTAGGCTTGCCTTGGCTACACAGTGAAACCCAATCTCTAAATAAATAAAGTGGAGAGCAATTGGAGAAGACAATCATATTGACCCCTGGCCACCACAAGCACACAAGGCAAACAAACCCCACTCCCAAACACACAAAACTGAAAAATGATATATTTGAATTATGCTATTTCAATGAAATGTGGAATTAAAGAAAGTCACATTTCTAAACCTCTGTATCTCAAAGTGTTCTCACTTATTAGTATGTGTGCATGCCGTGTGTGTAAGAGTGTGTGTGTACATGTGCCAAGGCACACATGTCGATGACAGCTTGCTGGAATCTGTTGGATTGCACTCAGCTTACAGGCTCGTGCCGCGAACACTTTCCCCAGTGAGCCATCTCACCAGCCCAAAATCTTGGCTTCACTTGTTTTTCTATGTGGTTGCAGTATGTAAGAGAAAGACATTTGCCAGGCAGTGGTGGCATAAGCCTTTCATCCCAGTACTCCAGAGGCAGAGGAAGGTGGATCTCTGTGGGTTTGGGGCCTGCCTGGTCTACAGAGTGAGTTCCAGGATAGCCAGGACTACACAAAAAAACCCTCTCAAAAAAATCAAAATAAATAATTTTTAAAATGAGATCTACAAATATTTTAAATAAGTGAAAACGGACCAGTATTACACATACACAGACAGAGAGACTTATGATAAAATCCAGAATACTTAACTTGTAACTACATTTAAGAGAAAAAAAAATTAAACCGTGTTTACGGCCAGATCTGATGGCTCACACCTTTAATCCCAGCACTTAGGAAGCCGAGCAAGTGGATCTCTGAGTTCCAGGCCAGCCAGTGCTGTATAGTGAGACTTTTTCTCATGAAAAAAAAAAAAGTGTTTATCAGACTAGAGTTATAGTTCAATGGTTATAGCTCAATGGCTGCTCTGAAGTAGGACCCAGGGTCCATCTCTGACTCATTCTTCCGGTCACTTTGGTTACCAGGCATACACAGGGTACATATATATACATGGAGGTAAAAAAATTATGCACATTAAATAAAGATGATAATTGTAATGTAAATAAGTTTAGATGTGTTTATAAAGCCAGGAATAGTAGTGCTCACCTGTTTTCTCAGCATGAGGGTCCCAGAAAGTTCAAGGCTTGCCAGGGCTGCAGATCAAGTACCAGGCCAATCATAGTTCCGTAACGAGACTGTCTCAAGTAGATTAATTAGTTAAAAGTCAGTGTGGTGGTGCACACCTGTAACCCCTTGGCAGGTGGGTTAAGAGTTCAAGGTTGTCCTTGGATGCCCATCAAATTTGAGGCCACCCTATGCTTTGAGAAACTATCTCAATAAACATGAATAAATATTTTTCATATAGAAAAAGAATATATAAATATATAGAGAAACTTTATATGTGTGTTTATATACTATACACGGTGCTTAGCGGAGTCATTTGCCTGCCCGATCTCACATTAAGGAGCTACACTGATTGCCAGAGGATTTAAAAATAGTTCTAAAGCATCCCTAATAGGAGTGGTTTCCATGACGACACATGGTCCTGTGGTTTCTATAACACTGCAGAGCGGTTTCCAAGACAACACATCTCTGCAGCTCCAACGTTTCCATCATCCTCTGCTTTGTGTTTTCGGGTTCTTTTTCCATATTCTTCCTCTCTGTTTAGTGTTTGGGTTTGAGTTCATTTGGTTTTAGTTTTTGCTTGGAGAGGAGCTGTCCTCTTGCCCAAGCTGGCCTCGTATTCAATACTTAGCCAAAGATAGCCTTGAGCTCCTGATTCTCCTGACTCGGCCTCCCCAGTGCTGTGGTAGGTGTGAGTCAGCACACCCAGCTCCATTTCTCTGAGACAAGCTCCAACTGTGTGGAACTGGCTGGCTTGGAATTCAAGGTCCTCCTGCATCAGCACTTTGAAAGCTGGGATGACCAGCGTGTGCCGCCATATCTGCTAGGCTTAAGGTTTCTCTTTTACTCTACTGTGTTTTTGTTGTTGTTGAGAACTCATCAAATTTCCAGAAACATCACCTCCAGAGAAGGCTTAGCAGTGCCTTAGTTTGCTTCCTATGACTGTGATAAACACCATGACCAAAAAGCAACTTGAGGAGAAAGGGGTTTATTTTAGCTTGCAACTATAATCCCTTCACTGAAAAAGTCAGGCCTGGAACCTAGAGCAAGCACTCAAGCAGAGGCCATGGGGGAACACTGCTTACTAGCTTGCTCAGCTTGTTTTCTTATACACCCCACAGCTGTCCGTCCAGCAGTGGCACCGCCCACAGTAGACTGAGCCCTCCCACATCAATCATCAATCAAGAAAATGTCCCACGGGCTTGCCTACAGGCCAATCTGATAAGGGCATTTTCTCAATGAAGGTTTAAACTTCTCAGAAGATACCAGCTTGTTTCAAGTCAACAACAACAACAAATATTAATCATAATTATAAGAACACTAACCAAAATAGGAGTGTGTGGGTTCCTCTTAGACTCCCTTTCCCAGATTGTGCTAACCAACCCACCTCGGGGGCTGAGGTGGTTAACGGTCCTTGTCCTCCGTTCTATCAGGGTTCCTCTTGCGCTTAAATCTCTTCCATTCAACTTGATTCCTCCCAAACCTAAGTGTCCTCAGCTGCTTCCTGCAGCTGCAATAAAAAAAACTCTGACCGAGAGCAACTTGGGGAGGAAAGGGTTTATTTCATCTTACACCTCCAGGTCACAGTCCACTATGGGGGTCAGCACAGGAACAAGCAAGAAACCAGAAGCAAGAACCGTAGAAGAAAACTGTTTTCTGGCTTGCTCTCTGGAACTATGCTGTCCTGTGTAGACCAGGCTGGCCTTGAACTCAACAGAAGTCCGCCTACCTCAGCCTTTGGCTGGACATGCATGCCACCACACCTATCAGCGAATGGCGCTGCCCACAATGGGCTAGGCCCTCCCACAACGCCCCTACAGACACTCCCACAGGCCAATCTGATCTAGGCAACTCCTCAACTGAGATTCTCTTTTCCCAAGTGACTCTAGTTTGTGTCTAATTAAAAATGGAGATTAACGCTGGGCAGTGGTAGCGCACGCCTTTAATCCCAGCACTTGGGAGGCAGAGGCAGGCGGATTTCTGAGTTCGAGGGCAGCCTGGTCTACCGAGTGAGTTCCAGGATAGCCAGGGCTACACAGAGAAACCCCTTTTCAAAAAAACAAAAAAAAAAAAAAAAAAAAAAAAAACAATGGAGATTAACGAGCACACCTGGTGTCTTGGGTTTGATCCCTGGACTGTCACACAAGTACCATGGCACAGTAATAATAAATAACATTTTTTCTTTAAAAAAAAAAAATGTACGGGGCTGGTAAGATGGTTCAGCCATTAAGAGCACTGACTGCTCTTCAAGAGGTCCCGAGTTCATTCAATTCCCGGCAAACACATGGTGGCTCACAACCATCTGCAACTCCAGTTCTAGGGGAACCAACGTGCTCTTGAGCCTTCCCAAGGCGCTGCACACATGTGGTGTGCATACACACACGCAGACAATACACCCATACACAGAAACTAGATAAAATATTTTTAGTTACCCTTAAGTGGGGCTAGAGAGATAGTTCAGCAGTTAAGAATATGTGTACTGCTCTTGCAGAGGGCCTGAGTTTGGTTCCCAGCACCCATATCAGGTAGATCATAACTGCCTGTAACTCCTCTTCTAGGGAATGCAATGTCCTCTGCCTATGTGGGCACCTGCCCTCATGTGCTCAGACACACACAAATGCATATAAATAATAAATAAATAAATAAATAAATAAATAAATAAATAAAATCGTTTAAGTTATTTGAGTTGATGATTTGAGTTTCATAACAGATGAATTTTCCTGACATTGAAACAGAATTTCCAAAATGACCATGACATACTTACTCTGCTTTTAAATTTTTATTGTTATTGTGTGTGTGTGACCGTGTGTCCGTGCATGCGCATAATGTATGTCTGTGTAAGACAAGTGTACATACATCACAGTGCTTGTGTGGCGGTCATAGAACAACTTTGGGCTTGGGGGTTTTGTTTTTTTAAGATTTATTTATTTATTTTATGTATGAGCACACTGTTGCTGTCTTCAGACATGCCAGAAGAGGGCATCAGACCCCAGCCACCATGTGGTTGCTGGGAATTGAACTCAGGACCTCTGGAAGAGCAGTTAGTGCTCTTAACCCCTGAGCCATCTCTCTAGCCCACAACTTGGTTTTCTGCTACAGTCATTTATTTATTGTTTATTTTGTGTATGTGTCTATGTACAGGGTCAGCCCTGGATTCCATGGCACACATGTGGAGGTCAGAGGACAACCTTAAAGGAATCTGTTCTCCTCTGCCACACTGGGAGCCAGGGATGACACTCAGGTCTTTAGGCCTATACAGCAAGCACTTTTGTCTGCTGAGCCGTCTCACCAGCCTGGCCCTGTTATTTTGTGCTGCATATTATTGCAGCAATATCATCCTCAGTGTGATGGTTATAAAGTTAAAATATAAATTAACTTTGAAAACTGTTCATGATTCTCTGTATCCTGCAGATGAAATATTCAACCGAGATTTAATTCTTCAAGATGAGAGAGAGAGAGAGAGAGAGAGAGAGAGAGAGAGAGAGAGAGAGAGAAGTCATTCCATTGGCGTATACCTTGGCCTTTTATTTAATAATAAAAATATTAGGTGCATATCAAAGAACTGTTTTAAAGTACATTGCATGATTCATTAACAGAAAATGTTTGGTTTGTATACCTATTTTACTCATCTTTATATGGGGGGGGATTACTAGTAGAAAAAGTTTAAGACTTAAGAGCCATTCTTCAACTGGGCAGTGGTGACACAAGCCTTTATTTAATCCCAGTACATGCTGGGCACTGGTGGCGGCACTCCTTTAATCCCAGCACTTGGGAGACAGAGACAGGCAGATTTCTGAGTTCAAGGCCAGCCTGGTCTACAGAGTGAGTTCCAGGACAGCCAGGGCTACAGAGAGATACCTTGTCTCAAAAAACTAAAAAAAAAAAAAAAAAGTAGGGGAGGGAAGGGGGGGGAGGGAGAAGCAGGAGGGGAGGGGGAGGCGGGGAGAGGGGGGGAAGGGAAGGCCAAGGGTTAGGAGCATCCCCTTGGCAACCCGAATCCTGGGCCACCTGATTTTCTTCTCATAATCTTAGGATTGTGTGAACAGAGGGGAGATGTGTTCTGTGGGTTGTGGCTCATGTTACAGCTCAGCTGCCAGCCTGAATTGTCTAGCCATAAGCACAGCAGCTGGCTTGCTCTGAAGCAGCATTCCAGCTAGTGGCTGTAGCCACAAAACCAGGAGCCCTGCTCAGTTTTCCTCCTTAAGACATTTTTCTTAGGGAAAAAACAAAACAAAACAAAACAAAACAAAAGCCAAAGAAGAAAATCAGCCAGGGTCTTAGTTAGGGTCACTATTTCTACGATGAAACACCACAAGCAAAACAACTTGTGGGAGGAGAGGGTTTATCTGGCTTACATTTCCACATCACTGTTCAACATCAGAGGAAGTGGGGATAGGAAGGCAATCAGGGCAGGAGCTGACATGGAGGAGTACTGCTTACCAGCTAGTTCGTCATAGCTTCCTCACAGAACCTGGGGCCACCAGCCCAGGCATGGCACAACCCACAATGGGCTCCTCCACCCCCATCAATCACCAATTAAGAAAATGCCCTACAGTGTGTCTACAGCCTGTTCTTATGGATGTATTTTCTTAATCAAGGCTCCCTCCTCTCAGGTGACTCAAGCTTCTGTCAAGTTGACTTAAGACTAGCCAGCACACCCGGCAACCAGCATTGCCTACGTATAATTTAAAAAGACTCCCGCCCATTTGCTGAGAGAGTAATTGTTTGGCAATAAGCCTAAGCCTCTATCAAAAAACAAACAAAATAAAATAAACTCACTACTCAGGAGGCTGAGGCAGGAGGATTGCCCCAAGTATGAGGCCAGACTTCTCTATATAATGAATTCTAGCCTGTGCTACAAAGGGAGAACATGCCTGGGACAGAAGAGATGTGGAATAAAAAATAAAAGCACATGAGGTTCCTGTGGGACCAGTGAGGTGGCTCAGTGGGTAGAGGCACTTGTCACTAAGCCTTGTGATTCAAGTTTTATCCCTAGGACCGTCATGGTAGAAGGAGAAAATGGATCTTAAAAAGTGTCCTCTGATCATGTCCACGTGCACTAAGGCATGCACACACATTTACACAGGAGCACACACAAGCGCGACCATGGCTCGTCATGGCGCTGCGTCAAACGTCTTTCATCCCAGCACTCAGGAGGCAGAAGCCAGTAGACCTTTGTGAGTTCTAGGCCAGCCTGGTCTACACAGTAAGTTCCCAGATAGCCAGGGCTACACGGAGAGACCCTGCCTCAAAACAACAACAGTAATAATAATTTTGTTTATTACTTGAAATTTTCATACATGTATACAAAATATATAATATATATGCTATATATTATATATATAATCTTATCTGCCCCCACTGCTTCCTCCAACTCTCCATGGCACTCCCCGTCATTTCCTCCCTAATATCATGCCTGCTTTTTAACTTATTGCTATTACTAAGACACCCCTAGGTCCAATGTTGCCTATGTGCTCACTGCTGTGAGACACTCACTGGGCAACCTAGCAGTGACCACACCCCCAAAGGACAATGACTCTCCCCTGATCCACAGCCCCCTACCACCAGGAGCCCTCTCCCTACATTTTTGTATTTATTATTGTGTGTGCGTGCGCTCACATGCATGGCCACACTTGTGGAGGTCAGAGGACAATTTGGGGAGCCAGGGAGTCCACCATGTTGGTCCTAGAAATGGGATTCATGTCATCAGGGCTGGTGGCCAGTGTCTCTGTTCGATGAGTCATTGCACTGGCCCCAGCAGAATTCATCTTTAGAAAGATATAATAGGGCTGGAGAGATGGCTCAGTGGTTAAGAGCACCGACTGCTCTTCCAGAGGTCCTGAGTTCAATTCCCAGCATCCACATGGTGGCTCACAACCATCCGTAATGGGATCTGATGCCCTCTTCTGGTGTATCTGAAGACAGCGACAGTATATTCATATGCATTAAATAAATAGGTTTTTTTGTTGTTGTTGTTGTTTTGGGGTTTTGTTTGTTTGTTTTTTCGAGACAGGGTTTCTCTGTGTAGCCCTGGCTGTTCTGGAACTCACTCTGTAGACCAGGCTGGCCTCAAACTCAGAAATCCGCCTGCCTCTGCCTCCCAAGTGCTGGGATTAAAGGCGTGCGCCACCACCGCCCAGCTAAAAATAGTATTTTTAAAAAAGAATTTTTTTTTTAAAAAAAAGAAAGATGTAATAATGAATACAGTATCACCCGATGTCCGTTCACATTTCTCCAGGGTGCAGTTGCCACGTTCATGGTGAAGTATCCTTGATTTCTAAACCACCCGCGGCAAATTCCTTGGCATGCATTACCTAATCCATGACTTTTCAAGTTTTTGTGTGTGTGTGTGTGTGTGTGTGTGTGTGTTCCTGTGTGTATTCATGAGCTCACATGTGCACATGTGTGCAGGTGTTTGTACATGCCTGTGCACGTGGAAGCCAGGAGTTGGCACTTCATGTCTTCCTTGAGGCCAGAAGATGGTGTCTGGTCTTCCTGGAACAGGAGTTACAGACAGTTGAGAGTTACCTGGTGTGGGTGCTGGGCATCAAGCATGGATCCACTGAAAGAGTAGCCAGTGTTCTCAACTCTGAACTGTTTCTCCATACCCTCTCCATCTTATTTTTCGAGACAAGGTCTTTTGTTGAACCTCTAGCTCACTAATTCAGCAAGACTGGATGCCCAGCGAGTCACAGGGATCCACATGCCAGCACTGGGACTGCAGGAACGCTATGCCAGGCTTTTACACTGCTGGAAACCCAACTCCGATCCTCATAGTTACGTGACAAGCACTTTAGCATTTGCCATCCTCCCCAACCCTTCAAATTGTTTTCAAGTGACCACAAGTTTAGGGTCACCTTCATGGTTACAGCAACCAAGTACATGCTAAAACCGTATCCTAGAATATTCCACAGATAAAAACCTGAGTCCCAACAGTGTAAAGGCACATTCTTAAGAGACCTGTGAACCAAATGCACAAAACACAGATAGATATATCTCATTTATGAGGGGGCTGGGGGTGTGGCTCAGTGGTAGAGCCCCTGCCTAGAATCCCCCAGTGAGGGGCT
>NW_021604773.1:1092208-1101807 GCF_004785775.1 Grammomys surdaster | reverse complement strand
GTGGCTCAGTGGTAGAGCCCCTGCCTAGAATCCCCCAGTGAGGGGCTGGGGGCGTGGCTCAGTGGTAGAGCTCCTGCCTAGAATCCCCCAGTGAGCGGCTGGGGGCGTGGCTCAGTGGTAGAGCCCCTGCCTAGAATCCCCCAGTGAGCGGCTGGGGGCGTGGCTCAGCGGTAGAGCCCCTGCCTAGGATCCTCCAGGGAGGGGCTGGGGGCGGGGCTCAGTGGTAGAGCACTTACTTAGCAGTTATAAAGTTCTACAATCTATCTGCAGCACCACTAATAATAATTATTATATATTATATAATAATATTAGTATAAAATTATTAGTATAATATAATTATATATTATATAGTAATATTATATAGTAATATTAGTATAATATAATTTTTATTATTATTTCAAAATATGAGGCAGAGTTAGGAAGATGACTCATTAGATAAAGTGTTTCACAAACATAAGGACCCAAGTTCAAATCCCCAGCACCAGTAAAATCGTATGTGGTGGAAGACATTTGTAACCCCATCCTAGGGATGGATCCTGGGGACTCACTGCACAGCCTGAAACTGGGAGATGCAGGTTCAGCAGAGAGCTGATCTCACAAAGCAGAGTGGAGGTATACGGAGGACGGGTCTCCTGCCTCCACCTCTTCAGCATCAGGTTACTTCACTACCACAGCGGGCTTAGGACTTTAGCTCAAGGCTGTACAGCCTTTAGGAGGCGGAGCCCGGCTGGCAGTCGGTCCTACTGATCCTCCCAGCCCCCATGTTCTTGCAGTAGTACCTCTTAGGATTGGTTGATCACCATGGCAACAGGCTCTGCCACTCCTCCAAGCTGCTATGCCTTTCCCACCATTGACGAACTGAGATTTCTCTGAACCTATAAGTCAATATAAAGCGTTTCTCCCATAAACTGTTTCTAATATTTTTGTCACAGCAATACAGAATAAACTAATAGTGAGATATGTTCAATATTATGTCATCTAAGGAGGCGCGGGTGGTTCCTGCAGGCTGGGTCCCAAACCGCGACTGACTGGTACCTCTGCACTTTTAGTTCTGAAGGAAACAGGAGTCCAAGGAGAAAACCTCAGAAGTCAGACTCCACTTCAGCCTCTATCTGTACCAACCCTGTTGCCTCTTGCTGTCACCAAAGATAAAAATTACATAGAACACACAAAGAGAGAGCTGTCGCCACAAAACTGCAGAGATTTCCGGCATTCCCCAGTCCCTTCTCTTTGCTTTGGGAGGAGCTACCTCATACAAAGCACATACTCCTTTCCTGAACAAGGAGTGGGCAGGGCAGAGCCATCCGCCCACAGGAAGATTCTTTAGCGCCCAATACAGCCCAGTATTTGTATAGTTCCTAGAGAACATGAGGACTCCGAGATAGACGCAGAGGGAATCTCTTTGAGTTTGAGGCCAGATTGAGCTACACAGCCAGAGCTACATAAAGAGCCTGTCTCAGAAACAATAAATCTTAAAACGAAAAGGCTCTGTGGGTAGTTCTTTTGTGTAGCCCGGAGCCAAGCAACGCATCCTAAGGTATGGAGAGACTTGGACCCCAGAGTAGCTGTTCTTAGGCTGGCCATTCCTTAGTCACTGGAAAGCTTTTGGCAACAGATTTAGGAAGCCCATCCCCGAAGTGGCTCGATAGATGCAGAGTGGGCCCAAGAATGTGCATTTCTCACAAACTCCAGAAGCCAGTGAAGCAGCTAGGCATAGGCCCTTATTCTGGGCTTCGATGCGAATTGCAGGAGAATCTATGGTGAGCGTGTGGTTGAGTCTGCGATCTCTGTGCACCCTCTCGTGGTCCTAAAGGGCCTCTGCAACTCTTGTGAGTTGGCGCCTCAGCCTGTGGAAGAGGAGGAGCCTGCACTAAGAATCCGGGTCCTCTCTGGGCGCCAGACCTTGGTTACCGGAAAAGGTGACGTCATAGGTCCCTGAAACCCTTACTCTCCCTTTACTTCATCTACCCACTACCCCAGGAATCTAGAGCGCCTCTGTCCTTGTCTGAGGCGGCCGAAAGACAGGAAATGAGGATCCAGGCAAGAACATACATCCAGAAAATCTGCACGGACCACCCGATGCCCAGCATTAGAATTCTAATTATCCAGCAGCCCTGCTAGAGCCAGGTGGCCTTTTGTTTTGATTCTTTTGGTTTGAGGTTTTTGTTTGCTTGCTTGCCTCTGTGTTCTGTTTATGCACACGCGCGCACACACACACACACACATACACACACAGCAGCAGCAGCAGCAGCAGCTCTTGCGAGTTGACACCTCTGCATACCTGAATGCTAGAAGTACCTTGTGGAAGGGAGGAGCCTGCACTAAGGATCTGAATCCTGTGTGTGTGTGTGTGTGTGTGTGTGTGTGTACACATGCTCTTGCCATGTTTCACACGTGTAGATCAGAGGTCAGCTGTGGAAGTCAGGTCCCTTTTTCCACCACATGAGCTGGAATAGAACTCAGGACATCATACTTGTCCCAAGCTCCTCCACACCCTAGACCCATCGAGAGCTGGGTCTTGCTTGGTTTTGATGCAGGGTCTCATGTAGTGTAGCCCGGGCTGAGCTGGAATTACCTATGTAGACGAGGTTGGCCTCTAACTGATCCTCCGGCCTTCACTCCCTAAGTGAAGACGTGCTCTACCAAATACATGATGCCAAATGGTCTCTCAGTGACACTGTTTCCCCCATGTCCAGCTCTGATCCTTGCACAGAGGGACCGGCAATTCCATGCTAATGGTCTCTGATCACTCTCTTGCCTTGCCTTGTAACTTCCCTTGGGCGTGTGCCTGCCTCAGGCCTCTGTTACCTCAGCCGTCCTCAGGCTTCTACCTTGGGAGCCTTTTCCAGCCAGAAGTCCTGGATATCTAACACATAGATCTTATCTAGAGAATTCGTCACCTGCGGCCTCTTCCAGGAACGCTCCTGCTCTAGGTCCTGAAGGAATCCGCATTGCGCAGCCTGTGCTGTGGTTGCCTTTTCCGCCGCCAGAGGGCAGCCGTGTCCCACCTTCCTCCGCCATTTAGGGCTCTACGCAGGTAGACCTCCAGCAAGGGCTGCGGGTCTGAAACCTTCCTCCTTGCCTCCCCCCGCCCCACACCCGGACCTTAGGGCCTCCACTCCACGGCTCCTCTCCTCTGCTCTTCTTTTTTCGATCCTCAACTCCCTCCGTCCAGAGACCATATGGTTCTGGAATGTTCCTCGTCAATGCATCTGGGATCTGGTTTATGCAACTCAAAAGAGTTATCCGTTGCGACCATTTAACAAACGTCAGCCAACCGGTACAACGCTGCTTGCTTGACGCACGCACTGGATATACCCCACTCCCACTGCTTGGATCTGTGAGAGGCTCTCCTTTCCCCCACCCCATTCATCCCACTTTCTGGGACCAGGTATGACCTCACAAGCCATAGCTCCAGAGTTCTTTGCCAAGGCTGTTGAGCTTGAATGAGGCACTGGGGTTGAAGAAGGCCGCTCAATCCCGAAGGCTGCAGCAGAAAACAGCCACATCGACGAACCTCTGGGTGGTCTTCAGTAAAATTACCTCTGAGTTTGGGGTCTCCAGACTCCAGTGACCTGGGATCTCGGTTATATGCTTTTCAGAGGAGTGGCATCCCCCAACCCAGGAAAGTGCCCTTATTTCATCTTTGAGCAATGTACCTATCCTCTTGCGGCATCGCTAAAGAGCCCATTGTGTGGTTGACACAAATGTCACAAGGGGCAGTCAGGGCTTCTGACTATGGGAAGGAAGCGTCATCAGAGGACCCTTCCTTGGGAATGTGACATCTGAAGAGTCCTGAGGGAGGGCATCCCAGGCAGCAGGAGCAGCCTGTGCAAAGGCCCTGGGGTAGGAACATGCAGTATTTCCCAGGACCTGGAAAATTGAAGACACAGAGGGGTTTATGGGAAATGAGGCAGAGATTGGAAGGGACTTCATGTGTGGACCTCGGTGACAGAGAAAACGTTCAGTGGCCACAGAGATGTCCTGTACCTACAATGAGCAATGTGGTCACCACTGGCCATGTGAAGCACCTGAGCACGTGCAGATGGGACCTCAAAATCAATAGCAACGTGTTGTGTTGCTTTACTTCGTTTGCATTCTATGTAAATTGAATTGCCTCTAGGAGGCCAGTGGTGACACTGTTGGACCAAGAGGCTCCAGATCACTGTAAGATGTTTGGCTTGGAGTTGTGTTGACATAGCAAGCTCTTCCAGGGTATGGAGAGAGAGGTGACACTACCAGGTGTCAGATGTGGCTGCTAAGATAACCCCCCTGGACTGTCATGCTGGCATTCATGACAGTGACACACAGACCAGGTTAAAAGCCCAGGCTGGGGTGAGGCTTGGGGAAAGGGACTGTGAGGTTAACTAGGGACTATAACAGGGTCTGGGGGAGGGGGGCTGTAGGTCACAGTACAAGTGACAATGCCCAGGACTGAATCGGAGTGTGGAAGGGCAATAGGGTCCCGGGAGCAGGAGCCAGGGATGTGTGTCAGCCACGACAGCAAGCCACGCCCCTCAACCTGGTACACACTCACACCATTGTCACACCACAGAGAAAAACCAACAACTAGGATGCTTCATTGCTTCATTTGAGGACCCCGGGTCACACAGCACACAGGAACAGGTACCTATAACTATGCAAGTGGAAGTGACATGGGGCCCCCCCCAGCCACCAGACCCCAAGTCCATCAGCCCACATGAAGGGGTTTCCTCTCCAGCCCACAGGCCCCTCTGGTCTGCCTCTCTATCTGTCCTCATCATCATCACTGGTCCTGGGAAGGAAGGAGAGGGGCTGCTCTGATGACAAAGAGGTACCCATGGCCTTTGTTGCCTCCTATTACAAAAAGGTACCCACGGCTTTTGCAGTTTCTGTATGTCCCCACCAAGGAGTCTGGGTATGAGGCTGGTCAGAACTTCTGTTACATCCTAGAGGGTCCAGGTACCACGAACTGGTCACTTCCTGGGGATAGAAAGTTGAACACACACACACGCACACACACACGGGAACAAGAGGGTGCAAAGTGCTGTGCAGGGCAAAGCATGATTTACACGTCGAAACACAGAACTGGGCAGCCAGGGCTTCTGGCACGGAGCACTACCGGAAAACACACAGCTGAAGCGGCTGTTCTCAGGGACAGCTGAGGGCTGGAGAGTGGCCAGCATCAGCCAGGCTTACTAGGGGACCAATGATGCCAGGGTGGGGCACAGCAACTGTTTCCTACGATAGGGACACTTGACCCTTTAAGGGGATCTGGGGTATTTACTGCACACAGGGGTGTGTGGGGGGGTGAACAAGGGACTCCATTGTTATATTAAGTCAAGAGTTACAAGGGCAAACAGCTGAGGAGTGGCCAGTGACAGCTGGGGAGCCTCAGTAGGAGGGGCAGGGCTTGGCCAGAAAGCCAGAAATCTGGATGTCATGTAAGTTTTCCAAATCAGAACATATTGACAGGGTATTACCAGTTACCTGTGAACAACGGCTGGTGGGGGAGGCTTGGCTTCCCCTCTTTCCCACTTGCAGAGCCTCAGGAGGGTGGACTGATGCAAATGCCTTCCCAGCCTTCCATCCCTCCTCCTCCTCTTCTTCCTTCTTCTCCTCCTCCTCCTCCCCTTCCCCTCTTCTCCCTCCTCCCTCAGCCCCGCCTCCCTCTCCTCCCATTTTTTTATTCCTCCTCCTCCTCCAGCTCCCAGCCCCCGCAGACTTTCATTTATGGAATACCTTTCCTTCAAAACACACACGCGCGCGCGCGCGCACACACACACACACACACACACACACACACACGGTCCTTAACCCTTCCAAGCTTCCCTAATGCCCATAGTGTCCAACACTCTTGCTTCTCCCTAAGGCCCAGTCAGGGCCAAAGGTGGCTCACAGTAGATTCTAGCTGCTCGGCCAGAAACAGGTGACTGGAAGGATGGACAGGCAGGAGTGCCAGGCACCCACACGCACTCACGCGGGGGGCGGGGGGCGGCTCCAGAGGTAGAGCAGAGCCCCTCGGTGTCTTCAGGCCCATCTCTCCTCCGCACCCACCGGCCACTGCATCCGAGTGTCTTGTCTCTTTTTCCTTGTCGTATCTAGGCTGCAGCCATAATGATCGCTCACGCCATCTGTTCATGGAACTGAGAGGGAAAGCTGGGCACCGACCATAGCCAGCCAGGGACGCGGCAGAGCACAAAGCGAATGCACACGGTTAAGCGAGAGGGGGGCTGCAGGGAGGAGAGAGAATAGGAGGGAAGAAGGGGGAGGGAAGTCCACACACAAGAGACAGAGCTCGTAGTGACATCTGCGGCACTAACGGCATTTGGGCGCCCGCCTTGGGCCCCTGCGTGCTTTCTTTCCGCGGGTAGACTTGGGAACAGCAGCTGGCTGTCCCTTGGCCTCGCCAGCCCTGGCACGGGCCCCGGCGCCTGCGGATCCCTTCTTCTTCTTGTTGTTGTTCCCCGCATGGTCCTCGGTTGAAGCCCCGCTCCCCGCTTTCTTCTCTGGGGTGACAGCTCGGCCACGACCGCGGCCACCCCTGCGGGTTTTGCGTGCCCGGGACGCGGTGGAGACCGCGGTGGCGCCGGCCGGTGGAAGGCTTTTGGAGCCGGTGCGCGCTCTCTTGGCGCGCGGCTTCTTGGACACGCTGTCACCAGGCTCTGACTCTTCGCTGTCAGTGTCCTCGGAATCTCCTTCTGACTCTGTGTCTGAATCCTCGTCCGATTCCTCGTTAGATTCGAGATTCTCCTGGGAGGCCAGGAAAGCCAGGACCTCGGACAAACCACCTTGGCTGTGATCACACTTCCGGCCACTTCCACCACTGCCCCACCTGCTGGCTTCTTCCTCTCTCACGGATTCCACCATATCTTGCGCAGCCAGGAGTGCCACCAGCTCCAAGAGGCCACCCTGGTGGCCCTCAGCGGTCCAGCCTCTGAGGAGACCCAGCCCAGACTTCTTTCCCTTGGGGCAGTTCTCTGCTTCTGCCAATGTAGAAATACATTCCAGAAGATTCCCATCTTCCTCTGCCTTCCTCAGGACCATGGCGTCCACCTGGCGGCCTGCTTCCTCTACCTTCACCCTGGGCCCAGCGGTGTCCTTGGCCATGACGGACAGGACTTGAGGAAGGACGTCTTTTTTGTCTTTTTTATCGCCCCAGCCAAGGGTCTCAATCACAGAAGCGATTTTCAGCATTTCCTCTCTGGCAGAGGGGTCAGCGGGGTCTGTATAAGCAACGATAGCCACAAACTCGGGGCTGTCCATCACTTCCTTTCCTTGCTCTCCATTTTCCAGAGACTCGCTGTCGGAATCATCATCGTCGTCGTCATCTTCGTCGTCATCATCTTCTTCTTCATCGTCATCTTCATCATCATCTTCGTCATCATCATCCTCCACCTCCGTATCTACCTCCACTGCGGGGGTATCTCTCACAGCCAGTAGCGCAACTAAATCAGGGACCCCGCTCTTTTCGTCTTTGATGTTTAAGCAGATAGACTCTGTCCCAGGAAGATCTTTCTCTATCTCTTCCTTCTTAGCTTTGTCGGTGACAGTGACAAGTGCCAAAAACTCTCGGGGGCCATCACCTTCGTCCTGGTCACCCCGAAAGGCCCACTTCTTGGTGAGCTCTTTGGCAGCTGCTTGGAGCGTGGCATACAGGGCCCTCTGGTCCTCATCTACACTCAGGTCCTCTGCGTAGATCTCTTCTATGACGATACCCAGGCTGTCATCAGAAGAGTCTTCCGACTCACTCCTGGCTCGGCGCCCTCCCCGGCTCCTCTTCTGGCCCTTCTGCGCTGTCAACTTGTGGCTTCTGGATCGGCGCTTCCCTCCCCGACGGCCCCGACGGCCGCTCCTAGCTGCCCCTTCAGAGGAGCCAGCCTTCTTGGCCTCCTTCCCTAATCCCTTGGCCTGGGCCTGGGCCTCCAATACCAGAGGGATGGCTATTTCTCTGAAGTCATCCATTGGCCTTTCATCCAGCAACAGGCGCCTCATCTGCCTAAGGACCCGCGCATCTTGCCCGCGGTCCTTACTCAGGATTTTCCAGATCCCATTCTCTCCCCTAATGTGGATAGGAATGGCAGAGTGATCGAAGTCTGCCCCAAATTCTACAAGGGCAGCCTGAGCCTTCTCCTTGGTCACAGATCTCACAGTACGAAGCCTGTAGTTGCCCAGGGGCTGCAAGTTCGGCCTCAGGGTAGCTTCGATGTCCGCCTGCTGCAGGCGCTCAGGGATGCCCGTGATCAGGAGGGCCCTGTGCACCTCCACTTCCAGCTCCTTACACCAATCTTGCAGAAGGTTCATAGTCATGGCGCTGCCCGGCGGAGGCTAATCTTAGGTGGGAGGGAGCCGGAGAAAGGGGTGGGCTAGGTCAATCCCAGTCTCAAAGGCCACCCGCAGGGTCAGAGTCCAGACTCCCGGTTTGGGGCTCTGGGCTATAGCTACCTGCTAGCTAGCCGGATGCAACGGTCTTCCCCCGGGGCAATCCGAGGGTCCGCAGGGGGCTTACGTGTACGTTCTTCGGGCTGGCTCGGGTTGTCTTCCCTTCTCTTTGTCCCTGACAACCTAGGTGACTGGACACGGCTGCTGGGGTACAGGAGGGCGACGATCAACGCACCTGGTGGGCGTGGGGGTGGGGGGGGGAGCAGCGGCTCGCCTATGCTCCAGCGGAGTCTGGAGTGAAGCGAGTACCTTGGTCTAGACGCTCCGCGGGGCCGCTGCGGAACGGCAGCCTCAGTCTGCGCCTGCGCGGACCCAGTCACCTCCCCGCCCCCTCCTGCTAGTCCCCGTCTCCATAGCAACACTGCAGGCAGCAGCTGGGGTCTGTCCGGGTACCGTCGCAGCAGCTGCTCTTAAAGGGCCAGGTGGGAAGGAGGGCTTGGGGACTAGTGAGCCAAGAAGAAGGACAAAGTCACTGTGGAAACCTCTGAAGGAGATCTGTCTCGCTTCAAGGGATAGAGACCGCCTTTGAAAGAATAGAGACTCCCGCCAGGGTCATTTATTTTGGTTTTGTTTTTTGAGGCAAGGTGGTCTGTAGAACAGGCTAACCTTGAACTTGCCATGTAGCCAAGGATGAGCTTGAACTTCTGATTCTCCTGCTTCCGCCCTCCTCACAAGTACTGCGATCACAGGCCTGAGTGATGTCTAGCCTGCGTTGTTTTATGAATACGTTTCTGGGGCTCGAGGCCAGGGTTTCGTGCATGCTGCACAAGCACTCTACCACCCGAACTACGTCCTCACTCCCGCGGGACACATAGACCTCTGATTTATAAAGCCCCAAATCAAACTGTCCTTTGGAGGTGTGACCTCACACAGGCTCTAGGTTTTACAGTATAGAGGTCTCAATATCAAGCACAGACGCCCAGGTCAACTGTCCTTTATGAGCTAAGGGGTATCATTTAGGGTGTGTGGGACTCGGTAAGTGGGTACCAGACTCACGGAGGGAGAACAGCTTCACTCATGGATGTTCCTATATTCTGTTTCTGAAACAGGATCTCACTTTGTAGCCCAGGTTGGCCCAGAACTGTGTAGCCCAGGTTAGCCAAAACTCATAGAGATCTGCCTCTGCCTCTCTGCCTCTCTGCCTCTCTGCCTCTCTGCCTCTCTGCCTCTCTGCCTCT
>NW_021604773.1:1087784-1092198 GCF_004785775.1 Grammomys surdaster | reverse complement strand
TGCCTCTCTGCCTCTCTGCCTCTCTGCCTCTCTGCCTCTCTGCCTCTGTCTCCTGAATGCTGGGATTAAAATTGTATGCTAACACACTTGGATCCTTTTGGGGTTTGGTTTTTGGAACAAGATATCACTATGTAGCCAAGGCTAGCCTCAAACTCCTAGTAATCCTCCTGCCTCAGAATGCTGGGATCATAAGAGTGAACCACTGTACCCAGATATTCCAAATTCTTTATTTTTAAATTTTTATTTTATTTATGATTAGCATGTGTGTGTGTGTGTGTGTGTGTGTGTGTACGATACATGTGGAGTAGGCCATGCCTGAGCCATGACATATGTATGGAGGTCAGAGGACAACTCTTAGGAGGTCAGCCCTCACCTACAATCATCTCCTTGGTTTATTGCTTTAAAGGCCCTTGAGCTGGCTGTTCCTCACTCTATGGGGTCAAATAGGCTATCGTTGGATTTATACTCTATTCTTATTGTTTTCCTAGCTGCAACTTTGAGAATCTTCTAGAACTTTCCCTGACCTGTTTGCTTCTCTGTGAAATGGTGACAGCCATTGTTCCTTTTTCTAAGGGTTCTCCTGGAGATTCTGACCCATGAGAGTGAGGGGAAGAAACTGGCTTACAGTGGCTTCTCCTTGAACAATGGCTGTGCGTACTGGTCATCGATGCTTGACGTTACATAAGCACTTGTCAAACAATAAAGAAACGAACAGAATGAAACCACCTTGGGTTCCCACCATCCTCTGGCTTTGTTATTTGCTTTGTCAGTTTAAAAAAAAAAAGGTAGATGGCACAGTTCCCATGGCAACTGGGCACTGCGCAAACCGTTTACCTGCTCTCAGTTCTCCCTGCTCTTCGTTCATCTTCGTGATCCTAAAATGGATGTCCCTCGGACAGAAACACCATACTAGCCTCAAACGCAAAATGCCTGTGTGACGTGACATTTTACAGTAGTCATCATTAATTAATACAAAGCAGAAGTGAATTTTCCGAATAGATCTTATCTATCTCTGAAGCTCAGGTTATCTCCAGATCGCCTTGGGTACCAAAAAAAAAAAATGGATTTTTTTAGGTTTCTTTCATTGTGCATGTGCATGGGTGTGCTGTGGGGTGTGTGTGTGTGTGCACTTGAATGCTTGTGTTTGTGTGTGTGTATGTATGTACACATGTGTGTTTGTATGTGTGCCCGTGTATGTGTGTCCATGCCCATGTACCATGACACATGTGTAGAGTTCAAAAGACAACCTGGTCAGTTCTCTCCTCCCACCGTGTGGTACGGAGGATTAAGCTCTCATCTGCAGGCTTCCCTGTTGTGTAACCTTGCTGTTCCTAGTTTGGGGTCTGTCCATTTGTCTTGAGACATGTTCTCACCCTGTAGCCCAGGCTGTGCTTGAACTTTCAACAATCCTCCTGTCTCAGCCAGCTATTGCTGGAATTATATAAAGGGAGCCACAACAGCTGACTGTACACTGTAGTCGTGTGCACGTGTCGTTACACAAAGCCGTGCATGGGCCGCTGTGCGTTCTACTGTTCATAACAAGTCTCTTTGGAACAGACAAGGGTTCAGCAGGCACAGCTGGCTTCTGGGAATTCATTCTGAGGAAATCAGTAGGGATACCTGTGTGTGTGTGAACATGGAGGCACCAGAGCGATTTGGACCCACAGGACAAGATGAGAAGCCTAAACCGTGTACTTTTTTTACATCTGCCATGGACAGCGGTGGGTAAAGCGCACATGGGAATGAATATCGTATCATGAAGTAACCCGTCTCTGTATATGACTGAGGGCAGGGGAGATGGCTCAGCAGGTAGAGGAGCCTGCTGCCACACCTGAGGACCCAGGTTCAATTCCTGGGTAACTTTTTGTTGTTTCGAGCTTTCCTCTAACCCACACATACATATGGCAGCCACTCATGAACATTCAAGGACTCACACTAACAATAATAGTAAATAAAATTTAAACCTTGTAGCTTTTTTTTTTTAAGAGCCTACGAGATGCCACAGCAGGTCACAGCAGGTCACAGCAGGTCACAGCATTT
Source organism: Grammomys surdaster (assembly GCF_004785775.1). Classification (NCBI taxonomy): domain Eukaryota; kingdom Metazoa; phylum Chordata; class Mammalia; order Rodentia; family Muridae; genus Grammomys; species Grammomys surdaster. The sequence goes on along the minus strand of NW_021604773.1, from coordinate 1,090,158 downwards.
GTAACCAAGCCTGATGAGCTGAGTTCTATCCCCAGATCCACAGAATAGAAGAAGAGAACCAGAAACCATCATCGTGGTTGGACACTGCCTTCCGACCCTCATGCACATGCTAGGTACGCTTGTACCCCAGACACATACAAAACAAAGTAAATAATTAAATAAATACATGTAATAAAATTTTAATAAAAATACGAACTGTACAACTCATGGCTCATGTGGTGATACACATCTGTCAATCTGCATACACTAGTTTGAAACCTAGGGTGGGAGTAGGCTACATAAAGTCTCCTTACATTGTTCTGGCTGGCCTGGAATTCTCCTGCCTCTGCCTCCCCAGAGCTAAGATCCCAGGTATGCAAAGCTACATCCAGCCTAAGCCTTTGCAATTTTACATTTTATTGTTCTGTTTAAGGTATGTAGCCCAGGCTATCCTTGAACTCCTGATCTAAACTCCTTGCCTAGGCATACTGGGCATGCCAGGAATACAAATGGGTACTATTAAGTCTGGGGTTTTGTTTTGCTTTTTGGTTTTTCTTATTTGGGTAGAGAATTAGGAACCCAGAAACTTCTAGAAGGTGGGGTGTGGTACTGAAGAAGCGGAGGCTCTTTCGGGCGCAAACGATCCAGAGCATCAGATAAGGGTAGATTAGAACCTTGCTTCCCTAAGCAAAAGTTTAAGTGAGGAACAGCCAGGAGCATCCAGAGACCCACAAGTGTGTTTTCCAGCCTTTCCCTGGGCACTTCCTCTGGAGTCATAACCTCTCTGAGTTTAGGAAGGACCTGTGACTGGCCAAGCTGCAGCCACTGAGGTTCCCATGGAAACAGCCGGGAGAAAAGAGCATATGCAATGTTTTATGAAATCCTTTTCTAATTCCTGTGTTTGAGGAAGGGAAAGAAAGAAGCTGCATATGAGGCCACAGGCCTGGCATGCTAGCACCTGCCACCCTGTCACAGCAGGCGGTGGAGGAATGAGAACCAGGAATTCAAGGACAGCTTTCACTACATACCAAGAGCCGGTCCAGCCTGAGCTATGTGAGTCTCAGACTGTAAGAAGGAGGTAGGTTGCTGGAGAGATGAGTTAGTCAAAACAGTACTCACCACATAAGCATAAGGAACTGACTTTGGTCCCACAGCACCTACATAAAGGCTCGGCCCGGCTGTGCACTCTCGTAGTCTCAGCACAGAGGAAGCAGAGATACCAGGATTCCCTCAGCACTCTGAGCCAGACAACCTGAATCAGTGAACTCCAGCTTCAATGGAAGATCTTGCATCAAAAAGCAAGGTAGAGGGCCAGTGAGCTGGTTCAGTGGGTAGTGAGGCTTGCTGCCAAGCTCAAGGACCTGTGTTCGATACCTGAAGCCACCTTATAAAAGGAGAGAACCAACTCCTGCAAGCTGTCCCCTACCCTCTTCACGCATGGAGTGGCCCACACACAAACATACATGCACGAATAAACGTTATGATTTCCTTAAAAGATTTTGTTTTTAAATTAAAGTGGAGAGCGATTTGAGGAAGATACCTGACACCAACCTTTGACTTATACGTGCACGAACACACACACACACATACACACACACACACACACAGTTGCATAGTGGGGCAGGGAAGAAAGGAGGAGGGGGAGGAGGAGGAGGAGGAGGAGGAGGAGGAGGAGGAGGAGAAAGAACATACCAAAGTGATGGCGGGAGTAAAAATTCTAAAACAAAAACACTAGCACTGCCGACTCTTCCCAGTGCTCAGTGGAATTTTCCAGAGCTTGCGTGGTATTGATATTGCAGCTGACAAGAAAGGAGTAGGTAGGCGGGCTGTGGAGTGACACATGAATGAGATTTTCGAAGCCTCACAAGAAATTGTTTCCTCCCCAGGCAGGCCCAGGGAAAGGCACACACAAGGAGGGGCGGGGTGTGAAAACCTTGTAGAAGCTGAGGAAGGGGAGGAGCACCAGAAATGCCATCTTCTGACTATGGCGGGCCATGCACTCACAAACCATACATAGCAGCTGTGGCTATGCGCTCAAAACCTGTACATGCTCATGCCAGCGTGCGCACTTACACATGCAAACACACAGAGAGAACAAAACAACAACCACAACAAAAACATAAGGAGAGTAGGAGGGGGACTAACTGGAAAGGAGTAAGTTCTGTAGGAATGAGAAGGGGGATAAGAGATGGCATGTAAGCCTGGCATGGTGGCGCATGCCTTTAATCCTAGCACTGCAGAGGCAGGTGAATCTGTGTGAGTTCGAGGCCAGCCTGGTCTATGAAGCCAGTCTAGGATAGTCAGGGCTGCACAGAAAAGCCCTGTCAGAGAGGGAGAGAGGGAGAGACGGAGACAGGGAGACAGGGAGACAGGGAGACAGGGAGACAGGGAGACA
>NW_021604773.1:1075707-1082784 GCF_004785775.1 Grammomys surdaster | reverse complement strand
ATAATAATAAAAATTAAAGTCAGGGCTGGTTAATTTGGCCCAGTGGGTAAAAGTTCTTGAATTCCATCCTCAGGACACACATGGTGGAAGGAGAGAACTGATGTCTACAAGTGTCCTCTGACCTACACACACACACACACACACACACACACACACTGTAGCACACTTCTGTGCACAAGAACAGACACACAATAGATAGACAGATAGATAAATAAATAAATAAATAAATAAATAGATAGATAAATAGATAAATATGTAATTTTTTAAAATCCCTCTCCTAAGACAGTTAAAAGAAAATGAAAAAGAAAAGTCTGGAATTTTCTGAGTCAGAGACCACAATGCCTTAGAGAATACATCACAATGTTCCCTGGCGCCCCCAGATAAGCAAATGATTGCGGGGTTGTTTTTTTGCAGCAGGCTATGACTGAGCTGCGTGGGAGCTGAGAGCACACAGGTTGGTCCTCTTTCTGCTGCCTCTTCAGCCCCACCGGCTCTGTTGCCCTGGCAACCAGATCAGCACATCCTGAGCACAAAATCAATTTAACCACCTCGCTTCTGAGTCCTGGTGGAGGAAATGCCCTACAGAATACAGGTTTTAAAGAGCTGTTCTTAATTTTGTTTTTTTATTATTTCCAATTAGTCAATAATAAACTGTATTAAAATAAATGAATTAAAACAAAAAGCTGTTGATCTCGCCTGCGTCCTTGTCTTTAAAGTGACACACATATGTGCACACACACGTGCACACAGATACCTGCACACACATATAGGCACACACACACACACTTTTTTGTTTGCTTGTTTGTCTTTTGAGAGTCTTGTGTAACCCAGGCTAGCCTGGAATTCCCTGATCTTTCTGTATCCACTTCCTGAGTGCCGGGCTGAAGAGTATGCCCCCACAGTGTCCAGTAAAAATACTGCTTTTCTTTTTCTTTTTAAGACTGATTCCTCTCGGGGGCTGGAGAGATGGCTCAGTGGCTAAGAGCACTGACTGCTCTTCTAGAGGTCGTGAGTTCAATTCCCAGCAACCACATGGTGGCTCACAACCATCTGTATGAGATCTGATGCCCTCTTCTGTTGTGTCTGAAAACAGTGACAGTGTACTCACATACATGAAATAAATAAATAAATCTTAAAAAAAAAAAAAGACTGATTCCTCTCTCCTGTTCCTCCCTTTCCCTGAGCAACCCTTCATTTCTTTTTTCAATGCCAATAATTTATTTTCACGCTTGCGTAAAATGGGTATCACTGCCAGAGGACAGTCCAAGCTCGTGCTCTAAGTAGAAGGAATGCTGAAGCAGGAGAGTAGCCTAAGCTATATATATCAAGACCCTGACTCAAAATATCACAAGTAAATAAGTACATAAATTAAAAAAAATTTATATAGAAGCTGGGTAGTGGTGATGGTGGTGGTGCACACCTTTAATCCCAGAACTCAAGAGGTGGAAGTGGGTTGATCTCTAGAGTGTAACACCAATCTGGTCTACAGAGAGAGTTCTAGAACAACCAGGACCACACAGAGGAAACAAAACAAATATGTTATGTGTCAGCATGCAATGCCCAGGACAGACAGAAGAGAGCGCTAATCTCCTGAAGCTGGTGTTCCTGGCTCCTGGGAGCCACCCAGCATGGGAAGTGGGAACCTAACTCCGGTCTTTTGGAGAAGCAACAAATGCTTTTAACTACTCAGTCGTTTCTTCAGTGCAGACCCTCTTCTCCCCCGCTCCCATTCTTTTTCCTTTGCTTTTGGGGCTAGAGAGATGGATCAACAGTTAAAAGCACTGGCTGCTCTTCCAGAGGACCCAGGTTCAATCCCCAGCAACCACATGGCACCTCACACCTGTCCAGTAACTCCAGTTCCAGGGGATCTCCTCACACATCCTCACACAGACAGACATACATTCAGGCAAAACACGAATGCACATTAAATAAATAAATAAATAAATAAATAAATAAATCGAGTTTTTTAAAATTTGTATAATAAAAAAATGTGTGCCAAGGGATGGTGGGATGGATGTCTCAGTGGGTAAAAACATGTGTTACCTGATGACCTAAGTTCAAACCCTGGACCCCACACAGTGGAAAGAGAGAGAACTACTTCCAGACATTGTCCTCTGATCTCCAAAAGTGAGTCATGACTGCTACCCACACGTACAATAAACAAATAAATGTACTTTAAACTTTTAAGGGTGCTAAACGTAGGCTAAGATTATCCAAGCACACACAGTAAGGTGTGTCTAAATGGAGCTGTGCTGGGCAGGAGCTGCATGCCTGTAACCCCAACTCTAGGGAGGCGGACCTCAGGCTGGCGTGGTGGCACACCCCTAAATCCCAGCACTGGGGAGGCAGAGGCAAGTCTTGCGTACATAAGGAGATCTAGGACAGCCAAGGCTATGTAGAGAGACTGTCTCAAAAAAAAAATTTTTTTTTATTTTAAAAAGATTCAAGGAGCTCCAAAGATGGCTCCGTGGTTAAAAGCACTGACTGCTCTTCCAGAGGTCCTGAGTTTAATTCTCAGTAACCACATGGTGACTCACAACCATCTGACCTTTCCTTTCGTATGACTTCCAGTCATCCCTTCTTCACCAATCCTCCTGACCAATTAGATTCTTCATCCCTATGTAGTCACTGTCGTTAATTCGGGGTCAGACAGGCTCAGGGCCCTACTTATCCTGGGATCTAGAACTAACCTTTCCTGAATCCAATTCAGTCCCGGACTTTAAGGTAATGTGAGCCAGTTAAGCCCTTCACACTAATCTTCTTAAACAATTTTACTTGGGTTTCTATGCTTGGAACCCACAGGGTATTTATAAGCTGGACGTAGTGGCTTATGGCTGTAATTCCAACATTCTGGAAGATGAGGCAGGAGGGCCATGAGTTCAAGGCTAGTTTAGGCAGCATAGTGAAACTCTGAGGTTAGGTTTGGGATAGTGATGGCTCAGTGGATAAGGGTGCTTGGCACTAAGCCTGACAACCTGGGTTGGATTCTCAGGCACCAGTAAATGGAAGTAGAGAACCGACCCCCTGAAATGGTCCTTGACCTCCACGTGTGGACCGTGGGGCTTGCCCTCTCTCATACACAGTAAGTAAATACAATGTAATTTTAAAATATAAAGGCAAAAACAAACTTGGAAAAAACCCACAGAGTTGGATTAACCCGTAATCTACAGCACCGTTCAGCCTCTCAAGAGAAACTGGCATAGGAGGATAGGGCACTGTCTCCAGGAAGAACAGGAAAAGAATGTCCCAGGACTTGGCACCATAATTTGTCATGGACACTGAGGGTTTGTGACTGTTGGACCCCCTAGGTCTCTTGTCAACAGGGAGCATGGTCTCTCACTGCCCCTGGAGCCCGGTGGCCCTTCAGGCATGTGCTGGACCACGGAGCTTCCAGAGCAGATGCATGCTTGCAAGGACCATGGACCACAGGATGGACCACGGATAAAGAAGTCGTTAGCCTTAGCTCTGATCTTATGTACTTCTAATGCGGTTTTTACTGCTCACTCCATTTATTTATTTATTTATTTATTTATTTATTTAGGACTAGCCATTTAGTATTGGAAAATCAATTAGGGGCTCATCCCTGGGGAAGACTAATTCTCTCCCTCAGCACTCATTAATTGCCTGCAGCTCCTTCTGCCAGGCTCAGGAGTCTCTTCTCCCCCACCACATTGACTTGTCAGCTGGTGTCCATGTTCAGGTCTTATCAGGAAACCATATTGTTGAGATGTCATGGATACAGCTTCCCTGTCATGTATAATGACCTCACAGCTCCACACTAGCCTCCTGACAGAGACCATACGGCACCCCACACCTGTTATAATGCAGAGAACTGACCATGGGGAGCTCAACCCCCATTGGTATGTACACAACGCAAGCCCTACACCTTTTTGTTTGTTTGTTTGTTTGTTTGTTTGGTTTGGTTTTCTGAGACAGGATTTCTCTATGTAACTTTGGCTGTCCTTGAACTTGCTCTGTAAAAAGGCTGGCCTTGAACTCAGAGATCCACCTGCCTCTGTCTCCCAAGTGCTGAGATTAAAGGCATGCGCCACCAAGGGATAGCTAGAAGCCCTACAACTAAGGCTCTCGAACATCATGGAAGAGGACATATCTAGAGGAGTCACTGCATCTGTGGCACGTCTGGGGTCATTCTTCGGGAGCTGGAGGAGCCACTATTAACCTAGCAATAGAGAATTCTCTGGATGCCATAGAAGGAGGCAAAGCCTTAGATTAACACCATTTAACAGTTCAGCCATGAAAACAAAATCAAGAGCTGGAGTGTAGCTTTGCTGGCAGGATGCTTGCCTAGCATGCACAAAAATCTGGGTTTGATCCCCAGCAACTCATAAAGCCAGCTGTATAGGTTCACGCCTCTCATTTCAGGACTCCAGAAGTGGAAGTAGAAGGATCGGGAGTTTGGAGGCAGAAGGATGGGGAGTTCGAGGCCAGCTGGGGTTACCTGAGACCCTGTCTTGAAAAGGTAAATAATTAAACAAGAAAGCGAACAAATAAATACATAAAACAAGAATGACATGTGCTTTCCCCTGCAGGTGTTTGGGGGAAGGGTACCATTTTGCATACTGAAGTTGGCCCGAAAACTGTTTATATAAGTCTGTCCTTGACAGAATCATTTGAACAAAAGAATCTGAGATTCTCTTAGAAACTGTTACCATCGCTGAACAAAAAGAACTCCCCCCCCCAACCTCAAGGCTGAATGCTGATTGGTTGCGTCTCTATTATCTGTTGCTATGGTGACAAGGGGGTTAACCCTCACCTCTATTTTGTAGAGACTAAATACCTGAGGGTTTCTCTATGAAATCAGGAAAACGTTTTTTTTTTCTATCCTTCAGTGAGATTGAGAGAACGAGAGCACAATTCTCTTCGAGATTTTTATAATTTAACAAAAAAAATGGAGGTTATTGTCTTACATAAATTAGCGAAAGCTCTTAGTGTGGCGTAGATTTAAATCCTGGTCATGGCTCCCAAATGCAGAGCGCCATCTGGTGGTCAGTAATCAAGTACATGCGCATATGTGCTACAAAGGTGACTCTCCTCTCTCTAAGTGTGTGTGTGGCCGGGCAATGGTGGGACGCCTTTAATCCCAGCACTTGGGAGGCAGAGGCAGGCAGATTTCTGAGTTCGAGGCCAGCCTGGTCTACAGAGTGAGTCCCAGGACAGCCAGGGCTACACAGAGAAACCCTGACTCGAAAAAAAAAAAAACTATATGTGTGTGTATGTGTGTGTGTGTGTGTGTGTGTGTGCAGGACAGGGTACAGTTATTTTCAGGAGATGGTTCTCTCCTTCTATCACGGATTGTAGGGATTGAACTCAGGTAGTCAGCCTTGGCTGCAAGTGAATGACATATCACCAATTTCCTGACATCCCTTTACCCTCATATTTACATAAATGAACTCAGCTGTAAAGCCCCTGCCTAGAATCCCCCAGTGAGGGGCTGGGGGCGTGGCTCAGTGGTAGAGCCCTGCCTAGTGTACATTAGCTGCTGGATTTCATCCCCAGTACCACAAAAACAAAAATTAACAATTTATTTTTTCTTTTCTTTATTTCTTTCATTTGTTAGTTCCATGTCAGTTTTTTTCACAGGGTCACACTCTGTAGCTCAGGCTATGTTAAAACTCACTACATAGCCCAGATTGGCCTCAATATTATAGCAATTCTCCTGTCTCTGCGTCCCAAGTATTGGCAAGACAGATTTGAGGTGCCTTGCCCAGATTTATCTCCTCGTTTATTAGGGTACTTAGGTATCTGTGGTTCCCTCCAGGGGACAGCCGGCACTGCAGGTACTTCAGTGCGAACTTCCGCTTCCACAGTACCCTGCAGATCTTACTGGCTGTGCGCTGGAGACATCGTTCTCTCCCTCCCCGTGACTCACTCCCCAGTAGCCTCTCACGAAGTGGCCAGAAAATGATTGACACAGCCCGAGTTTTCTTGTAATCTGATCCGATTCCTGACAGCCCACCCTATTTCCTATATCCAAGTTTTAAGATGCTGTTCCAAATTGCATTCCAAGAGTCTTAGACTCCAGAACGACCTAAAGCTTGGGAGGCAGGAAGATGATCATAAACGTTCCCGAAGCGCCACCTGGTGGTCAACAGAGGTAAGCAGTAATTGAGAGAAGGCGGCATTGAAGCATGTGATTGGGTTCTATGGCCCAGAGCCTGTCATCTCAGCCACTCAAAATGTTGAGGCAGGAAGAATAGAAACGCCTGACCTACCTATGTAGTGAGTTCAACATGCATCGTCCTAGCCCGCTTTTGAAGACGTAACCTGAAAACTAAAAATGAAGTTGAGCATGGTGGTCCCCGCCTTTTCTTTTTTTTTTCTTTTTCTTTCTTTCTTTCTTTCTTTTTTTTTTTAGGTCCCCGCCTTTTAATCTCAGCACGCAGGAGGCAGAGGTAGGTAGATCTCTGCGAGTTTGAGGTTAGGCTGCTCTACACAATGAGAGTTCCAGGCCAGCCAAGGCTATGTAGAAAGCCCTTGTCTCAAAAAGGGGACGGGGGCCTCTTATATGGCTCAGTGAGTAATGGAGCTTGCTGGCCATACCTGATGACGTACGTTTAGAACCTCAGAACCCATAATGGAAGGAGAGAACTGACTCCAGTAAATCGTCTTCTGACTTCTACATATTTGTGACTATCCACATAGATACACAAAGATAGATAATAGATAGATAGATAGATAGATAGATAGATAGATAGATAGATAGATGGGAAAAAACTACTTATTGAAGAAATAAAATTAAGCTGGGTAGTGGTGGCGCATGCCTTTAATTCCAGCTCTTGGGAGGCAGAGGCAGGCAGATTTCTGAGTTCGAGGCCAGCCTGGTCTACAGCGTGAGTTCCAGGACAGCCAGGGCTATACAGAGAAACTCTGTCTGGAAAATCCAAAAAGAAGAAGAAGAAGAAGAAGAAGAAGAAGAAGAAGAAGAAGAAGAAGAAGAAGAAGAAGAAGAAGAAGGAGGAGGAGGAGGAGAAGGAGGAGAAGGAGGAGAAGGAGGAGAAGGAGGAGAAGGAGGAGAAGAAGGAGAAGAAGGAGAAGAAGGAGAAGAAGGAGAAGAAG
>NW_021604773.1:1071699-1075697 GCF_004785775.1 Grammomys surdaster | reverse complement strand
AGAAGAAGAAGAAGAAGAAGAAGAAGAAGAAGAAGAAGAAGAAGAAGAAGAAGGTAAAGGCGTGGAGATGTGGCTTTAGTGATGGAGTGCTTGTACCAGGTCCTGGGTTCAATTTCCAGCATCTGAAAAAAAATAAAATAAATAGAAATTCTTGAAAATACAGTTGAAAGGAGTCTTGTTAAGTTCTAGCACAAAATGTTACTATATCCTGAAACCAATCGCCACCCTGAATAAGAAGATGGTTTTAACTGGCTGTCTGCCTTCATCTGTTGCCATGGTGATAGCCATTACTTCTGATGCTGTTAAAAGGAAGACTTGCTTATAAGTTTTCTCTCACCAAATCAGAAGGGGATCGTTGGTTCTGTTTTCCCACAGAGTAGAACCCAAGGCCTATGCCTTTGACCCAGTTGAAGGGGGTGGGGTGTCAGGGTTCTATCAACCATGGTAGGAATTAGTTAGGAGAGATGGTAAGAATATTTACAGCTGGGCAGTGGTGGCACACGCCTTTAATCCCATCCCTTGGGAGGCAGAGGCAGGCGGACTTCTGAGTTCGAGGCCAGCCTGGTCTACCGAGTGAGTTCCAGGACAGCCAGGGCTACACAGAGAAACCCTGTCTCGAAGAAAAAAAAAGACTATTTACTAGAGAGCCCTCTAGTGGCACATGAATGAACTGCATGGCACCTCTTGGACGTGTATTCCCAGCCTTGCCTGTGCCCTGCAGGTTCTCCATCCTTCCTCACTGCAGTCCTAACAGAGAGATTAAGTCTCCTGCCTGAAATCACACAGCCAAGAATGAAAGGAGTGAGGATTTTCATATATAAATCCAGGTCTCAGAGCTGGAGCGACGCCTCAGCAGTTAAGAGCACTGGCTGCTCTACCAGAGGACCCAGGTTCAAATCTCAGCATCCATATGATGGCTCAGAACCATCTGTAACTCCAGTCCCAGGAGATTGATGCCTTCTCCAAAGGCACCAGGTTAGCACATAGTCCACAGCCACGTATCCGGGCACACACTCATACATGTGGAATACAATAAGAAAGTAAATAAATAAATATGATACAGATTTAAAACAAAAAAACAAAAAAAAAACAAAACAAATCCAGACCTCACAGTCGGACATCTACGACCATGATAAGCCATGGCTAGCAGGTCCTGATCTGTTATGTGCTATGTATGCTCCAAGAACACAATCTCACTAAATCCTCCTGCTAATTTTTGGAAGAAAAATTATTATTGCAGTGCCCATTTCACAGAAAAAGAGACTGAGGTTCGGAAGTGACTGTGAAACCACTGCAGGTCACACAGCCAACAGGGAAACTTCCTCTCTCTCTGACAACTGTTTAGGAAGGGACATGGGCAGTGGGCTAAGTGTGAGCCTGACTCAATACAGGAAGTGTTCTCAGGGCTACGATTGGTGGCTCATGACTATAATCCTAGCATTTGGGAGACTGAGGCAGGAGGACTGCTATGAGCTCAAGGACAACATGAGTTATGGGAAGAAAAAAAAGCAAGAAAGGAAAAAATGGAGGGGAACCCTTCAGGACAGCTAATTTGCATAAATCTAATTTGCATATCTCTAATGGCAGTGTTCTAGTAAGAACATATTGTCAAACACATGGGAGGTAGAGGAAGGATGGTCTCGGTGAGTTCCGGGCCAGCCAGGGCTACACAGTGAGACCTTGTGTTAAAAACAAGCAAAAAGAATCTATGGGTGGTTGGAGAAACAGTGTGGTGGTTAAAAGCATCTGCTATTTTTCCAGAGGACTCAAATTCCATTCTAAGAACTGACATCAGGCATCTTATCTGCCTGTAACTCCAGCTCCTGGGCATCCGATGCCCTCTCCGGGCCCCCTGGCATCAGAATACACATGGAATATACACACAGTAACACACATACAGATTTAAAACAGAATTTTAAGACTGTATTTATTTGTCCTTTTAATTTATTTTATTTTATTTCTGTATGAAGGAGGTATGGGCATGTGACTGCAGGTGTCCAGAGAGGCCAGAGGCATTGAATCCTGTGATGGCTGGTTTTATGTCACTTTAACACAAGCTGGGGTCACTTGGAAAGAAACTGAGAAGATGTCCCCACAAGACTGGCCTGTGGAGAAGCCTGTGCTGCATTTTCCTGATTGATGATTGATGCAGGAGGGCCCAGCTGCCTTCAGGCAGTACCATCCTAGGCTGGTGATCCTGGTCGCTATAAGAAAGCAGGCTGAGCAGGCCATGAGGAGCAAGCCAGTAGTAAGTAGTGGTCCTCTGTGGCCTCTGCCTCCACTCCTGCCTCCAGGTTCCTGTCCTTCCTGCACTGATGTCCCTCAGTGATAGCTTATGGTCATAAACTATAAGGTGGAATAAATTCTTTCCTCCCCAAGGTATTTTATTGCAGCAATAGAAACACTAACTAATTAAATTTAGCAGTAGTGGCACACGCCTTTAATCCCAGCACTCAGGAGGCAGAGGCAGGCAGATCTTTGAGTTTGAGGCCAGCCTGGTCTACAGAGTGAGTTCCAGGAAGGCTAATTTAAAGCTAGAGTTACACGTGTTTGTGAACTGTCCAGTGTGTGTGCTAGGAACAGAACTCGGGTCCTACAGAAAAAGCAGTATCTACACTTAAGCACTTGACGATCTGTTTAGCCTCCTTAAAATTTGCTTTGTTTTCTGAGACAAGGTATCACTATGAAATTCGGACTAGCCCCGAACTCAGAGATCCATGTGGCTCTGCATCCTGAGTGCTGGGATTAAAGGTGGGCACCACCAGGCCCAGAATATATGAAGACTCCAACTCCACAGTAAGAAGACAGCCTGATTTTAAAACGGGCAAAGGCCAAGCAGTGGTGGTGTATACCTTTAATCCCAGCACTCTGAGTCTGAGGCCAGCCTGGCTTACAAAGCAAAGACAGCAGGGCTACACAGAGAAATCCTGTATTAATAATTCAAATAGTAACAATAAAATAAAAAATAAGGGCTGGAGAGATGGCTCAGCAGTTAAGAGCACTGACTGCTCTTCCAGAGGTCCTGAGTTCAAATCCCAGCAACCACATGGTGGCTCACAACCATCCGTAATGAGATTGGATGCCCTCTTCTGGTGTGTCTGAAGACAGCTACAGTGTATTCATAAATAAAATAAAATAAATAAATCTAAAAAAAAAAAATAAAAAAAATAAAAATAAAAAATAAAATGATTGAGGGCTGGAGGGATGGCTCAGTGGTAGGGAACACTGGCTGGCCTTCCAGAGGACATGGGTTCGATTCCCACCAACCACATCGCAGCTCACTACTGTCTGTAATTCCACTTCCAGGGGATCTGATACCCTCACACAGACATATGTGCAGGCCAAACACCAATGCACATAAAATAAAAATAAATAATTTAAAAATTAAAAGATCAAGAGATTTGAGCCAACCCTCTCTGATAGCGTACAGACAAGTCCAAGACACACACAAAGTGGGGTCAATACCATCAGTTATTAGGGAAATAAAATCTAAACAATGAGCTATTGCATCATACCCTCTAAGGAGGCTGTAATTAAAAGGTAAGATGGGGCCTGAGGGCATCCCTTGGCTGGTAGAGTGCTTGCTTAGGGTTCGCTCCTTGGAGTCCATCCTAGCACTAGACACAGAGATGAATACCTGTGATCTCAGCACTTGGGAGGTGGAGACAGGCTCAAGCATGCAAGCCCATCTTTGACTGCACAGTGAATTCGAGGCCAGCCTGGGCTGGGTGAGACTCTGTCAAAACCCAAACAATAAAACAAAATAGAAAGATTTGGAGATGTGAAAAAAACAAAAAACAAAACAAACAAACAAATAAAACAGGTGCCCCAGGGTTCAGGGAGAAACCCTGGGTGAAAGGAATAGACAGAGAGGGTGTCAGTGGACACTGGCTCCCTCTTCTGGGTTCTGCAAGGAACACAGGTTTTCACACTCACACAGACATGTACACAAAGGAAGGAAGGAAGGAAGGAAGGAAGGAAGGAAGGAAGGAAGGAAG